>NC_052476.1:18556940-18641665 GCF_009730915.1 Dioscorea cayenensis subsp. rotundata | reverse complement strand
CTATCCACTGTCAAGACACTTACACGTACCTGTGGCCTGCCAAAAGGGAGGCCTTTCCAAACCCCTATGAGCTCACCAACACACAGAGTTACTCCAGGGGCCAATGTTATAGTTGAGCTCAGTGGTAACAAAATCTCTAGTGGGGTTTTACTCGCTCTAAACCGCTCACGGTGGCCCATCCTAAAGTCAGATTAGTGAGACCATCTGTGGGTGAGTTTAATCCAGCCATGCCCAGGGACACTGCTCGGCTGAGTCAAACGTTCTTCACTGTAATTTTGGATATTCTTAAGATTCTCTTTTAATGAGATGGATTGAAAAGGATTATTATATCATGAGCTCAGAAATTTGCAAGCAAGCGTGTATGCCACTTTCAATTTTGAATTTCTAAACTATAATATAGCATGATTAAATTGAATATTTGAATCGTGAATTTGTGTTAAAGAGAAAAACATTCAATGGAAGATATTTCAAATTATGATAAAGTTAATTTGACTAAGTAAATTTCATTCGAATTTTATTAATATAATTAATGATTGATAACTTAGTTTCATATAATTATTATATTAATCAAATGAGATCATATTTAAAGGACTCATTTTTACTCCAAATTATTTAAATTGGTTAAGCAACAATATATAAATCAAAATGAGGGAGTTTGGAAGACTTGAGATATGTAACGAGATGGTTATCGTGGAATCATACCATCCTAAAGACCGTCAGAGCCGGATCCTAATCAATGGCACCACCCAAGGTTACGTCGCTACAAAAAGGGCTCGAACAAGGAGACCGCTCTCTCCCCTCATGCACCGCCTTATTTGGCGCGCTCTTGGTGCCATGTTCCACCACCCTCGGTTCTAAAATCTTAGTGGGGGTTCGAGCTTTTTCAAGATGAGCGAGATGCGCCATATTCAATATGCGGACGATCTTATCATCTTCTCATTGGTGGACATGAAGACCTTCATATCATCAAACTTATACTTTACCTTTTTGAAGGTTCTTACGGGTTGATCGATTAATTTTTCCCAAAAATGCTTATACTCAACAAACTTTGCTTTTTCAACCAAATATATCATTTTTCGACGTAATTCTCAGCGCAAAAGGCGCCTCCCTAATACCTACTTAGGAGTACCTCTTTTACGGTAGAGCGGCCCGGGCAGGGGATTGGACAAAAACTTATCGAGGGCTGTCAGGGTGAGACTTCCCACTTGGAAAGCTACTAACCTTTCCTTGGTGGTCGTCTAACCTTTATTGAGTACATCTTATCCATAATACCTATTTACTAGATGACGGTCTTCAAACTACCCGACTTGGGTAATTAAGGAAATTGATAAGACTTCGTGAGGACTTCCTTTGGAAAGAGGCCGGACTTGAACTCTAAAAGGAGCTAGGCCGGTACGCTTGGAATCGGATCTACGTCTACCTCGTCCCATGGGGCGTTGGGGAATTCTCAAATCTTGTTTGAATTCAACAAAAGCTCTCCTTTGAAAATGGTGGTGGAAGTTTATATCTAATCTAACTTGTGTTGGGCTAAAATCATCGGATCAATTACTCCATCAATTTTTGGAACTTTGTTTCATACACCTCCCCAGAAACAAATGCTTTTTAAAAGTTTTAGGGTGTCAACACTACCCTACTTTCTTTTAGATCATGTATTTCCAAAAGCGTGAGAAATGTGCAGGGATACTCTTCTTTGGCATGATAGATGAGCCGAGGGGACAAGTACTTAAGGATCTTTTGCCAACACTATTCAACAAGCTGTTCCCGACCATGGTTCCCTTAGACAATTCTACGTACCTTCGCAACTCTCGAAAGTTTTTCATTACTGCACCACGAGAAGATTTGTCTATTATCCAAATCTTAATTCCATTACGCACTTTCTTTGTTAAATCATTCTATAATTTTAATTGATGGAGGAATCAGTGATCCATTATATTCTAAATTTTTGGAAAATTCATTATCCAAGTAAAAATTACTCTTTTTCTTGAGCTTGTTTGGGATAATAAAATTCTCACACTCACTAATCTTTTAAGAAGGGATGTAACTACGCCTACGAGATACTTGCTCTTTGTCACAAAGATTAAAACATGATGGATCATCTCTTTTTAGGCGTGTCTATTCTTTCCGATTTTTGGTCCTACTTTTTCCAATATTCTTGATCTACGATCTCTACCTTCCACTGAGTTCAAGAATCTGGACCTTATGGTTTACCTTCATTACATTCAAACATTAGATTCTTTGAGGGACCTACTTTCGAGAGCAATTATTTGGAATATTTGGCTGGAACGTAACAACCGCATTTTTCAAAACACTACATTACCTTTTCCTAAAGTATTATTCAAAATCATTAATATCTTTGCTTGGTTTTCTCTGACTTCTTTACCTGCACAGAGCACTTAATGAAGCCTCCAAGAAGATAAAGTGCTCCCTCGACTTCTGAGCGCCGCGGACCGCGAGATAACAGCTTTGGCAATCTTGGCCTCCATTGATTGAGTAATCTACTCCTTCTGACTTTCGAGGCATCTCAGTGACTCAAGGCCAGTTCTTCGCTTTCCATTTGCCTTATTTGTTTTACTTGTATTTCCTTTTACGAGTTCTTCAGCTTGTGAGAACTCTTTGCTATTTTCTTTGTTGGTTTGTACTTTTGGTTTCGACTCTTCTTTTTCAGATAAAAATAGTGGTTTATCACACTTTTTCTCAAAAAACTTAGATTATATTCAATTCATTCACTATAGATATATATACTGACATAGTCATCCACTGGCTCTTATAACACTAATAAGAATTAAGTAGTATTGAAAAGCACAAAAAAGAAAAATTATTGGACTTTTTCACAAGAAGCGGACATTTTATTCCGGGCGAGAATAACATAATTAATGGAGAAACTAAATAAGCAGTACACTTGCAATGGAGGTAGAGAGAAACAAAATAAGAACAGTTATAGCTCACTTATGAATATCTAATTGTAAGTAACAAGTACATGGGAGAAACGATCCTTGTGCTCCCAATCCTAGTTGGCCCACATGCTTTAAGGTGAGGCAAATTTGCTCTAAAGATTCTTAGCACTGTCCATTAGTCCAAGTGGGAGCTCTCTCAATTTTTAACTTCTCAAAAGAAATGTTTACAATGGAAGGAAAGGATAGTTCTTCCCTCATATATGCATTCTAAATTTGGATTATCACTAAGATCAATCTTTTTGAGACTCATGAAAAAGTTACCTCCTTCAATCACCTTTGTATCATCATCACCAGCTTTTAATAATACTCTTTAGTGCAGCACATTTTATGTACAATGAGAATTTGAAAGCCGTGGTAGGTGAAAACCCTACACAAAACTAGGCAAGCTGTTGCATTCTTGGATTGTTAACAAAGCAAGCATGGGAAAAATAAAGTTTTTGGTCTTTCAAAATGGCATTCTTCAGCTGAGGGAGTTTACGTAAGTACAAAGTATTCAGATGAGAAAGGCAATAAAAAAGTAAAAATTATCACCTTCTGTTGTTATATTATCACTTCTTGCAAGCTTGGGATATAGAAAACCGCCAATTCACGGAGACTTGTTTTTGCTGTTGCTTCCAAGTTCAAGCAGGGTTGAGCCATACGCTGATTTACTTTAAAGTTGAGTATCCACCTCCATTGTATAATATATAGAAAGCTTATGCTTTGGAACACGAGAGAGTTTTTCAATGAATAAATGTCTTGCACGGTGATCCCCACTCCTTTCAATTAGCTAGCTTAAGCTCAACAACGTCATCTAGGTATTCTACTTCACAGAAAGTGCCAAATAGATCCAATATTTTTCAACTTTTGCTAAGCTTCGTATTAGAGCATGAGGGAATATTCTTCATCTCATATTCTTATTTAATTTACAATGTAGATACTTCAAGTTCTTCAGATTACCCAAAAGCCATCGGCAAAGACTCAAGCGAGGGTTGATGATAGATTGAGATATTCCAACTCAACCAATTTGCCAATCTCTTCTGGCGAAGTAGTAATATCAGAGTTGGTTAGATCCAAGTACCTGGGGGACCCATTTTTGTAAAAGAATTCAATAGACATGTAAATTGTGATTTCGGAGGCACCAATGTTTCGAGCATATTGCAACTAGGAGTTCCTTTTTAATGCTTTTTATTTTATTATTTGACAAAACATATCACTTTTCCTATCCATGACATCTTCAGGAAATCTTTCTAAGCTTGCATTTGGTTTGGCCAACCATCCTTGCTTGTTTTCCCACATCCTTTCTTATTTGCATTAAATGTTTGATTATATGTTTCAAATAAATTATAATTATTAAAAAATTAATTTTATTTTATGGAAAAAAAAAATGTACCAATAGTTTGTAGAATATTTGGAGTATAGTTATTACAACAAATTCAAACATAGTTCAATCATTAGATCATTCGAATAAATGTTAGGTTAATAAAAAGAAATTTTTAAAAATTATTTAGAATTATAAATTATAGTTATTTAATATATATATATATATATATATATATATATATATCTTTTTAATTACAAAAATAAATAATATAAAGAGATTTTTGTCACTTATTATAACTATGAACTAAAAATCTTAACAAAAGAAAAAGCTTCAACCATAATTATTAAAAACAACGAAGCTCTATTTTTATTTTTACAATTTTTAATTTAATAAAAAATTATGTTTTATTTTTCTTTTTAAAAATATAAATGTAATGAAAAGAACATTATTTCATGAAATAAAATTCTTCTCACCGAGTCAAAAGAAATCCTTTCGGGTGGGGTTGGGTACGGTTAAAAGTTGTCAACATGGGTTACACTAGTTACTTATTTACATAAGTGGCCCAAATTAGAGATCTAAACTAATTTGGCTGCAAAATCACCGATTGGTCGTTCTACCTAGAAATCAAATGACAGAAGGTGTTGGAATTTTATAAATAGAATAAGTTTCTCAACAAAGTGTATTAGTAATATTTTTAATGAAGAAGAACAATATAATTTAGAGTTAGTTTGTTGATCATGTTAGTTAATGGTCAAAATAATAATTATCTTGCATTTGATTCTTTCAATATGTTACACCTCTATACTTGTTTGTCCCTTACATCGTTTGTCGCTTTTACTTTACAACGGGAGCACCATAATTTGTCCCTTACACCTCTAATGTGTCATGTCATTCTCTCAATTTGACGTTCTGGCTTTTGATTATGATGGCAACTTTCAAGACAAGCTACAAGTAGTGCACCACGACTTGATTCCATTGCCCAAATTATCATGTCAACACTCACGAAGGTTTAAAAAAAGTGTTGCCAACTTGTTCAAATAAGTCTCGATGATGGAGGTGGGGATCCATCTTTGGTCCCAGTGGGTGGAGATCTCGTGGGTTGCTAATGAGTGCATTTTATATACATCTTCAACACCTCTTATTCATATTTTGCTTGCTTATTAGCATTTATTTATATATTTTAGTAATACTTTGGTATATTTGTAGTTAGCATGTAGATTAGCGGTCTTGGGTCAATAGAAGAAATATTAGAAGCGAATTAGGCTTCAAAGGACCAAGTGCAAATTTGCCAAAGGCAAGCAACGACAGTGAATTTTAAGCCATCCAGTTACTAGACTTCAATAATTATTCGGATGGTTGAAAACGCACGGTCAGCATGCCCGAGACGCAGTTATGTTTATGGAAGCATGACCCAAAGCACGGGCGTGCTTTTTGAGGCGGTGCACTTTTCTGTCGGCGAAAACTCAGTAATGCTAGAAACCCATGATCTAGCTATGAAAAGCACAAGCCAAGCTTGCGGTGCTTGGGTCAAAACTTCTTTTAAAGGCCCAAAGTTAGGGGTATCAAAGGGATTCGGCTTGAGGAAGGCAACTCTTGGGCAACCTTCACCACCATTCTTGGAGATTAAAGCAATGGTTGAGAGGCAAGATTGGGAGTGGAGGTTTGCCATCAGTTGTTCCTAGGAGCCCAATTGGATCAATTGAGAAGCAATAGGAGTCTAAGCATTTCTATTTGATTGCTTTCTTTTATTATTTTCATATTGTGTAAGCAGTATGAGGGGCTAACCATCTCGAGTGCCTTGGATTCATTAACCTATGTGTTAATTTATAGTTTGATTTACTCTCTTTCATTGACTATGGAGTTCTATTATTTTCTATATTAAAACTTGTGTCATATAACTGGATGTGCATGATTTTTGCATAGATGTGATTGTAAAACTTAGGCGTGTGTTGATTAATTGTTGTAGTTATGATCGCTAAAAAGGTGGTACGCAAAACTTGAAGTGCATGATTCCACGTAGTTACGATTCACGGATCTTGGCTTATTTGATTTGCCATAGATATGACAAAGGCTTGAGAAACACCGCAGTAAATTCATAGGATGCACGGATAGTCATTGTAGGAGGTTACTATTTTTGCACTAGAGGGATTGATTGAGCTACTCCCCATCCTTGCTATTTGCTAGATTTATCTCATCATCTCCTGTCTTCTCTTCTCTTCTCTTCTCTTTTTCCTTCTTTAGATTTATTTGTTAGAACCTTTCATCCGACATTGAGCCGACTAGATATTGGAAGATCAATTGGTACCGAATACTTGCTAGTCCTTGTGAAATCGACTACTCGATCCCTTATTAGATACTCTTTACTAATTTTTATAACCCGTGCGCTTCACGGATACACAAAGGGATGTATCGATTTTGCACCGTAAAGATAGTCTCACCCCATTCTTAGATCTTTGAAACATTGGAGAAACTCAAGACAACCGTCAAGGATGTTCTCAGGGTGGATTCTGCTTGTAAACTTTAGGCCAAGCAATGATTCCAACATGCATTCTATGGAAAACTATTTGGTAAAAACTACGGCTTTTTGAATATGTCAAGAGGATGCTAGTTGGTTTAGTGGAGTTACGTAGGGTTTGTTCAGGATATCGGACATGTCTAATGGGTTCTTTCTCATCGGTGTGTGTCCCATGAAGTGATCGCGAAGGTCCTCTTGAGTGGCCCATGGACGGTGGGTGGAGCTTTCACTTCAACTCTTTCCATGTCATCCATGCTTTTGAACCATCACTTTAAGATTTGGCAAACTCCTCAAAGTGGGAAGAACACCACGGCGTCTTTAGAACACACTAGCTTTGCCAAAGCATGTCTAGAAATTGATTTATCGAGAAGCCTCACGAGCGGGGTTTTTGGTTGCGAGGATGAGCGACAAGGGAGGCATTCATGGTAGTTCTCTATGAAAAGCTACCATTATTTTTCTGCAGTGTAGCTTGGTGGGACACATCGCTCAACTCTTACGGCCTTGACGAAAGGTCACCCATGGTAGTGCATCTTTTTGATGTTAGTCTTGGTAGCTTAGGGTGGGTTAATACTGGGAGGCTGTATTGCAGGAGACCCGGTGCAAGGAGCAAGTTTGGATATTGACGACTAGTATCCGACCCCACAAGAAGCAATGGAAAAGCTTGACAAGTCCAGTAATGGGTGGTGGATGATTGTAACTCATCGAGATGAGGGCTCAACCATGGTACGTGGCCATGGTGGAACTACTGGAGGACCAACAAGTGATGATATATGCACATGGCGTCTTGGATGGATAATGGTCGGAAGCAAAGCGAGAGAGATGCATGGAGGCCACGTGGAGGTTGGGTCCTCACCCTCACTTTCCACATGGGGAGATGAGACCAAAAAGAAATAAATGGAGTTTCCCAAAGAGCTCGTCTAGTTGTTGTCGACCACCACTCCACACGATGTCATGAGTTGCACCATGTCTACAATGAGCTCCAATAGGGTTGATGTGATGAGAGATGGATGATCCTATTTTCAACCCCATCCAAAGTTGGGAAACTATGTGCAAGCAAGATGTTGGTGAATGTTCTCAATCTCAAAAGGCAACAAAGGGGTTTTTGCTAGTGTGGAGGATGAACATGTCTATCGATCGGGAAAGAGTCCACTGAGACCCTAAGCGTTGACATCTTTGCCCTTATTTTTGGTGTCTTCTCGGGTTCCCCATCCTTTGTCTTTGGTGAGGTTGATGAGGGGCATGCCGGATGATGGTGGACCAAGTGTTTGAAGCACTTGAGGTTGAGGGGACGGAGGATAGATCTAACCAAGAGATGGAGGACTCGGAGACTTCGAGGGAGAAATAGATATGGTGACTGACAATACCATGACAATATGACAAAAGAGCTTTGGCTTGCATAAGACTTATACCCATTCAATGTCGCACAAAGGGAAGATTGGATGTGGATAGTGGTGGAGAGTCAACCATCATTACCATGATCCTTTCCTTTCTCTTCCGTTTTGTTAATCTCTTAGTTTTTTTCTTTTTTCTTATTTTCTCTATTATTTATTATGAATCATATTAACATCATATGCTTGAATTGTAGATAAGCTTCAAGAGTGAACACTTTGAATAGAATTAAACTTATATGCATAAGCACAAGTTGAATATGATGCACCTCTTTGGAATCTTGTGTTGATAAAGGCACGGACTTACTCACTTTTTGTAATCATTTCATCTAACTAAAGTTGGCATGCCATTGAGGGCGGATGGGTGATTGGTGGGATTATTTTTGCTTATAGGCGCAAGAATATCGGTTCACATCACGCCAATGGTGAAGTCAAACTAGATTTACATCGGTAATCACCCTCGGGGATTGGAGGAACCTTGGTTTTTATTGCAATTTACAATGGCCACCACATTGCTATTTAGAGCATATATGGAGAAATTATCTGGTATGTCTTGTACTAATATGCCTGGATTTTGATGGGTGACTTTAATACTATTGCTTCTTACATGACCCATGAACATGAGGTGCCCTTTACGATTATTATGCCAATAAGATGCATTTATTCTCTGATATTATTCTTAATAACTCCCTTTTGGATGTTGATTTTATCGGTCCCACTTTTTCTTGGTGTAATGGTCAAAGTGGATTGGCCAGGTGGTGTGCTTGTTTGGACCTATATGCTGCGCAACTAATCCACAATGGTCAAGTCTTTAATTAGCGTCTTGATAATGGATCTTACTAAAATTGCTTTTGATAACTCCCCTTTACTTTTTGGTTGTGAGACGATACTAATTGTTGTTCATGTAAGATTTTTGGTTTTGAGAATTAGTAGCTTGAATACTGGGATTGGCTCTCCGTTGTTCATAATTCTCTTAATTTTCAATCGCACTCTTACGCCCAGTGCATAATTTTTAGCTCACATTCTTTTCTTGTATCGGAAAATCCTTGCTTGCGGGGAATACTTCTTATTTGGGTGCTCTAGATAAGGTTGATAAAGATCTTGAAATGGGAACCATAAGCCCTGTGTCACACCTCAGCGAGTGGACTCGGGCTCGACAAGCGTTGTGACAATTGGAGGGATACCACTACTCAACCCTCGGTGTGCCACGCTATGAGGCTAATAAAATCCATGGAATGAGAAATGCTAAAAGAGGAGAATAGATAAATTAAGGAACTTCAAGTACAAAGGAAGCAACAATATATCTTTGTGATAGTAGGTTCAAGAAATATCTTTTGTTACGAAGTCTGTGGCAAAACCTCAGAAACTAGATAATCGAGCAAAACCATACATACAGAGTTCAAAGCAAAACGGACTAGTGGATCCATGTTCTATTACAACATCTGTGATTCTAAAAAGATAAACATACAAAGGTACGGAAGCAGGATGAAGAGAAGAGCTAGACAATGACACACAACTATATAATACCTTAGTGGGCTACGCTAGAGCTTAGGAAGAAAAGAGGGGTTTAGTAGCCCGATCACTCTTCGAGTGAGTGAGTTAGTACAATTTAAGTATATCAAACCAAGTAGAATAAACATCAATAATCAAGCTTTCCCGAATAAATGCAGGAGAACGCTGATTAAAACAACGATTTGAATAATATATATATATATATATATATATATATATATATATATATATATATATACATAGATACCACGAACTACATAACCATAATGCCTTTGCCTCAAATTAGTTCAACTTCATAGATATTTAAGAATAATACAACTTTTGCAGAAAACATCAAATTGCAAACTCACGATAAAAATCTCCAGTCTTTCCAAGATATGCATAAACATTTCACAAGAATTCAACATAATAATCATGAAGTCTCAAATAAATAATATGCCATCTCAAAAAGCCCGAAGAATGGTCTAGAAAACCTCTGGCTACAAACTATAGTTGTGGCGGCGGCTATGTTGCGGAGACCATCAAAACCCTCATGTGCATGATGTTAACCCACTAGTGAACATATGGTGACCTACCTGGAATCTCGATGTCTCATACGAGTCAGAAACTCGTACCACACGTGCTGGATAAAGCAAGGCCGGGTCCTCCACGGCACCTCCCAAAGGGCAGCCCATGGGGACTATGCGACTCGACGTTGGTTGCAACCCCATCACCATCAACCAACCATGGGTGTAATAAGAAAATATCATCAAGACCAATAATCATTGGTCATGAGAGCGAGAGAGAGACAGAGGACAGGCGCACATAGCTCGAGAGATGTGCATCATTCCACATAAATGAAAATCACAGAGCTATTCCATGCTCACATGCTTATACCTCTCCGCTGATCACGATGATCAATATACATGCGTGCGTAGCATACGCCTTAGAGCAGATCAACAGCGTACACCAAATATGGCCTCTTGCTCATAAATCAATGATATGAGGTTCTGACTAGAAACGGTGAGTTCACAAGCGGTGCAAAACCATGGAAAGCTTATGCAATGCAAAATCATGAGATTTGCTAATTCTTGCGCTATTTGTCTTTGATGTTTAAATGTAAACTTTCTCAGCGCACTGAGACATTTTTGAGGTTGATTTACTCATCCGCATAAGTATGCAGTACATGATTCAGCTTATGGAATTTGAGCAGGCACCTCTAACTATTCCTTGTTTCTTTAAAGGGTTGGCTGAAAGTGTGAAAGTGCCCATGTGTCAGATTGCTTGGTTACAGTGCACAGATCCACATGTCCTTTTATATGACCCTTGGTATGAGCTGTGACGGCATTCAAACGCGGTCTATCTTAATAGCCTTATGCACTAGCATTTGAGAACATGCATGTTATTCTTGATTTCATGCATGATAATGGCTGGGATAGCACTTTTGCAATCTAACCATGTTTAGCTCTGAAGAGGTAATCCTCATGTTTTAAGTTCGAAAAGATTTTCAACTCGATCTTCATCTCAATGGTTGTGGTGCCCGGGTACTATGCGTAGGTCCTGCTCTGCTGTTGTCTATGGACACTTCGACATGAGCGCAGACGAAAACATTACGAGTTGGTCGGAGAGGTGTGGAGCTCAAGATGGCACCGAGTTGAAATCATCATTTGGCTACTCTATGCATGGCGAGGTTAAAACGTCGTAATTATCTTCGCTACCATTAATTTTGGTCCCCGTGTGTGACTCGCATGGGCTGGCAGTTGATGACCACACACACGACACATGATATCTCAATCTTGTTGATTGCATTCCCGCGGATGGTTGAGAGAGAGAGAAAGAACAAAGGCTGAAAAATCAATGCACAAAGACAAGATTTGAGTGGTTTGGCATGTTGGCTGTTTTTGTTGTTGGGGTTTTTTTGGGTTTTTTGTTGTGGTGGGTTTGGGTGGTGGTGGGTGTTTTTTTTTTTGTGTTTGTGTTTGTGGTGTTTTTTGGTTTTTGTGGGGGGTTGTTTTGTTGTGGTGTGTTGGTGTTGGGGTGTTGTTGTGTTTTTTGTTTGTGGTTTGGTTTTTTTTGTTGGGTTTTTCAATTATTAAAAATTTTGTTGGAATTTGGCGAAAATCGAAATTCTAATAGTTATGCTCTTAAAGGCTTCAATTACACGCCTTTCTTTTACGCATTTGGAACCTTTGGAAGCTAGATGCTTAGATGAATAAAATAAAACCCTAACGTATAATTGGTTGGTAGCAATTGACCATGTTGAAAGCCAGGGTGGCTCCGGTGGATCATGGGAAAGCGTTTTCCCATCCTCCACAAAGCAATTGGGTGATGCTCACTCTGCTTTATACTCGAAGTTGTTAGATCTAGAGGGGGCATGAGTTGAGTTAGCTTGAGTCGCCTCAGCGATGCCCAACCAAGTAATGCCAAATGTGGTAAGTTGATCAGAGACAAAGCCGTGGCTTGGTAGGTCTGTGGATTCATTTAGCGGCCCACGGTTTTAGTTTATTTTATTTGTTTAAATTATAAAAATATCTGTTTAAAATATATATAAAAATATGTGATCACGGAAAATAGAGTCTTTTAATAAAGAAAATGTTACTCAAAAGAGAGAAGTTTAGTGGTGTATACAGACTAGTTAAAGTCATCTTTGTCGCTTCCGTGTTTTGTTGCTTTGAAGTTAGAGTTCTAAATCTTGTTGGGCTTGCTATTTTCTTTTATCCATATCGTGAATTATCCAATTTTAAACATTTAAAACCCTTAGATGAGACATTCATGCTGCAAACTAATTAAATATTTTAATAATGTTTTTCAAAATTATGGATATTAATAGTTGCCTTGAGATTAATCTATTGACCATGTAAAATCACCAGTAGAAGATGGTTGAGTGAGAAAGCTTTTACTTGTTTTAATGTTGTTAAAATAGAGATTAGCTAGTAGTGTGCAGGCACACACACAGGTAAGATTAGCCTATGCTGCCCACATGTCTTTTCACATGCCATGTGCTTGCTTTCCATACCATTCCGTGCTCTCCCTCTCCTTAGGCCTCACCATACTGTAAGCCATTCCTTGGCATCTACGAAGTGAGAGGATCAGCAAGACTTTAAAGAGGCCAAGGTTTTCTTGTCTACTTCTTCTTCTTATGACGCCTTGTACGATGGGATTGCTACCCTCGCATGATCAGCCTTGATAACCTTGTGCTAAGGGCATTTCATTTATATTGTACACATTGTTATTGTGACTATTACTATTAATCGCATTTATTTTGATGTTCAAATAAATCTTGTGACGTGACGTTATAATTAGTTTTAAATATCCATAGTCCACGTGTGTATTAAGTTAAAGCGTTCTACTCTTTATGGGATAAAGGAGGCACTAGAAGGGTTTGGTACTTATACACTTAAATAATTCACAAATCGAGGAGAATCTTTTAATTGGACGTTAAAGATTTATAAAGATTGTGTGACATATCACTGACAGCCAGAAGGTGTTAGTTGAACTTTATGTTGGATAGAGACATATTAATGTAAATGCATAACTGGGTGTGTGTATTCATGACTCACAATAATCAATCACATGGGTTTTTACTTTTATACTAACATTGACTTCATATCATCTTTGGTATTGTGCTGCATTTCTAACACATCGTTACGTCCTTCAATATAATCATCCATATGCATATCCAAATTGTTAGCTTCTTATTCTGAATGAAACATTGATTCTTTAGATTCCGTATTTGAATTGGACAAGAACTCCATTGAGGTTTTACACTCTACATAAAATATCAAATGTTTAATGCTATGTATAAAGACAAGAAAAAAATACTCAACACAAGGGTACAAATAAACAAAATCAAATACCATACAAAAGTTTAGCATAAAATAAAAGCATGACAATAGTCTAATATAATATTTCGACACTGAAAGTTCAACATGTGAAAAGTTCAAGACAATGTTGGACACATAACTCAACACATAAAACAAAGACATAACAATTATTTGATGATATAAGCAAAATCTAAAAAAATCCAAATTAAGTTCCGGTAGGTAAATGATCATCCGTCGAAGTCGAAGGCTGTTAAGGTTGTCCACGTTGAAAGTGTGACACCAACCTGTAGCAAGTGATGGATCCTTTTCCACTAGTGCCACAAAAGTCTCCTTATGATATTTTTTTTGCAAACAACCTCACCATGAGAACGTAAAGTGGACTTCCTCGTTCCATCCCTGGGAATGTGTCCAACAAATCCACACACCTGGTTATACTGCAACAATCATCGGTCTAAACTATTACATTACTTGTGTGTGACTTGTTATCCATCCGAGAGAGTAGACGGTCAAATGATTTCTGTAGTTTCTCTTTTGCACTTTTTTTCTTTTCTTTTTGTGATGTTTTTGTCTCTTTCTAGCTTGTGTTGTACTAGTTTCTCCCCACGTGACATCATTATATTATTGAGGACTATCACCATCATCATTAAAGTTATCTACTTCTACATCTACGTCATTCATCCGAGCATAAGCTTTTTCATTAGAAACTTCATTCTCTATGATGGTTCTACATATGGTACCAATGGCATGTAGCCTGTTGCCACCACATCTTTGAGGCATTTCTCCATCATGTCTAAGAACTTTGGACCCTCATTTCTCCATTTCAGATATTCTGAATTTTTCTGTTATAATACAAAAAAAAGGTAGACAATATGTTTTTATTTTTATGAAATAAAAATTACATAATAAATAAATGGTAACATTATTATGGGCTTGTCATTTTCTCTCCCACCAATCATCACTTGCTAAAACTGTCCCCTTAACAAGGGTCCCAACCAAGCCATGTTTGGTGCTCCACTAGCTTTGCCCATATGCCGAACTCTTTTTTGAGAGAGTCCCACTTGTTTTTTAGTTGTTTGTAGTTGTAACTCATCCCTGTTCTGATAGCAAACTTTGACATTACATTTTTCCAATCTTCTTTTGTAAAGTGTGTGTGCGGCCTATTACGAATATGGACCTCCTCGACACATATTTTTAAGAACATTTAAGTATTTGTGTCATCCTATCTTGCTTTTGGAGCATTTTCACTTGCAACCACATTCACATCACCCATATTTGTCCCTTTTACAATTCTTTTGGGTGGTAGTTTTGAAGCCATGTTCAAAAATATTTATGATCTTGAGTCCTTAATAAAAAATTACATGTCAAATCAACCGCTTTTAGTTTGAAACATAGCTAGTTTATATCAACCATTTCAAAAATATTCTAATCAAAGACAATGTTTGAAAAACTATGTCCATAATTAAATATGTGATAACCAAGCAAATACATACCAAGCGGATTAACTATGTCCATATTCTAATCAAAGATAATGGTTGTTGGCACAGCAGATCGGAATTTGATAGTGTATAACTTGCAAAATCCTCTGGTAACAAATATTTGACTAGTAATGGCCTATAACTAAGACTTTTCTTGTCTGATGTTCAGGTGCTAAATGTGTATTTATATTTATGGTATAGAAAAAAAAACTAGTCAGTTACCCATGCTGGATTGTTGTTGTCTAACATAATCATATGATGATGACCTATTTGTTAACCATGCTTTCATTCCAATTTAATATTCTATGCAACCCTGATTCTTTAATTAAAAAATGATTTCATGAAAACTATCATTCTATGACATGCTTGGGACAATGTGACAAGCCAATAAAATCTAGCACATCCTTTCCACTACAAAGATAATTAATTTTATCTTGTCTGTAGCTTACAATTTAGTTAATATGCATAAAATCTGTAATTTAGGATATTAATGCTACATGTGGTAGAGCAACATGCATCAATATAATTAAATACTCTCCCACCTCTCAAATTCATAAACAAAGCTGAATGATTTCTTTTACTTTCTGAATCTAAACATATAATTTAGATGGTAATTTATTTATTTGATTTCCAAAAATGTAAAACAAAATATGCATTATAATATTTATCCGCTGAACAGATAATGGTGTAAGAATGGAATTGACAAATATAAGCTTGTGATAATCAATGTTATAAGTTTAATAATTATTGATTAAGTATCCAATTATGGCTAAATGCATAACGATATTCTTGAGTGTCATGTATTTATATTACAAGAAAATAGCAACAACAAACAACTTCATTGAGAGAACTGGGTTGTTATAGAGAGTCCATGCCTTCATGAAAAAGTGAGAGCTTGGTGTTTTGCCTTGCATTTGGGAGAGCATCCCAAAGCTGATTATGGTTTCTAGGAATATGCTTTATTATGTTTCTAGACAATGACTTAACATTCTATTGATCTCTTCACTTAAATCCTAGATTATCCAAGTGATTATGATGTCTGATTTGTTGATGATGATATCAAGGAGGTTCTGACAAACATTATATAGCGTATTAGTAGGGATGGCAACGGGTTGGGTCTGGTGCAGGTTTTACTATATCCGTCCTGTACCCGTACCCACTACCCCGCTAGTATACCCGAATCCGAACCCAAACCCAACAGGTTTTAAAAACTCCAACCCACACCCGCACCTGACGGGTAATCGGGTACCCGCGGGTATACCCGTCCCCACCTCCATATTAAAAAATTAATAAAAAATATATTTTTTTATAGAAAAATAACTTAAAAGTAATTATAATTTTTTTATAAAATAAAATAAAATTATTATAAATTACAAGACTAAACAAAGAGGAAAAATAAAAAAACCCTAAATTGTTAAGTTGTTGAACATATTAGTATATATATATATATATATATATATATATATATATATATATATATAAATAGTTTAATAATTTTTAATTTTAGGGTCGAGATGCGAGGTTCGGGTATGGGTCGGGGTATTAGAATTCCCTCACCGCCATGTCACTGCCCGTTCATCTAGTCGGGGTTTTCACGAGCCCGACCCGAAACCCGGTCTAATCGGGTTTTACTCGTCAAACTCGGGTCGGGTCGGGTCAAATCAGATAGGGTCAGATTTGGGTATTATTGCCATCCCTACATATTAGGCCATAGATCCTTTAATTGACCTTTTTCCAAAGTCTTGAAAACTCCAAAGTCATTCACCGTATAAATTATATGTTTAGATTCAGAAGTTCTAACTGCTTTTAAGTTTCCAGAGCCTTCATTTGCTTACGTGGCACGCTCTTACACCACTCTGGAATCTGGATAAACACTTGCTTAAAAATGAAAAGAGTTGAACTCACTCTCACTCAAACCCTTCATTATTCTTTCTACAAAACCTCAGACTCCTTTCCTTGCTCACCGATATCAAAATTCACTCAGACCATGGCTTCCAGAGCACTGGTCACCTCTTCTCTTCTCTCTTTTCTTTTCTTATTTTTTATTTTTTAATTTCCAGAATACGTACTTATTTATATAAAAACTCTCCTTTCTCTCATCATAGAACTACTAGAGATCAATAACATGCTCAAAGAGCACAGCAAGATCACCACTCCCTCATTTCGCTAAAGAATCAAAGTTACTCTCAATTTATTCATATATATATATATATAAATATATATATAGTTTTAAATTAGTAATATTTATTTATTTATTTAATTTTTGTGATTGTTGGTAAGCAGGGGAGGGAGGATGGATTTCACGCCACAAATTCTTCTTCAAATTATGTTTCATTCCTCAATTCTAACAACTAATTGATCCAATTCATTGTTCAAGCTTTGCTAAATCCTTCAGAATAACCAAATTCGTACGTCATTCATCTACATACCATTACTTAATTCTAACAACTAATGGATCCAATTCATTGTTCAAGCTCTCTACATTAACATGAACTATCCAAGAATCATTGAAAAAAATATAATCAAGAAAATATTGAAGCAATCCAACATTTATAAAGCATAACACTTAAAAACAACATGAAAGCAGGTCAGATTTAAGAGATTGAAGCTGAAGAAACCCTAACCTGGCAAGATTTCCTGGAAGAAAACTAGGGTTTTCAAAACCCTCAAAAGAGGAGACCAACCAGCGATCAAAGAAACGAATTGAATTCAGAGGAGGATCTTGTGAAGGATTCCAGGCTATTCATCAAAAAATGAAACATATATAAAAAAACCATCTTCCCTTATGATTAAAGAAATACTAAATTCTCAAGCACAAAAACTAAACCTAAATTCTCCCGGAGGTCAAAGACGCGGACGGTGTCATCTTTCCTTGATTTTCTTTCTACCTTTCTCTATTCGTTTGTCTCTATCCTTGACGAAATGGGTGAATAGAAAGGGATGGAGGCAAGGTGTAGAAGAAGACTGCTAGGACTGAGGCCATTAATTTTTTTAATTGTTGAGGGTAAACTAGTAATTAACAACACCCAAAAATAGCTTTCTAGAAGTGCTTTTTTTAAAAGGACCCCTTTACCAGTTTCTGAAAAAGCTGAATTCGGGCTTTTTTAACAGCTTTTGCTTTTGCAGAAAAGCTAATACAAATATCTTTTTTTCTATGTAAAAGTGCTTAACTTATAAAAAAAGTACTTCTGGGCTTCCCAAAAGCCAATCCAAACAAGGCGGCCTAAATATACCCCTATCATATCTACTAACTTTTTCTTTCTTAACCAAACTGCTTTTTCTTGGTTTAAATTTTAGCACTGCTCCCTACCCTCCTATTCTTCCATTTGATTCAATAATTATATATGCACTTGGAGGTGGTAATTCTAATGGTTTAATTTTTCTAACTAGTTCTTTAATTTTTAATACTAATTTAATATCTTCAGCATTAAATCTTCTTTCCCATGTTTGCTTGGTTTTGTTATATAATAGTCCTGCTAACCGGCTTATATTAGGTATAAAATTTCTCGTATAAATTAATTTTCGTAAAAGAGATTGTATCTGTTTTAAACCTTCTAGCTTATCAGGCATTTCAAATATACTACTTGATATTCATTTATGTAGTTATACCTATCCTTGGCCTATTATTACTCCTAAAAATTCTATTTCTCAACATCGTATCTTCATTTTAATTTCAGACAAAACTAAACCATTTTGTCTACATTTGTCAAAGAAGGCTATAAATGTTCAATATGTTCTTTAAGGCTTATACTGAATTCTAAAATATCATCCACATAAGTAAATATGAACTCATCCTTTCTAAAGATATTATCCATCTTCCTTTGGAATATCCGAGGTCATTTTTTTAGTCCAAATGACATTGCCTTCCATTCATATTGTCCATTATGTGTAATAAAGGTTATTCATTTCCTATTTTCCTCAGCCTTTTTAACTTGCTAAAATCCACTTTTTAAGTCAAAATTACAATAGATATAAATATTTTTAGTTTGATTTATTAAAACTTCTTTATTAGGTAAATGATATTTATCTTCTTAGGTATTATCATTTAATCGTTTATAATTAAATACCATTCTCCTTTTACCTTTAACTATTTCACTATATTTATTAACAATAAAAATCCTTGTCCTGAGTGGACTTTGTGTTTCTTCTATAATTCTTATGTTTTTTTTTTGGTTCTTTAATAGATTCTCAAATTCCTATTGTTTATAAGGTGTCACATTCATAACTGGATATGTTATTCTAAGATTTGGGTTTAATATTTCTAATACACAAATTCTTTAGTTCTACATATATTTTTTTACTAGATTTTCCCCTATAGTACCATATTGTTTAATTTCTTCTAGAATTTGATCTAATTTTTGTTTTAAGGGTTCTAACCGATTTAAAGTCTATCTGAATTTTAAACTTTTCTTCTTCACAATATATTAACCTATTCTCTTTAAGTTCAAATATAAGAATTGTGGTAATATCAGACAATATTAGCATAACTAACATCATGGAAAATTTATTAGGAATAATAGTTGGAGACTTATTGCATAGTTGAAAATTAAATTATCTTGGTGAAAACCAAAGTATGATAAAAATGACAAATAATGCCTGTAATATAACAGGGTAGATTAGAGAAATTATTTTAGGTACTAATCCATCTAGTGGAGACACATTTTTGCTAGATGTAGCAACCAAGGACTTAGAAAGTTTGCAAATAATCAACTTTAGTGAAATTGTTTAATTTAGCCAAGCCTATATAAACATCATAGCTAAAACAAGAAAAGCCTTCAATAGCAATGAACTCATTAAAAGATGGTTTAGTAAGTTACCAAAACCATTGGGAGATATAATTTTTAAATCATGGACAAAAAAGAGTAATGAAAGTCTAACTGCAATAGAACTTGCCATATTATTTATTTTTAACTATTTAAATGACAAATGGTTAGAAGGAGAACCTACCAGACAAATAGCAAATTATAGCCGTTGTAATAAAATTTATATACCTTCAATACATAAAGAGTATAAGAAAAGAAGAAAACTAAAAAAGAATGCCTACTATAAAAAGGTAGACCCAAGTATAATCATGTTATGAAATTTAAACAACACAAACCACCAAGGAAATATAAGTGTTATATATGTGCCGTTGAAGGACGTTGTGCAAAATAATGTAAAAATGAAAAGGCTAAAAAGGAAAGGTTAAACATGTATTAGGAATTAGAATTAGTAGATGAAATTGATATAGTAAGTGTTGACATTAATGATAGCGAAGATATTTGTAGTATCTTTAGAGGAGATGAAGTAAATAACTTCGAAGAAATGTGACAATTGATAGATTTTCAAGAAGCTTATGAAAATCTAGAATGGACACACAATTATACCATACCTATAGTTTAGAAAACAATCCAAAGTTTCTCATAGAGCAATATAATTATGTAGAAGATTTATTTAAATGTACTCACAAGTTTGCACCATTTAAGCCAAATTATAAAGAAAGGTTTGATAAATGTTATAAGTTCCATATATTAAGACATAGGGTTACATGTATCATTTATAAATTATCTATTTGTAGAAGGTGTGTTGCAAATTTATTTAACTTTACTTTTGAGAAAAAAAGGAAAGATGTATAAGTAACACCGGCTATAATATAAGTAATAGTACATAGAAAGAAATAATTGCACAATAATTAAAAATGATAAAAACTCCAGAAAAAGAAATGGAAAACTAAACTTTAGAGAATGGCAAATTAAAAGATAAAGTAAAAGGAATTCAAATTGAAGAACTTTCAAAAGAACAATAAAGACTATAAGAAGTAGAAATCTATGAAGAACATAATAATTTACATATCTTTCCAGGAGGATATACATTAATAGAAACATAATCTACTTAATATTGACTTCTTATAGAATTCAAAGACTGATATAAACTACTAATATCATGCATTATATATATAGGAGCTAGCCACAATTATATTTATGAGGACATTGATCCTAAAGAATATAGGGAAGAAGTTTTGCAAAAGTCCTTGGTTAGAGACTCTTTTGGTAATAAAATGATTATAACAGAAAAATTAGTAGATCGTACCATTAGAATGAATAATAAAAAATATACAATTCTCTTAATATGGTTAAAACTTTTAATAAAAACAAGATAACACAATTTACAATTTATCTTAAGAATGAATTTTATTAGAAACCAAACTCGATGTCTTATAGTATAGGGAGATATCGTTACAGTATTTAAAAAATGATGATTAGATATGTGCTACTCCTTTAGTAAGAGGAATTGTAACGTTCATCGAAGAAGAGAATATGTTAATAAATTCAGAAAAAGAATATGAAATACAGATAGAATTTAAACAGTTAGAACCTTTAAAACGAAAATTAGAACAAATTCTAGAAGAACTTAAACAAGTGGTACTACATGGAAAAATCCAGTAAAAATCTTACATAAAACACAATAAGAAGCTGTTGAATTAGAAACAATAATTAAGCGACAGACTTGTTCAGTTGCTAATTAGCAACTAATTAGTAACGGATTAATCATCCATTTCAGTTTTACAAATGGAATTTACATATGTTTCAAAATTTGAAACATAAATTTCATCCGTTGCTAATCCGTTTCTATTTCAGAAACCGGTTTGTAAATCAGTAACAGATGACAAATTTGTTTCTAATATTAGCAATGGAACATAATCTTGTTTGTAAATTAGAAACGGAAACAAACTTCCATTGCTAAATTTATATTTTATTAAAAAAACTATTTTTTTTTTGTTTAAGATGATTTGGACAAATGATAAATAACTTTTATGTATATGTATATGTATAATATTTATTTAAAAATATATTATGGAGATACTTATTTATAGGATTAGGATTTAATCAACATTAGATCAATATTTTAAAATTTTGATTAAATTTTTATTGATATTTTTTTCTTGGAATCAATTTAAATAATTATAATTTTTTTAATTGTACTAATGAAATATTAATTTCAAATTATTAATTAAAAATTTAAATATATACATTTTATAAATATACAAACTTCTTCTACATATAATTTTTATAGATTATTAACTTCTTTTATACATATATCTTTTTAGGATAAAAATTATTTGGGAATTTTTTAA
The DNA here is from genome assembly GCF_009730915.1 of Dioscorea cayenensis subsp. rotundata. NCBI lineage: Eukaryota > Viridiplantae > Streptophyta > Magnoliopsida > Dioscoreales > Dioscoreaceae > Dioscorea > Dioscorea cayenensis. The sequence goes on along the minus strand of NC_052476.1, from coordinate 18,619,601 downwards.
ATGACTTAGATATATAAACAAACCAATAATTTTCTTAAAAAAAATAATATTTATATAATTAAAATAGGTATAATAACTTATATATAGCAACAATCAATATAAGTTTCTAAAAAAACTTACAATATTTAAATTTTCTAAATGTATTAACTATTTTGAAATAAAATGAATTTTAAAAAATAAAATTACAAATGGATACAAGGCTCCGTTTTCAAATTTACAAATGACTTCCGTTTCTTCTGTTTGTGATTTTACAAACGGATCCCCATATTTTTTTTTGTAAAATTACAAATTGATCTTGTATCCGTTTGTAAATTACAAACGGCTCCCAGTATTAGTTTGTAAAATATTACATAAATATTTTGAATTTTTTATTACATTTTATTTGGACAAAAATTTTTTGGGAAAAATTTTGGTAATTATAAATTTTCTTAAATCTACTAATGAAATATTAATTTCTAATTATTAATAATAAATTTAAAATATATAAAATTTACAATATATTAACTCTTTTTAATAGAATGAATTTTGAAAAAAAATATTTATAAAAACACTTAGAAAATTCATTAAAGAACTTAAATATGTATGCTAAGATTTAATATCTTTGTATATTAAAATTATTTGGAAATTTTTTGAATGACTTACAAATATAAATATGTATAATAATTTTCTTTAAAAAATTAATATATTTATAAAATTAAGATAGATATAATAATAACTTAAATATATAAACAGGTATAATAATTGTTTCTCAATAAAAATTGCAATATATAAAATCAATAAATATATTGACTATTTCTAGGTTGAGTGAATTTTAAATATATATATATATATATATATATTAATTTTTAAAAAATAAATTGCAAGTGAATCCTGTTATCCACTTGTGAATTACAATCGGATCTTTCGATCCATTTGCAATTCCATAAAATTGCAAATGATCCAAGATCTGTTTGTGTTGAAGTAGATATAGATTCGTTTGTCAAACGGATCCAGATCTGTTAAGATGTTAATTACCTTTAAAAAGAAAGAATTTTTTTTTTTTTTTGGGTTCTTCTCTATTCTCTCCTCTCCTCTCTCTGTCTGTGTGGAACCCTAGCTGTTACTTCCCCGCCCGGAATGGAGCCCTTCGATGAGCACTCCGAGCGTAGCATGGGTAGATGCATACATAGTTAATGTTAGTACCAAACTCTCAATTAAAGTGATCCAATACAACAATAATTAAATACTAGAATTATTTATTAATTCATGGCATGTTTAGTTGAGCTTATAATATAAACTAGAATTGTTAGAAAACCCATTAATGTTTAGTTTGTGTGTTTATATTATTGAAAGCTATTTTTGTTTTTGTTTTTGTTTTCTGTTTATATTATTGATAGAAATTCCATTAATGTTTAGTAATACAGATAATACAATACCAAGTAATTTTTACCGACATCATTAAAAGTGTTTTTTTATTATTTATTTTTTCATTATTTTAGGTCATTAATATCAAATGGTTTTTTTTACCATATGGTATTTAAATGTATTTAACAACTTTTTTCCATTACAAATTCATAGGTGATATGTTAATTTTTTTTATTTGGCAAAAAAATCTCATCTTAAAACTACTTATTAAGTGAGAACAAGCCTTCAAAATTATGGTACTATTATGATAGATTACATGCTGACTCTTATGATATTGATGGCCAATTTAGACAACTAAAAAATTAGTTAGGCCAAGCTAGAAGAGAACACAATTATGTATAGGATATTAACAAACTTAGAAATATTTTCTAAGTAGAAAGGCTTATAGATAATTTAAAAAAAGTAATAATATAGAATCTAAGTATGTGAATTCGTCCCATTTATTAATTATTTAAATATATAGTCTAAATATAATATATATTCATTTTCATGTTAAACTAGAGAAACACTTCATCTGGGATGAGTCAATTTCATATATTATCAAGATGACATGACAGCGCAAAGTTGTAGAACATTATAGATCATTGATGTGTGTCTTTAGAAAAGGTAAAAAAAAAATGTATGTGTCTGACACTGCGTGGAAAATATGGAATGAAGCATGGAATTCCTTGGAGTTTAAAGCTCAAAGCTTGAAATTTTCTGCAAACCATCTTACTGAGGCTGAAGGACTTGGATCTGGTATGTCCCGACTCTTAGGAGGCTTGTGGATCAAGCATCATAAACACAAGAAGAGGATAAATGAGCCTTCTATTGTGGACAAAGCAAATATATTCCTTCAAGCTGTGGGAGGGAAAAAGAAATATCGGGATTATGGAGTGGGCTTCCAGGCATATATTTTTTATTCCCATTTATCACAGAGCTCATCTATAGTGTTAGGGATGGAAGCATAAGTTTGCATTATATGACAAGCAAGGAGATGACGAGGCATAAGCAATGGTGACATGGAAAATGAATTGACTTGGCAAACAAGGTGACAAGGATGATTACATGGAAAAGACTCTTGATGATGTTGGGAAAGAAGACATGATGGTTGAAAATTTAATATAGGAGCTTATATTTGGAGGATCTCTCAAGAAATCATATGGAGCTATCTTTGGTAGGAGCTTACATTTTGAGGATCTCTCCCAATGGACCAAGTGGAAAAAATCTATTGAAGCTATCTTTGGTAAGAGCATCAACCTTGGAAGATCTCTCTTAAGGAGCAAGCAAAAGGCATATGGAGAATATCTACACACCTGTCTTTGGAGAGGAGATATATTTAAAGACACAATGATATCTATGGTCACAACTAATTGATGAGATCAAAGCTATATAAGGCAAGAAAGTTGCAACTTCAAGAGCAACCAAGAAAGATCCTAACCTTATGAAGTCAAAGACTAAATGATGACACTTGTATATTTGGCAAGTGAATTTATCAAGCAACTACTTGGAGACAAGATCTCATCAACACCATATTTAGATATAACTAAAGATTTGTTCAAATTTGAAGAGAATCTAAATATGGAGGCAAAGCTAAATAGAGTCATGCTTATTGTTGGCAAGGAGCATCAAGGTGAAAGAATCTCTCTTGAATAGGTTTAGCTTAGATATGATTTAATTTATCTTTGGTAAGATTTGAGATGATTCTATCTTTGGTAAACTCTTTTCATGAGAGGTCTATTTCTAAATAGAGGAATAATCTTTTCATTAGCAAAGATCATCATAAAGATTTCATGGAGAATAATTTGGTATGAAGGCTAATTATGTCGGAGCTATTCAAGGATACAAGACATATATGGTGAGATTTGATAGAAGATTGACGACTTAAGCTTGGATGAATAAAGATCATACTTGGAAGATATTGAAGATCTAAACTTGGATGAGAGGAGATCAAGTTTAGTAATAATATATTAAAGAACTAAACTTAGATGAGCAAAGATCAAGTTTAAAGATTTTGTGAAGACCAAACTTGGACCAAGTTTGGAAAGAAGATCGGGAGATCTTTAGAGACCATCTTTGGTAAAATGGATTCGCACCTTGGTGGATGTGACCCTCGGGAGAGGGACTTGCTAAGATGATGTGAGGAAGGAAGCAGTTACAGGTAGGAGGAGCTCGGGATGAGTTAACTGCTATGAAGTGAACTAAAGAAACCGGGAGGGTTGAAGGCATCTCAAGTTCGGTTGCAACTAGGCTAGAACTCAGTCAGGATCAGCAAGGTGGGTAGCATTGCAAGTTCGATTATAACTGGAGTTGCAACATCTAACTTTGGAAGATGTCCAAGTTAAGAAATCACAATGAATCTAAAAGATGAAGCTTTATTAGGATGTAGGGACGCACATATAAAATACCCTGCTTGAAGATTTAGGATGAGGTGCCACGAGTGAGAGACCCTGGTGTGTGGATTGAGGAGAGTGGGTATCAGGCAATCTAGAGAGGGTTATTCTTTGTTGTGTAAGAGAGAGTGAGTGTTGTAACTCTTCTTTCCTTTTCTTTTTTTAGTGGATTATTTTCTCCATCTTGGCCCCCCAAACGTAGGCAACATTGTGCTGAACTAGGTAACTAATTTGTGTGTCTCCTTTTTCTTGCATGATTGATTGTGTGTGAGTTCATTACATGTGAGGTTGAGAGAAAAATTATCACACTACTACCTCTCCGAAACTAACATATAGGTACATCATTAATGGACCTATATGCTAATAATAGACAAGAATGAAATATTGTTGATTTGCTTTTCATCTACAGGTACATCATCCAAGGAGCTACAAGTTAAGATTACACAGCTATGTGAGACTGTTGTTCAGCTACAAGATAAAAACAAAGAGCTTCAGGAGAGTCTACATGAGATGAAGGAGAGAGATGAGAGGGGAGAGAGATCAGTATCATGATCATATGATGCGTCAGGTGCAGGATATGATGATGCACTTCGAGGTTAGGATCCTTCAGAGCTCACAGTTCACTCAAGACTCACAACCATCTAGTAATGAACATAATATTGACCAACTAAATGAGTTGTAGATTATTTGTTATTTGTTAGAATTTTTGTTTTGTTAAACTTTGGTTTTGGACATCTGTTTTCTAAATGCATTGATGAAATCATTATTTGTTAGCTGTATCGGTTGGAAAAATTTGTTATAACATGTATTATTTATATCAATTATCAAAATAAATTTAATATTTTATTTTTTTATTAATTAGTGTTAGCAAAGGATTAGAAACAGATTAATATATATATATATATATATATATATATATATATATATATATATATATATAAATTTTAGCAACTGATTTGCAACAAAACAAATTCGTTCTATTTCAAAATATGTTCCATTTCAAATCCGTTTCTACATTCTGGAACGGAAATTATTCGGTTGCAAATCTATTGTTAAATTATGAAACGGGTTAGCAACAAAATAAATTCTGTTGTAGAATTTAGCAACGATTTTGAAATGGAATAAGTTACATTATGATTTTTAAAATTTAGAAACAAAATTTATTCCGTTATATATCCGTTGCTAATGTATGAAATGGATTGCTATTTTGTTTGTAATAAATTAGAAACTTACTAGAAACAGAAAATGCTACTTGTAAATTGCAATTTCCTTGTAGTGGAACTAAAGAAGAGAGGGTTGAGAGCATAGGAAAGGGTTGAGAGCTAAGGTATTAGATAGCTTAGTAGATATTAGACACATTAAATTATTATCACATGGCATGATATGATAGCTTTAATGGAAGTAGATGTGGATAAGAACTTAGAATTAGTATATATTACATCAGACCCCTAGGCATCATTGAGTACTTCATCTAAACACATAAAAATTGTCATGAAATCTAGAGGTATTTACAAAAGGATCCTGGGATCTATTTGTAATTACAAATAGATCTAGGATATGTCTGTAATTTTATTTTTAAAAATTTATTATACATATTCATATATTTTATTTTATTTATTAATTATTAGAAATTAATATTTAATGAGTAAATTAAGAAAATTTATAACAACTTGATTCCAAGTAATAATTTTTCCAAAAAAACAAATATATAATCAAATCCAGTTTGGTTTGTAATTTTATTTTTTTATAATTTATAATACATATTTTATTTTTTTAAATTCATTTTATCTAAAAATAGTCAATATAGTTACAAAATTTATATATTTTAGTTTATTTGAAATAATTATTATACCTGTTTATATATTTAAGTTATTATTATGCTTATTTTTATTTTATAAATATACTAACTCTTTTAAAAAATTATTAATCCACGTCATTTAAAAAATTTCCAAGTAATTTTTATGTATAAAGATATCCTTAAAATGAGAACATATGCCTCTAATATATTTTTAAACAATTATTTTTATTTAAAGATTTATGGTCTTTAGTGTATTTTCTAAATAATTTTTATATATTTTTTTTAAAGAAAATTAGAAATCGGTTTAAAATATAAGGAATGGATTTAAAATTAATTTCTACTTAATTTTTAGTTATACATATTTTATTTTTGAAATTCAGTCTACGTAGAAAGAGTTTATATTTTTTTAAATATATATATATATATATATTTAAATTGCTTATTAATAAGTAGAAATTAATATTTCATGAGTATATTTGAGAAAATTTATAAAAAATAATTTCCCGGCCTTTATTCTTACCGGTCCTTTAATTAGGGTTGATTGATTAAAAATGATGGATTACAAATCAAATTTTAATTATTTTTGTATTTCAGATGATTGCGAGTTCATGACTTTCATTAGGGGCAAGCCCCTAATGTTAATTACCCTAGACCAAGTCAAAGGAACCCCCGAGTAAGAAGAAGTGTGAATGAGAAATACTTGAACAAACACAACAACATAGCAATTAATTTTATTGCCTACAAACAATATATGAGTACATAAACATAACTGAGAATACTAAAAATAAAAGTTCAACATTTCCTTAATTCTATTTTTTAAAATTTTTATATTAGCCTGATTTGGTCAGTACTCTTGACTCCTTCGCGAAAAGCATCTTGAAGTAGCTAGACCTTTCTTAAGTTTGCTTATCTCAACCTCTTTTGTCAATTTCAATATTTTATATTGGTTATCCATCTTTGTGAGTATCAAATAATCAGTCTCATAGTGGAAGAGTAAATTTTATCCACTCCCAAGAGTGTCAAGACCTCATGGTGGGTTTTAAAAAGATTTTCATATATTTTTATCCACCCCCATTGGTGTTAAGACCTCATGGTAGGCTTCAAAAGATTTTTATAATTTTTATCCACCCACATGAGTATTAAGACCTCATGGTAGGCTTCGAAGAGATTTTGATAAATTTTTATCCACTCCCATGAGTGTTAAGACCTCAAGGTAGGCTTGAAATAGATTTTCATAAATTTTTATCCACCACATGAGTGTCAAGACCTCATGGTAGGCTTTAAAGAGATTTTCATAAATTTTTATCCACCCCCATGAGTGTCATGACCTCAAGGTAGACTTGAAATATATTTTCATAAATTTTTATCCACCCCCATGAGTGTCAGGGCCTCATGGAAACCTTATAAATAGATTTTTCATAAATTTTTAACCATCCCCGTTAGTGCCAAGACCTCACAGTAGGTTTGAAATAGATTTTTATAAATTTTTATTCATCCCCATGAGTGTCAAAACCTCATGGCAAGCTTGAATTAGATTTTCCATAAGTTTTTATACATCCCCAGGGATGGATCCAGGATTTTTCTTTAGGGGGCAAACTAATATTAAATATAAAAAAATATAGTGAAACATTAGTGCATCAAAAGTTTTTGTCATATGAAGGTAACATATTACAATGGCTCTCTGCATATTTTCATAGTTTGGAAATGATATAGGATTTTTCATTCTTAACACTACAAAATATTTCATTTTTTTATATAAGTAGTCAAACAGATCATTCATCAGTATCTCCCATTTGCCCCCTTCTCTCTCACTCTCAGAGGGTATTTATTTTATTTTTTAAAATATCCCTCTCTTTAGGGGTTTTTGGATTTTTTAACAAATTAATACCTATCATCTAGAACATAATAATTTTTTTTAAAAAATATTTACAAAATTTTTTAATTTGATCTATTGATTTTTTATAAATTACTTTATATAGTATATTTAAAAAATATATATGTTTTAGTTTTTTATTTTTACAAATTACTTTATAAAATTTTATTCTTAGTTTATAAATTTTTTATTTGACACCTGATTTTTATAAACTAAATTACAAATTAATATATAAATAAATTTTAAAAAATGTAAAAATTTTATTAATTGATTTTTTTTAATTCGCCCCCTACCTTATAATTTCTGGCACCACTACTTTCCATCAATCAAATTTTAATGTGATTTTTATGAGCTACAAAATGAAATTAACATTTTAGTTGAAGCCTACGTATTTTATGTATGAGATCCAATGAATATGAAGAAATGAGAATTATATTAAAATGATTCTAAGCTCAACAACAAATACCTAAAAAGAATTGGATAGGATATGATTTTAAAATAATTCTAATGCAAAGATTTTAAAAAGCAGGAATTTCAATTGTACATACATAATTGGCTTGTAGCATGCAACAACTCAATGACAAGGATTACAGCTCTCTTATTCCATGATTCGCATCTTCGACTCCAAGCTTCAGAACATGAATGAGAAGAATAGGATAAGATTATAAAATTGAGTTTTGAGACATGGGAAAGTGAATTAATTTTTTACAATAAATTTTTTTTTCATATAAGTCTTTAGACAATTTTTTAATTGCTTATATAAATATATATATTATCTCTTGGTTTTAGTGGGGGCAAATTGAAAAAAAAAAGAATTTTATCTAATGGATTTATCAAAGTTGAGTGGGGGCAGCCCTCGCCCCCATTGTCCCCATTTTAGATCCGTCCCAATCCAACTCACAAGTGTCAATATCTCATTGTAAGTTTCAAAGAAATTTTTATAAATTTTTCCTCCCTGCTATCTATCCCCATGAGTGTCAAGGCCTTATGGTAGATTTCAAAAAGATGCTCATTCTAATTTTTTTTTTAAAAGAAAGGTGTTAGTTCCTCCGGTGTGGTTTGTGGGTATTAAGTAACACTTAAGCACTCATAGAAGTCTCACACAAACCAATAAAGAAAAAAAGCACACAAACAAACACAAGGAGACACAAACGTTGGTAACCCGGTTGGGCGTCTACTCGCCTACGTGCAGGGGGCCAAGCTCGGAGATAAACAATCCACTAAAGAGGGTAAAAATAGATGAGTACAAACACTTGTCACTCACACTCTCAACAATAAAGATCACTACCCTCTCTAGATTGTTTGGTGCTCACCACTCTCCTCAAAGAGTCACTCATGAGTCACACCTTACAATCTCGCAGTAAGGTAACTTATATAGAGCGCCTCAACGTCCCAAATATAGCACATACCTCTTTTTTAGAATCTCACTGGCTACTAATTTAAAAACACGTCGAAATTAGCATTGTGCAACTCCTATTGTAACATGAATTGCAACATAGTACTGATGGCTGACTTGAGGCGAGTTACGGTTTACGTTGCGGGACGACCTCAAGACCCATCAACCTCCCGGGTCATGCTTAGTCCGAGTCGATGCGACCCAAATCTCCCGATCCCATGCGCAAGCAACTAGCCTACCTCCTCGACTCCTCATCACGCGGTCCCCTCGTGAGGCGCGCGTCCTTGTCGTCTTCCATGAAACTTGCCAAACTTAGTCTTCAATCCACCTAAATTTGGTCTTCAAAGATTCTCCAAACTTGATCTTCAATTCACCCAAGTTTGGTCCTCAAATCTTGCCGTTAATAGACTTCAATGATTCTTCAAGTCATATCTTCAATTAATCTTCATTCACACCATGAATAGATCTTTCCTTAATTAAGCTCCACCATATTTAGTTTTCAATCATATCTCTCTAAATATGGTCTTGATATGATCTTGTCTTCAAATGTAATGCATTGCCAAAAATAACTCCACTAAGATCTTCAAGATAGCTTCACCATGATCTTCAAGATATTTGGCTCCATGTTAGAGACTTACTAAAAATAGCTCCATCAAGATCTTCAAGATGTTTGCCTTGCACTCCAAGTTTCCTTGCCATGTCACCATGCTTGCCACATCATCAATTATGCTTTGTCACCTTATTTGCCACGTCACTTGGTCTAGGTGTCAAATCATGCCAATAAATAGTGCGGTTGCACTAACAAAGGTCTTCCAAAAATTACAAAAATACCCCTTTATATTCATAAGAATCCCTTTTTCCTTTATTTTTTATTTTTTTTTTAAAATTTTTGCATCCTAATGCCTTTGGTACTCTTTTTGTTTATTAGTCCCTATGTTCTAGGGGTGGTCATGGGACAGGGAATACCCGATCCCAGCGGGGACCCGACCCGATACGACGGGGACAAGGATTATCCGAATCCCTCCCCCGTGAGTGCGGGGAAGGGGGCCAATTCGTCCCAATTTAGGAAACGGGGACAGGGGCGGGGAATGCTCTCCCCGCCCCGTCGGATCCCTACCCGATTATATATATATGTGTGTGTGTGCGTGCGTGCGTGCGTGCGTGCGTGCGTGCGTGTGTGTGTGTGTGTGTGTGTGTGTGTGTGTGTAGGTTTATTGAGTACATTTGAAATTCTAAAATATGAGTACATTTGTTAAGTCGTTGTATTTGATTGTAATGGTGTACTACCTACTTGTATGAATTCCGAATTTAATATTTTGCTTTATATTAATAACCATTTGGAGAATTTTTTTTTAAGTTTTTATATGTTCGTTTGACAGGTTTGTTGAGCTCTATATTGAGTTGTTTTGATGTTATCATATTTTCATGTATATATCTATATAGAGTAGTTTTCATGTTCGAAATATTGCAATATGTTTGCAAATTTAGAATCCCCATGGGGATTCCCGCCGCACGGTGATCCCCGCGGGGATGGGATGGGGAAACAAATTCCCGCCATCGGGGAATTGGGGACAGGGAATCCCTATCCTCTCTATTGGCAGGGAAGGGGACGGGGAGGGGCCTCCAGCCCCTGCCCGTCCCGTTACCACCCCTACTATGTTCTTTTATTTTATTTTTTTTAACAATTTCTAACAATTTGTTTTTTGCAACTAGACTCCCGATCTTTTCACTTTTGATATATTCCTAGGAATTTTCAACTAAGCCGTTGAAATTTTGTATTTTTGGTTTACATTTTTTTTTATTTTGTAAATGGATCCAATCTTTATATATATATATATATATATATATATTATTTTCTTTTTTTGCAAACAAGCCTAAATTTCTTATCCTTTTACATTTTTTTTTACAAAATTTGCAAATTCATCATTGTACATCCCTTTTTTTAGATTTATTTATAAATCCTTAAATGTACTTATTTATTTATTGTTTTTTTAATGCATAGCTATACAGGAATCATGAGGTTCTTCTAGCATAAATAAATAAATGTAATGCGAAGACAAACTATAGAATAGCAGGACAATAGATGGAAACCAAACAAGAGGGCAAAGCATGGGATTATTAACCAATGACATGTGCCAAGCTTTGGACAATACATAGGGCAATCCTATATCAAATGAAGCATCAATCATAATCACACCATAATATAATGTTAATTTCAATGATGGCCATGCATCCAACATTAGCATGTTCTACAAGACATGCATAAATTGTCTCCCATAGCACACAACTTAAATAGTACTTTAAGTTAGTCGTTTCATTAAAAAAAATTCCAATGCAAGTAGTCAATCTTGGGAATTCAAACAGAGACTCAATTATAGGCATATAACACCAACCCTAATAAAAGAAGACCATTTTTTTTTTAATAATTACTCTCCAAAAATCGCATATCCACAAACACATTCTTAGCATCCCCGCAACACCTGATATGCATGCTATAAATGATATGAAGAATGTTCTTTGCTTACTAACATTTCTCAACATATCAAAACTAAATAGATATTTTTTATGCATACATGCTAGCATAAGACATACTGTTTTGAATCTTAAATTTCCAAAAAGAAAAGAGGCAAATGAATACCTTGATCTTGATGATAAGAATACTCTTTCGAGCTTCTTCCTTTCCCTGATCTTTCTTAACATTTCTTCTCCTTCGTATGTCGTTCTTTCTCCCGTCATCTTCTCTCTCTTTCTTTTGTTGTTGTTTTCTCCTTCTCTCTAGTCAGGGTAAATTTTTGAGGAGGTCACTGTGTTATGAGTATTTTTTATTTTGATCATTGTGTTTCAATTTGTATCTTTTTGGTTATCATATATCGATTTCTTTTCAACAAGATCTCACTCATGGATTTCCAGCCAATTTTGGCTGACGTGGTTGCTAGAGATGTCACATCACACCCTAGTTAAGAATTTTCACAACCCAGCTGGATTGGACATGTCAGCCCGATGCCAAGTCACCAAACTTTCACCAAGTCACTATCCATGTTAGCTTCACAGTCACTTTCCCTTTCTATGTGAGCATCCATCATCCCCAAATTTCATTCTATCATCTGAGAAAGGGAGAGAGACACTAGAAGCCATAACCCTTTGATCACCGAAGAGCTGTTTCTCTACCAGCGAGGGAAGCGAGGAGAGGAAGAGGAAGTGAGTCAAGTTCTTCATTTATCGACAAGTGGAGTTACGGCGCGACGGCGACATCCATCTTTGTACACCATTGGTGAGCTTTTGGCTGATAAGAAATGCTCAAGATGAAACACCGGAATATTGTAAGCTGTTTTATCATGTCTTTCTTATATTTTGTTGTAATATGGAAATGAGATGGAAGTTTTGGGAATGTTGGAGTCAATGTCTACATTTGCTATGATAGTAGAGTTCAGTTTCTCCAAAGACAATGAGTTCATACCTATTGTGTGTATTTATTGTGTGAGTGAGTATATTCTTAATGATCCTCTCTGTGGTTGTTGGAGTTAACGTGTACATTGTCTGTGATGTTTTTATTACACCCATCAAAGTTGTTCCAATCGTTTGAGAGGATTCTATCACAACCTGTGATGTTTTTTTATTCATCTAATTTCTATGCATGGCCTAATGAACATGCTTTGTGAAGTAAAATTGTATTAATTAGAAGTACATTATATACATGTTGTGAACAAAGGTTAGGTCATGACTACTAGAAAAACATTATTTCTTAATGGGCTGTGAATTGAAATATTAGTAATTAACTAATGAGATATCATTAACTCTTGAAAATAATTTCTTTAGCATGCATGTATGCTTTACTTCTTGTCCATTAGATATTGTGTTTTATTGTTAAATGTGCATCCATATTAGGATAATTAGGATATGATGACTTAGCAATAATTTTTTAGCTCTGTTTGCATTGGTTTTGTCCAGTTCCTATTGCTAATTATTTCTCAATACAAATGTACTATGGGGTGGGTGATATTCAAAATTGGAATGAGTATATGATGGCAGGTTTTGTAGACTTCTGTGATCTTAATTTCATATCTAGATTAGAGCTTTTACATATGGCCAATGATTTGAACATTAATCTAGATGGATGCAATTTATGGTGGAATGAAAGCATGAGTGAAGTAGTAACCATGACAGAAATTAAAACTAATGCCATTAGGATGACTTCAAGTGTGGGCTAGAGTAGGATTACAAGTATTTATGTGAAGTAAATTAAGATAAATAGTCCTAGTGGTGAGAACATTTTAGGAAATCTTGCAAGCGTAGGACATAATGTTGAAGCAGTAAATTTTGATGCATAAGATGATTCACATGAACTTATGGAAAAGTTTATAGATGAAGATCCTAAAGAACATGTGGGCAATAAAGGTGTGCAGGAGGATGAACTACAAGAAGCTGATGATTTAGATAAAATTATGGAAGAGTTTATAAATGAAGTCTTGAAGAACATGTGGGCAATGAAGGTGTGCAGGAGGATGAAGTACAAGAAGTTGATAATGTAGATGATGATTTAGTTGATGAGGGAGATGGACAAAGAAATATTTGGTAGGGACATGATGCAGAGAGTGATATTCAAGACTTTGAATACAGTTTAAATAGTGAAAGGGATGATGGTGAGGTTGCTACTAATCAAGATTCTACACATAGGGCTGAGACAGATGTCCATTAGGAAATTGGAAGAGGAGTGGATCATGATGAGTAAGAGGTCCAGAGTGACTATGCTGCATCTGATGAGCTGCATTCATGTTCTTCAACTGATGAAGATGAGATAAACTTTGCCAACCCCAGATATCATGAATTCAGAGAGGAGATAGATATGAAGGATCCTCAATTTAAAATAGGGATGAAGTTTGGGAGTTTTGTACAATTCAAACAAGGAGTGAAAAATTATGGGATCAAAAATAGGGTTGTGATGAACTCCATGCCAAATAGCAAGGTTAGATGTAGGGCATATTGTAGAAAAGGTTGTCCATTTTACCTTTGGGCTTCACTAATGATGAAGGACAAGAACACAATCCAAATTAAATCTGGTTGGTTGAAACATGAATGTACAAGGGACCATAACATAAGGCATGTTAGTGCTTAATGGATAGCTGAACAGTATGTGGAATAGTTTAGGATAGACCCATCTTGGAAACTTGCAGGCATAATACAGGCTATAAGGATCAACCAAGAAGTTGACATAACCAGATTAAAAGCATGGAGGGCAAAAAATATTTCAACAAGGTATATCATTGTGTTTTTTTTTTTTTGTACTTGGTTGTCTTCACATTTTTTATAAGTGACATACATCTAGCGTATTCATTTCCATTGTTTCTTTGTTCTTTCTTTTATATAATCTTGTTGGAGATTAGAATGCTTGATGGGGATAAGCACACACAAATGGGTAGTGATGCATGCCAACCACACGAATGGTTTGGTGCGCATGACACCGCAAGTATACAGGTCATCAAGTAATACCTCATAGGTGAGCAAGAGGGTTGTATTCCTCAGGGAACGGCTAGAGGCTCCTATTACTTCCATTTCACTTAATTAATAGCCTGAACGTCTATGGTGTTTCTTAGATATACTCTTACAAACTAACTAATAAAATACAATTGTGAATCATTAAGTACAATTGGAAGGAGTCAGTGACTGTATGGGAAGTTCCTTAACAATTACTTATGATATGAATTAAGATGTGGCAATGCTATCTAGTGTTGGACCAGTGGAATTTAGAGGCCTACTGGTCCCAATCTCTTGGCAACCAGGTCTAAACACTAGGAACTTAAAATGGAATCTCTTCCACCCCAGCGTCCTATGTTCGATTTAAGACCAAGAACTCCTCTAGAAGGTATAATAAAACCTAATCCAAAAATCTAGCAATATCTAATCTCTTAGTGCATACGTAGATCTAACAAGGCATGTGAGTTCTAATGCATGGGAATCTCTTCCTCATAACATCAACAAGATAACATTAAACAATCATGCATTTAATCACAATAAACTACAAAGATTAATATAATTGCCAATAAAGGTTCATAAGTAAAAGTCAAGGTACATAGACATACAATTCTCCTTAAGTTGGGGTCCTATGGATAACAAATAAAGATTGAAATAATAAAAGATCCACAAGAAAAGAATAAATAATCCTTAAACTAACTCCCTCCAATAGATATCTGATGGTTGAGGTTGAGAAGATCCCAAGATCATCAAAACGGTGCCGAATCTCTTCGTCCGCCCTCCATTGTCAATGCTCGTTGAATCTTCCTTGAGAAACTTGTCAGAATCCTCTAAAATAATGATGAATTTCATCTCCAACCGCAAGGATCTTTAAAAATCCAGCCATTTTTAACCAAATTAAACAAAAGAATCCCCTTTTCAATTATAAAACCTAGGGGTATTTATAACCCAAGTCTGCCACGACCTCACCACACCCATTGTGAAGACCGTAGTGAGTTAATTTTATTACTTGGGCCACAAGTCATGTCTTGGAACAGTTTTTCTTAGTGTTATGTGAATTGACCACGGGCGTTATAATCCACAACTACCATTGTGGCGGCCATGGTGGCTTCTGTGTTGTCTTCTTTGGCTCCGCATTGGCACGACTGAGTCATGGTCGTGACAGAAGTAGTCAACGGCCATGGTGACATCTGACCACAATTGTTGTGAGCTCTGATGGTGCTCTGGTTTAGCAAGTTGATGTGTTTTGCTTCAAAATGCCTCCATATTCGCTTATTTAACCCTATGATGAAATAAAAGCCCATGGTGAACAAAAGAATGAAATTTTGTACTAGTTTGGTGTTAAACATGTAAAATCTCATGATAAACGTAGTATAAATGATATGTAAAATATGAATTTTCAAGCACTTATCAAGTAGGCTATATGATTATAGGTTGTAATTGCTCAAGACACATCTTGGTTCCACAATCAATTTAGATGCAATAAAGATGTGTTTGTAGCAATGTAAGTGTGATTATCACCACTTAGAGTAGGATTTCTATCAGGTTGTAGGTTGGTCATATTTGTGGATGGTTGTTTCTTGAAGGGATATTATGGAGGTCAGCTTCTTGCAGCAGTTGGCATAGATGCGAATGACTGGATTTATCTAGTAGTATGGGCAGTGGTGGACAAGGAGAACTACCATAATTGGGTTTGGTTTCTAGAACTGTTGGCTAAAGATATGAAGATAAGCAACTCTCATCATGGGGCATTCATGAGTGACAGGCAGAAGGTAAGTGTTTTTTGATTACTATGTTGTAGATTTCAGTTTTTTTATGATTGTGGTATCAATTTTTTTCATGTGCTCTCCTTACTCTGTTTTTTTTTAATTTTTTTAATGTACTTTGTCCTGTCAATGTTTTCTGGTAAATGGATGTTTTTTGAAAAAAACACAAAACTACCATTTAGGGCCTTCTAAATGCAATTGAAGAAATATTCCCTTACAGTGAACATAGGTTCTGTGTTAGACATATACATATAAACTTTAGAAAAAACAATCTAGAGGCAAAGGCCTTAAGGAACAGTGTTAGAACCTTTAAAATAATTTGGTCAACACTTTTGTGGACTCCTTTTTTCTCACCTGGCCTTTAATTAGGGTTAGACCGGTTAAAATAAATGGACCACAAATCAAATTTAATTTTTTATGACTTCAAGAGATTATGGGTTCATGACTTCCATTAGGGGCAAGCCCTTAATGTTAATTACCTTGGACATTGTTGCAAGAACCTCCGATTAAGAAATAATTGTGAACAAGGAAACAAGTTGTGACAATCAATTTCATTCATTTCAATAAATATGAATTCATGGGCTTCATTGAAAATACAAGAAATTTGAAATCATCTTGATTTATGAACTTGTGTCCGAACTGTGTCTCGGACATTTTTACATTTTGAATTTGATTTGTATTTCAAGTTCTGGATCCTCTATGTTGATGAATCATAAACTTGATTTTTACTTTCCATAAGCTTATGCTTGTGAAACTTCCTTCAAGTCTTGACTTGTGAAACTCTTTGGGTCTTTGACTTTTGATATCTTGACACTGCTGAGTCCAATTGTCGATTTATATGGATTTTCAAATATTGACTTGTGAAACTCTTCGGGTCTTTGACTTTTGATATCTTGACACTGCTGAGTCCAATTGTCGATTCATATGGATTTTCAAATATTGACTTGTGAAACTCTTTAGGTCTTTGACTTTTGATGTCTTAAGACGCATGAGACTCAATTGTCACGATTTATGGATTTTAAATATTGACTTGTGAACTCTTTGAGTCTTTTGACTTATGATGTCTTGAGACTGCCGAGTCCAATTGTCGATTTATATAGGTTTAATTTCAAGTCTTAACTCTTTTTCATATTTTGAGTCTTGACTTGTTACTTTGGCTTTGATTTTAGATATATATATATATTTATCACATTGTATATGTGTATATTTGAACATAGTGGGTGTATGTCTCATCACCATATTACATGCCTCGTCGGCAGTCTTATATGTCTCATTGCCATCTTGAAATATATATCTCGTCGTGTCTTGAAATTGAACATATTTAATATTTTGGGCATGCCTCAAAATGAATATATATATATATATATATATTGGGATGTTTATATATATATATATATATATATATATATGCTTGTCATATTCATCTCTATGTGCATGGATTGGCCCACCTTTTGAAAATTCCCCTCTTTAACAAATGATGCCCGTGGATATATATATATATATATATATGCATGTATGCCATGCCATTACATGCTTTATCATTTTTTTTTATTTATTCATTTGCATGCATGTCTCTTCCATAGTGAGCCCATTTTATTTATTCATTTATTCATACATGTGAATATGCATGCATGCCTGGTGCTTCTCATTCTCCTTATCATTTGTTCATTTCTAGGTATATTCCCCTCGTGGTGGGACCCACTTTAAAATTTTTATTATGAATCAGAACGTGATTCATGCTTCCCATTTTCATCTTAATCACGTATTCACTTGCATGTATATTTTTTTATGGTGGGCCCCATACCTTTTGGATTTTCTTTGTTTATATATTGAATCATGCACGTATGCATGCATAAAGTCAAATCTCATTTTTCATGGTGATTTCATGATAGCATGATGTGGGTCTCTTGCACAAATGGGATATGAGATTATGCAAATCATTGGCAACCGTTAATGAGGTTCATCTCATATAAATTATTAATACATGTCGATATATATATGTATATATTCAGATCATGCTCCAATAGAATCCCTATATTTCATTGGAGTTTTCTTTTTTTTTTTTTTAGACTAACATCTTCTTCAAAGAGCTAGGTTGAACTTGCCACTTCGAAAAGTTTTATGAAACTTGGCCAGAAAACTTGGCATATATGGCTTGCTTGGATACAAATCTCTGAACATAGATGGACATCAACAATTAACCAAAGGTTTAGATTCCAACCAGTTGATGTTCTTCTCCAAATAATCCAAGCAATAAACAAGACCCCCATTTCCATTTAGACCAAATGAATGTTTAACCATAACATCATTGATCCTCGAGATTAACCTCATAATCATATGGCAATGCATCATCGACAGGTTTGGCATCCTTAGATGGTGCGATCCAAGACCTCTTTTGGTAGTCATGTTCTTCCTTTCTATGGAAAGTGTGCTTATTGGCATGCTTTGCGCGCTTAGAAAAAAATATATATATATATATATATATATATATATATATATTTAATATTCTCATCAACCTTTTATTACATCAAATTGAATTCTTCATATTCAATTATTTAAAAGATCACATGATGTCCAATAGCAGTCATATATATATATATATATATATATTTGAAAATCAAACATGAGTATGTACTTTAGGTTTGTGTTCACCAACATCCATGCTTGTGTGCTTGTACATTAAGTTGGGTCTGTATTTGAACATTGTCATATGATGAAGGTACATG
The DNA here is from genome assembly GCF_009730915.1 of Dioscorea cayenensis subsp. rotundata. NCBI lineage: Eukaryota > Viridiplantae > Streptophyta > Magnoliopsida > Dioscoreales > Dioscoreaceae > Dioscorea > Dioscorea cayenensis. The sequence goes on along the minus strand of NC_052476.1, from coordinate 18,600,797 downwards.
CATACACAAGATATGGCAGAATTAAAAGAGCATTGATTGTTTTGCGCACATGGGATAATACAAAGTGGGCCATCATGAATATATGTCTCAGGAGAAGAATAAATGAATGATGATGCATCACAAAGAAAGTACCTATAATATCACAACGAATGATGTGCATGAGCATATATCATTTATTTATTTCCATGCATTTTTGTCTCAGCCAACTGGTTCCCTTCCCATTATCAATATCTGAACGTCGTTTCTTGAACGTCAAGTAAACGCCCTCATTCCTTACTTGCTTTAATTTCTTGGTCACCAATCTAAGAGCTAAGATCTCTTCATTCATTGCCCAACGGGTTTGCACAGTAGTTTAATTCTTGCCTTTGCTTATTCATCCGCTATCACAAACATCAGGTTCCTTGTCACGATCTTTGAAACGAAGGTTTGCTCCGTCTTTACACCTCCATCTATAACCTTAACAGTTATATTTCCATCAGATGCAATGCATAATATAAGCCTATCCGCATCCATCAACAGAACAGCATCGACTCATAGCGCGGCCTGTTGAAATTGATTGAAGATTAATTACAATTGCAGAGAGGAAGCAGTGAAGCTGCAACACAGTGTGTCCTGGTGTCATTTGTTAAGAAGCCAAGTGTATGTTAGTCTTTTCCCATGTTTGAAAGTCTGTTAAAACAGTTGAAGAATCGGTGGGAATGTAATGGATGGTCAGGATTTGAAGATCAAGTGAGTACATAGTTTGAGGCAGGGAGAAAACAATCTCAGCAACAAGATTAGCCAGAGATCGTGTGGCCAAGATCTCATCTATCATAGCAAGAGGCTTAAGTTCGAGGCATGTAAAGAGATGTGGATTGTGTTTGTTTTAAAGGGCTGAGATTTGATGATCAAGGGTGTTGTATCAAGTTCGAGGCAAGGAATTGACTCAAGCGGTGCAACTGAGGAACAATTGACGCGTGTGGGGTGACTGAGCAGGTTCAGTTCAATTCAGTCACTGAACTTTCACAGTGATATAATATATGGGTTCTTATGTAAGAAGGGTTTTTTTTATGTGAGTGTTGATTGATGTTTTGAATTTTCCTGCTTCCTTGAGTGTGTTTTGATTCAAAGTTTATATAAGAGAGTTGATGTACTTGATCTTTTGTTTCTATGTATGAAATTTGAGAAGCATCTGAGCTATACACAATATGGTATTTATTTTTCTTTTGACATGGCTTCTGTTTCACTTTTATTCTGGTTTTCTTGAGCTTGTATGAATTTTCCTGATCAAGTGTTTGAGAGTTTCAAGTTGCTTTCTATAAGAAACTTGATCAGATAGATCTGGTCTATCTATATAGTGATTATCACAGCCATCCTTCAGCAAGCGTCAGATACTTTCATAACCTCGTCTTCGTTAATAAAACGCCAATCTACGCCAGAATTAGCACGGGCAACTGTAGAGTTGGATAAGATCCACTTCAGTGTAGAGTTCCATTGATTACAAATTAAGTTGTATGTTCAGACGCAGAGCATTGCTCGATCGTTGTGTATCTGTTGCAGAATCGTGCATGAGCGTGGATGATGATGACACCCTCATCGCGGTGAACGGCCGGCATTGCACGTCCATCAAGAGCATGTTGCACCATCATAATTGGTATGACTTCTTTGAACGTCTAGTGATCGAGCTGCTTATCAACGACCAGCAACATGATGGCCTTTCCAGTGTAACGCCTTCATTCTCCATCAATGAACACCTGCAACGGAGGGGGACCTCGAGTTTCACTTCTTCGTCCATCTAATTCGATTAGGAAACATGAATCGGTGACAACAGCAACGGCGGTAATACTCTAGCAAGGCTTCGAGGTGGTGTCGAGATTACAGATTCTGAGTATCTTCAACCACGGCCTTTGCTTTAATATATCTCCGGTGACAACAACGACGTCAACAACAACGGCAACGGTGATGGCTTCGGCAAGCAACGACGACAATATTAACGGTGGAGGCAGCGTCTTGTCTTGAAAGATGTCCACAGGTTCAGTAACATGATGGCCCTCCTGGCACATCTTTTTTATCCTTCTTACACCAATGCTTGGCCATATCACCATCAACAAACATATACGGCAGCGAGGCGAGGGTGACGACAACATGCGCTGATTTACGATGGCGAGCATCACATCAACCTTCCTTCTTTTTCTTCTTCTATAATTATGTGTATATATATATTTTGTAGAGAGAGAAGCCGAGAGCCTTCCTCTTTCTCAGGTTCCGTCTTCTTCCTCCATCTTCTTTGCTTTAAGTTTCTCCCTCGATGTCTTTCTTCTTTCCATCCTTATCTCTTTGGCCGAGTTCTGTTCATCATCCTTCTCTAGTTGGTCCTCCTCCGTCTTCATGGGTTTATCATCAAGAATGATTGTAGGCGGCAAGCAAGAAGAACTGTTGAAGGTCTGACTGAAGTGGGTTCTGGTGCTCGGCATGGTGAGGCATGACCGAGGTAGTTGGAGGCTTGACGAGTCGCCGTTCATGCCAGTGTTCACGTGCAGGTATGGAGGATGCGTGAATACGAGGAAGGAGAGCATGGCGCTGTTCACTTGGGCTGTACTCCGTCAAGGTGTAGCATGGGTGCCTTTACTTATGTATGGTGTATCTTGTTGACTGTTAAGTTAGTTTGATTTTGATAGAGAAAAGGATATAATATTATCCTGATCTCTCGTAGTTAGCAACCAACCAATGCTGGAGCATGGTTGCTTATCTTGTACCCAATCCGGTTCTAGATTGTGTCTCGCCCAATGGGTGCTGTGTGTGCTGTAATCCTGTCTCCACTATCCTTTCTTATTTAAATAGTAATGAAGACTAGTGTTTGATTGGTTGGTCAAGCATTGACCTGAACCCTTTTCTGGCTGACCTTCTCTTGACCTCGTAAAACAGAGAAACTCTCTCTCCTCACATTTTTACAAACACTTTCAATTTAGCTTGGACATTTCATCAAACACTTTCATCTTCTCTTCTCCCGGCGCTGTATCATCACCAACAAGAACAACAGCAGCTGTGTCGGCGATGGCGGCAGCTTCTCAGGTTTCTCTGTCTTCACGGCTTCACATCAAGAGAAGTAGGAATATGTATGGAGGTATAGGGGAAGAGAAATCTAAGTATTTCTTCTTCTTTCTTTTGGCTCTTTCGGCTCCTTCTTCGGCCGGTTCTTCTCTCCTTTCTTTCCTTTCTTCTTCTTCTTCTATCGAGAAAGCCCGGTCCTTTCAAAATTCTACTCCCCCTGTCTTCGAACTGCTCCCTCTTTTTTTCTTCTTCAAATCCTTTCTTTTTAAAGACGTTCACGGGTGTGTGGGGCGACGCAGCGACGTGGCGACGGACGCAGCGATGTAGCGACGTGGCGACGTTATCCAGATCATGGGGTGACCACGTCTTCCTTTCTTATATATATATATATTATTTTTATTTTATTTTAGTTTATTATATATGTATTATATTATCTTTAATATAATTATTATCATCTATACATACGTTTATTTACTTACTTTATTTATTTGGTTTGGTTTATATATGCATATTATTATATATTTATATATAATATCATTTTATTTATTTATTTTTTATTTTATATTATTATATATTATCCTTTTTTTTATCTGATTTGAGTTTCATAAGATATGTATTTTATTTTATTTTTTTAAAGATATATATATTATATTATTTTTTTTTATTTTACTTGATTTGATTGATTGATTTGTTGTTATATATATATATATATATATCTATATCTATATATATATATATATTATTTATTATTTATATATATTTATCATTATGATTATTATTTGATTTGATTGATTGATTTTTTTAAAAAAAATAAATTTATTATCGGATTTTATTTTATTCTAATTATATATATATATATATATATATATATATATATATATATTTTTTTCCTGATTTTATTTTAATTTATCTTATTATATATATATATATATATATATATATATATACATATTTTTGTTTACGATTTGATTTATTTAATTGGCTTTTTTTTTATTTTAGTTCCTTTTTTATCTTTTATCCTATTTTTATTTAATTAATTATTATTTTTTTATTTTCTTTTAATTTATTATATTTGTTATATATATATTTGTCTCGTGATTTGTATTCGCGGTTGATCTTGGTATTGTGGTCGCATCAAGATCGCTGTTATAGACTAGTCTTGAAATTTGGACGATCTCGAGATCGGTGCTCTTAGGCGATCCCGGAAATTTGAGTACTTTATTATATTGCCCTCGAGATCCGTGGCTCTCAGTCAGATCTTGATATTTGAGTATTTAGGATCGCCCTCGAGATCCGTGCTCTCTATCGATCTTGGCATTTGAATATTTAAGATTGCCTTTGAAATATGTTTTCTCACCGATCTTGATATTTGTATATTTTTGTATATTTTTGGATCATCTCGAGATCGGTGCTCTTGGTGATTGAATATATATATATATATATATATATATATATATATATATATATATATATATATATATATATATATATATATATATATATACTCTTTAGATCGCCTCGAGATCTGTGCTCTCAGCAGATCTTGATATTTGGATATTTTGTATATTTTGGATCGCCTTGAGATCTGTGCTCTTAGCTGATCCGGATATTTGAATATTTTTTAGATTACCTCGAGATCTGTGCTCCTGGCAAATCTCGATATTTTGAGTATTTTGGATCGCCTCGAGATCGGTGCTCTTGGCTTATCCAGAGATTTGAATATTTAGATCGCCTCGAGATCGGTGCTCTCGGCAGATCTTGATATTTGAGTATTTAAGATTGCCTTGAAATATGTTTTCTCGGCTGATCTTGATATTTGTATATTTTGTATATTTTGGATCGCCTCGAGATCGGTGCTCTTGGGTGATCTTAAATATATCCATATATTATAAAATTTATTTATCTTATCCACATGTTACCCTAATTTGATTATGATTGGGTCATATGTGGTTTTAAAATTTTAACTCGATTTGAATTAGGACATGCAAAATTTTTATATAGACAACTTTTATTTTTATTCATTTCAGAATTGACTTCAATTCTACAGTAACTCATCAAAAGAAAATTAGAGGGATTGTTCTTATGTAACAAGTATAATGTGCTTGAACATCATGACATTAGTTAACCATTAATTACATATCATTAAAAAAACAATTTAGCATTTCCTAAAAACTTAGTTATAAGAAAATTAAAAAAATTGGATTATCAGTGTTTAACTATTAATCCACTAATAAAACTATAGAACATTAGTTCACTGCACATTCACTACCCATTCTCTTCCAACTTCCTATGAAGACCATTTGACTTTTACAAACATGAAAAAAAGAGACTCAAGACTCACTTATTATAAGAACTAAGGCACATAAACAACAACAATTTTGGCTTAACACTACATTGTCAGGATCTTTAACCTACAAGAAAACAACCTCCACGCCCTCTTACCTTGCCCTAAGTGCAACTTCTAGGTTCTTTTCCCATCATTTCCTCACTTCCCCAGGGTAGAATATATCACCAATACCAATAGATAGAAAGGCGACCGGACAAGCCCTCCAATGATCAGAAATAGCGCAAGACCTCTACTAATTTTCTTTTCCCTTTCTCTGCTACAAATCGGGGACATGAGAGGAAGACAAGCTGACAAGGATAGTGACTTGGTGAAAGTTTGGTGCCTTGGCATTGGGCTGACCTGTCTAGTCCAGTTGGGTTGTGCAAACTCTTGACTAGGGTGTGATGTGGCATCTCCGGTAGCCATGTTAGCCAAAATTGGCCGGAAATCCATGAGTGACATCCCGATAAAAAAAAATTGATATATGATGATAAAAAAGATACAAATTGAAACAAAATGATCAAAATTAAAAACAACCATAACAAAGTGATGGCCTAAAAAATTACCCCTCTAGTCACCCTTTTCTTTCAACTTCCTCTCAAATCTCTCCCTTCTTATCTTCTTATCTTTTTTCTTCTCTTTTCTCTTCTAATCTCCTTATTTTTCTCTTCATGAATTGTTGTTTTTGTTTTTTCTTCTCCTCTCTTCTCTTCTCCTTCCACTTCTTTTTTTTTTACATCTCATCCCCCATGTTCAGTCACATTCTCTTGTTTGTGGTAGAAAATTTCTTATTTATTTATTTTATTTTGAGCTTAAATTCAAAAATGTTTTTGAATTTTATAATCATTTATTCCTTTTTTGAATTTTGTTAAGTGATTTATTATTATTATTATTATTATTTTATTACTTCTTTGAATTCTTATTTCCTCCCTCCTCTCTCTCTCTCTCTCTCTCTCTCTCTCTCTCTCTGTGTTTGTGTGTGTGTATAAGGCTTAGAAAAATCCTATATAAATAGCTTAGTTCCATTTCTAATTTACAAACGGAATTGAGTTAACAAAATTTAAGAAGATTAAAAACAGACTAAATTTGTGTTTCTAAATTAAAAATAGATGCATATTCTATTTTTAAAACAGAAATGAACGAGTAATCCATTGCTAATCTGTTTAACAATTAAGTCAGTAGAAGAAAAACATGCTTGCCTTATTTTATCTTCTTCATTATTTTATACTAGTTTAGAGGCCCTCGCTAACACAGCGTATCTGAAAATGTAAAATAAATTTGGCTTTAAATTGTATTGAAAATGTTTAATTTAATTTAATTTTAATTAATAATTTTTATATTTGTAAATAATTTAACTATTTTTAAATAAACAAAATATTTTTTCATATTTTTAAAGAACATTCATTTTGTTAATAATTTGTATTATATAGAGTACATAATAATAAGTAAGAATAAAAATATAAAAGCTACATACTTAATAAATATTTATTTTTATATGAAAGAATTACAACATAATTTTATTTTCTTTTAAGCTTGCATCTTGCTCAAGGGAGGGAATATTTATAGTTAACTTAGTATTTTGAGTTTTGGTTACTATAGTATTTTTCACATGGCAAAAAAGCTGAGTTGTGAGACCTTTTGTAATTATTTATGTAGATCTCTTCCTTAATTCAGTATCTTTCTATTCTCCCTTTTGATTTATACCCAATTTAGTGTTATATTTAATTGTAAGCAATAATAAAATAAAATTATTTCTTTTGCATTTTATTTTATACTTATTAATAAATTGGCAAGTATTATAGGTATATTAAACATTTATAAATTTAAATACATATAGTTGTTAATATGATTTTTTATATATAGAAAATCACAACAGTTACCTCTAGTTGCCCATCCACTTTCGTCTGTATTATAATATGACAACTTAAAGCTTCAGTAGTAGGGATTTCTTTATATTTGAATAAATACATGTCAACATTCATGCATTATCCATCAATTTTATTTGAGAATTTAATACATGAACAATAATGCAATGAATGTTATTAGGAAGGAGATAGATAAAAAGGAAAAAATTAGAAAATTGAGTATGAAACAAATATTTGTAAAACTATATATATAGAAACAATATATATTAGTCTAAACTATAGTAAGGAACATCTCATGTGATACAAATTAACCCCTATTCTCCCTTTCCATATTAATTGCATGCATGCATACATACATACATACATACATACATACATACATACATAAGACATAAAATAAAAAAAAATAATGATACCAAGATATAATAAAATCTATTTTTCTATCAAACAAAATATGTCTAAGATAAATTAAATTTTTAAATAAAGCAGAAAATGTAATGTCCATTATTTATTAGGAAAAGTTTCTTGTATAATTCTACTTAATTTATCTGCAATAAAATAATCTGTACCTTTTATATGCTCAATATTAACTTTAAAACCATTTCCTACAATATAATCTACAAAAGTTAACCATCGATTTGTGAATAGTTTGTTTTTATCTTTCTTATGGTAAAAAGAAACTATAGCTTGGCAATATGTTTTTAATGTGAATTCTTCAGAGGATATTACAAAAAATTTTAATTTTTTTAAGGGCCTATTTGGCTGGAAAATAAAAAAATATGACATAATTTTATTATGTAGGAAATTGACAAGGTCCCCTTGCGTATATCCCGCAAGTGCACGGGTTTGTGGAAGTAATAATCCCTAGTGAGCGGGGTCGAATCCACAAGGAGTAGGGAGTAAAAACACTTAATTTGATTCTTAGCTATGTGGAATATCAACAGTGATAAGTGTGGAAATGATTCAATTCTCAACAATAAAATCAACAAGTGAGAGAGCAAAAGTAAAGAAGAGGGTAAGGCAATCGATAAAGATGGGGTACTCGGATAATGCTTCACCTAGGATAATCGTTTCAAGTGCAAGAACCCTTTATTATGCTTCCTAATCAATGCCATGGTGAGTCGTGGAAATCCTTACATACATAGTCCCAAATCTAAGGTCAACTATGCCTAACTCTATACATGTCCCGGAGGAGAAATCGAACAATCTCAACACCTCGCACTCGCATAGAGTTGCAATGAGCTCTAGGGATTCCAAGTGATAAATATCTTCCTAAAAATAGACCTAACCCTTTGGTCCAGGCGAAAGGTCCCTAACCACAATTAAGCCCTAGATACTAAGATCATCTCAACGCTTCACTCCATTGCACGCGTAACTAGGCACCAGCGGAAGTTCATCCCTTAGACCACTCACTCTATTATGGCCGCAAAGAACTCGAGGAATGGAGGTAGAATCTATCACGCCCGGGAGGAAAAAGGGGACGCCTCACTGCCTCTCGACTCACCCTCTCAACCCTCTCCAACCTAGCTTTTGTCTAACGCCTGTGGTGTGTCACTCACTCACAAGGGTTACCAACAAGAACTCTCAACCCTAGTGTCACTCTAGGGGAGATGTTCATACAATCAAGCATTCAAGGTTGGAACTCACAATAAACATCGATTTATTGAAAGCATAATAAAGAAGTTCAATGAAACGAATACATATTAGGGTTCACAATCATCCAAGTACCCACTAGGGGTTTAGCTCTCCATGGAGCTAAGTACAATCAAAGAAATAGAATGTAAAAGCAATGAATCCATAAAGAAACCCCCTCGATGGTCGTGTCGATGGTCTTGTAGAGAGTCCTCTACTCGTCGTCCAAGGATTCCCTCGTCCGGTATAGGATACGCCTCGACGGAAGCTCCCCTACCAACCTTCTTCCTAAGGAATGACAATGTTGGAGCTGTAGAACCTCTCCAAAACCTTGGCTAATACCCCTCGAAACCCTAGTCGAAGCCCTCTCGCAAGTTGGGGAAAAGATGGAGAAAAGAATCCCAAAATCGGGGCTGAATCGGCTTTAAATAGGGCTGGAATTGGGCGACTCCACGGGCGTGGAGTCTACACGCGCCCGTGCGGAATTTCCACACGGGTGTGGATAATTTCCACACGCTCGTGTGGATTCTCTGTTTCTCTGGTTTCTCGGCCGGCTGTGAACTGTGCTGCTACAGTACATGCTACAGTGTTGCTGAAGTGCTCTGCTACAGTATTCGACCTGAATAGCTTCCCAATTCCATAGTTTCATCGGGGTAACGCAAACGGGCACACGTTCATGTTGTGAATCACTTGCTTCTTCAATGATATACATGTTGGTGGAGCTCTTGTTCTTATGTGCATAAGTCGGAATGCTCGAGTGTGACTGCCTTTGTGCCCCTCCAAATGGATGTGCCCACTCGAATACGAGGAGGTTGGCACACACTCTAGCATCTCACACCTGACCGATGTCTTCATGTTTGAACCTTAGCAAGATTTCCTCCAAAATAGGTGCATTATGATCCACATTGGCCTATTTCCTTCATACTCGGCCTCACAACCCTACCTGCATAAAAGTAACATAAAAACACACATATTAGTGTAAAACCTGAGAAAAGTAATGCTCAACATAAGGAATGAACGCTTCGCATTCATATCACACAAGCACTTATCAGAAATGCAAGTGATTATTACAGAAATTATAGCATATTTTATTCCTACAGAATGAGTGTTAGGTTAACAAAATAAAAAAATTACGGAGATCGGTTGGTCGGTGACTAGACCGCCAGTGGACCGGTCGCCGGTCGTCGAAGGGCGGCCAAACCACCAGTGGGCAGCCGGTGTATCACCGAAGGCCAGCCTATGGTCGGACCACCAATGGACCGGTGAATGGTCGTCGGACGCCGGTGAACCGCTAGTCGGATCGAAGGCTGGTCGGACCATCAGTGGATGGATGGCGTGTCACCGGAAGGCAGTGGACCGGTAGTCGGACCGCCGGTGGACCAGTGATCGGTCGCCGAAGGCCGGCCGAACCACCGGCCAGACTGGTGGAAAGTCGTCGGAGGCTGACCGGACCATCGGTGGATCGTCGGCGTGCCACCGAAGGCCGGTGGACTGGTGGTCGGATCGCCAGTGGACTAGTGACCGGTCACCGGAGGCCGGCCGAACCATCGATGGCTGGTGGCTGTATAAAAAAAAAGAGACTTTTTACAATGAAAAAATATTCCACTCTTAGTGGAATATTTTTTTATGCCATAATACCTATATTATGCCATAATTTTATACTCTAAAATAAGTACCCAAACAGCCAATATGGCATAATTTTCAGAAAATATTAAATTATGGCATATTGTATGGATTATGCCATAATTCTGGCCTATCCAAACAGGTCCTAAAGCTTTATTGCTACCATAATTTCTATAATTGTACTAGATATGTTTGTATGATATATTCCACTATCGTATCGGCTTATTTTCCCTTCCTTTATTGAGCTTTCTTTAGTTAGTCTAAATTTTAAAACAACTCTCGATCCTCCTATTCTTCCATCTTATTCTATGATTAAGTAAGTATTAGAAGGTGGTAGTTCTAAAGGTTTTAATTTTCTCATAACATCTTTTATCTTTTGAACTAATTTGATGTCTTCATTATTAAATTTTCTTCTCCGTTTTGCTTGATTTTATTATAAAGAGGTCTGGCTAATTGACTTAGATTTGGAATAAAATTTCTTGCATAATTTAATTTTCCTAAAAAAATGAATCTATTTTAAACCTTCTAGCTTGTCTGGCATTTCTAATATGCTTGTTGAAATGTGTTTTTGTAATTCTATTTTTCCTTATCCTATTATGAAGCCTAGAAATTCAATTTTTCTACAACCTATTTTCATTTTCTTTTCTGAGACTACTAAGCCATTTTTTTTACATTCTTGAAAGAAAATCAATAAATGTTCTACAAGATCTTTCAATGTTTTACTAAAAATCAAGATATCATCTATGTTAATAACTATAAATTCATAATGTCTAAAACTTTTATCCATTTTTATGAATTTTATGATAATAGGAGTGTTGTGCTCACTTTTGAATTTTTAAACTCTATTAAGAAATAATAATATGATTATTAAACATTAGACATTACTGATTGGGATTAAACAACATTAATGACATCATCATTGGCGTCGGAGTCAAGGAGGGAGGAAATGGCCGGTGAGAAGGAAGGAGAGGTGGCAAGGGAGTTCTTATAAAACTCAATGCAATCCGAGACAGAGAGGAAGGCGATGACCAACTTGAGAAAGGAAGGAGGTGAGTGACGGAGATACCTTTTGTGCAGGGCAGGATCTTCCCATCCTTGACATAGAAATTGCGGATTTTAACCATGACCCTGTCCTGCAAAATCCTCAATGAAACCCTTTGGTTCTTTCCAGTCAATCATCCAAAAAACTAATGAAAATCAAGGAAAGAAAATTAAATTGAAAATTAAATTGAGAGCATGTGAGGGATTTTGGGAGGACATGAAGGATCTGATAATGGGAGATGGATTCCAATGCTCCCATGGCATGCAGAGGGTTTAAAGAGACGAAGATGATGGTTAGGGTTAAAGCTAAATGAGAAAGATTAACTATTAATTTTATTTTCCTTTTTAAAAAAATGCAAAAAAAAAGTTCAATCAAAGAAGGACAAATATCACTCAAAATAAAGTCTAATAATGGGAGATTTTTGGGAGTTAACTTTAATATAATAAAAAAACCAATCACAAACATCACTAAAAAAAAGGTCAGGCATGAGAGATATGATGTATATAATAATAACAATATCATACATATAAATACATTAAAAAATGGGGAAAAAACACTTTAATTACATATTTAACATGATTAGTCTTTCATTAGTACATTAAAGCACATAACATTTCAATTAAATTAAAATTTATTTTAATAAGTATGAACGCTGATTCTTTATCCACATCCAAGAGGGAGATCACGGATAATAGTATCTCTTCTTTTTGGTCGATTAATAAATAAATTTTGATTACTTTCGTATTATTCTGCTTCATTCAGTCTCATTCTAGTCTTCAGCTCTTCCAACTCGTTAGTAAGCATAGCAAGGGTTTCTAATAATATTTCATTATCATCTTTTAAATCTTCTAATTCATATTTAACATCAAACTATAGGAAAATTTCATTTTACCCATGACAATTTACCAAGGGACACGTTTTGTGGGTATATACATAGGGAATACCCACAAAATAGAAAGGAATTCATAAAATAAAATATATCGAATTTACCCAGGAAATAGATTCAGATTTACCCATGGATTTACCAAGGTACTATACATCCCTGGGTAATTTGTGGGTAAAAACGTGGGTAGTTCACGCCTAGAAATTATCCACGACATATCCAGGGAATATTTACGTGGGAGAATTGTTCATTGGTAATCCGTTTATAAATATAATATTCCTATGGATTACCCAGCAAAATTGTTTGTGTGTATTACAGTCGTGGGTAATCCCTGGATAAATTAAAAGGAATTTAATTTTGCAACATCACCCACAAATTACCCAGACATGTTATCCGTGGGAACATATTTGTGGGTAATCCCTGGTTAATCAAATATGCAAACCATGGATTATCTAGGGAAATGTTTGTAGGTAAATAGTTCATGGATAATCCTAATGTAATAATAACAATAATTAAAATATAAGATTTTGATACTAAACATTTACCCTCAATTTACACAAATCCATTTTTATGGTGATTAATTTAAAAATAATACTTTAAATTTTCTCTAAATATATTATTTCAAATTTTATTTAATTTTTATATTTATATTTGATAGAGCATAATATTATCAAAATTGAACTTTAGATTTATATTAACAATCATAATTAAATTAAAAAAAAATTAAGTATTATAAAATAAATATAAAAAAATAACGTCATAATAATTTATTCTATAAATTATTAGAACATCATGAAAAATAAGATGATAATAAAAAATAAATTGGATATAAGGTCTCAACTATGAGAAATCATATTAAACTAAATAAGATAAAGCATGTTCTAACAAGTTATGTTTAGAGAGTCTATGTTTAGTAATATTATTATTTAGAAACAATTTGTATATTGGATAATATTTTGACTATTGCATGAATAATGTAATATCACTAGGTGATGAACTTAACTTTTGAGTGGGATTATAGTTGAATCAATCTGAGCTTTCTTACTCTTTGTGGAAATTGCCATATGTGGCTATTGACGTAGGAACAACTTACTACCCTAATGAAAACTATCACTGGGTAAATGTCAAAGATGTCGCATTGGCACATATTCTTGCATTTGAGGTACCCTCCGCAAATGGAAGATATTGTTTAGCTGAACGAGTTACTCATTGTGCGGAGGTCATAAAAATTATACATGAACTATATCCAACTGTTCGACTCCCTCAAAAGTAAGTTATCATTTTCAATACTCTTAACAGTAATCTTCTTATGGAAGCTCAACTTCTATACCTTGTTTGTTCTAGATTATGCCAATTTATAATGAAGAACCATTTGAACTTTGGTTCTTGTGAGCATGCTAGTGTTTGTTTTATTTCCTTTTTTACATAGAAAGTTTTGAAAATTTTGTATATCAGAATACTAATAGTCCTGCATCTGTTTAGTTACTAAATATGGATATAAATATGTCAGTCTAGGCCCCTCATCGTTCAATCCTAAATGTTTGAGCTGAATTGAACCCAATAATGGACATTAGACCACTACAAAAAAAATTGCCATATACCGACACTTATCTATAGTGACGATCAAATTTTATAGCTATAAACTGTTTTTACAAACAATACTTTAGAACTGTCAGAATAGATAAGATATCTATTGACGAATTTCGCTCCGTTAGTATAGCATTATTGTAGTCTGACTTTTATCTATAGTGACGGTCAAATTCCATAGCTATAGACTGTTTTTACCAATAATACTAAATATTTACTGACGGATTTCGTTCTGTCAGTATAGCTATTATTGTATTATGCCTATTACCTATAGTGACGATCAAATTCCATAACTATAGATATCTATAGTGATGATCAAATTCTGTAGTTATAGACTTTTTTTACCAATAATAATTTAAAATTGTCAGAATAGAGAAAATATTTACTAACGAATTTTATACCAACACAACTTTTTGACTATCAGAATAAATCAAATATTTACAAATGCATATTCTTTCGTTAGTATAGCTAATATCAATGCTTTTCTATAATGACGGTCAAATTTTGTAGGTATAGACTATTTATACTAATGAAATTTTATAACTGTTAGAAGAAATCAAGCATTTAATGACACCTATTTTCCTATTGGTATAAATATTGCTATATTGATTATTATCTATAGTGACGGTCAAATTGTGTAACTATAAATGGTTCATACTAATAAAATTTTATAACTATCAGAATAAATTGGACATTTGCTAACAGTTATGTTTAAAATATATGTAGTTATATTAAAAATATATTTTATTAAAATATATGAAAATAAACATTTATAAAAATAATTTTTTAATTATTATTTTACTAATAATATTAATTATTATAAAAGTTATGTTTTAGACAATATATATTATATTTGTTTTAAAAATTGAATGTGTTACATGCACAATTATTTTAATAATTCATTAAAAATTATAAATCTAGTTATTTAACATCGAAATTTACCCTAATCTTTTACTGGTTTAACATATTAAAAAAATGTATAAATAATTCTTCAACGACTCACTGTATATTAACATATTTATATATATAAAAAAAATTCATTGTTGTCTTTCTCTCAATGGCTCACCCTTAAGTCTCTTTCTCTCAACACTTCCATCCATCACCGGAACCCTTCCATCCATCGTACCATCCATCGCAACCCTTCCATTGATCGTACCATACCGTCGGAATCAAGCGCAAACGAAGGTCTTCAGAAAACTTCGTCTCCGGCGGACAATCAAAATCTAGGTATAAATCCACATACTCAATTAGCTAGGGCATTTCTATCTGGCGAGAATAGTGGTTTAGGGCAGTGATGATTGTTGAGGGATGGAGAGAGAGAGCGAGGGAAAGATGGAGATGAGGAGGCCGGTAGTGATGGTGGTTGAGGGATGGAGTGAGAAGGCCAGTAGTGATGGTTGTCGAGGGATGGAGAGAGAGAGAGAGAGAGAGAGTGATGATGAGTGGGAGAGTGAGTGACGAGCGGTAGTGGGAAGACTGAGAGGATTTCCATCTTGTCAATTCGACGATGTTGTGCTCAATGAGGATAGTGGGGGTGTGCGGGAGCCAGTACTGCAGCGCTTATGGGATTGTCAGGTGTTGGTTTTCAGGGAAGCACGCCTACTTGGAGTGAATTCCGATGAGGTCAACGAGTTGGGGAGCACACATGGCATTGCTGGAGGAGTTAGAGGAGGAGTTTGGGTTTTCGAGGGTGAAGATGGTGATGGTGGTTTGTAGGGTGGTGGTGGGGAGGGTGGCGCATGGCGCACCGCAGATGGGTTTGACTGCGTATTGTATTTTTATATATCAATTGCTTTTAACTTTTGTTTGCAGATGTCTCAACCACAACTATCATAAGACCTGGCCCAGTTATAAACTTTCTCAAATTGATTGGTCAAAGTAAGTTGAAATTGGGTTAAATGCTACTATTTGTTCTGATCTCAGCATTTTACCTAATGATCATTTTCCTGGATTGACAGGCAAAATGGATACTGAAGAATTTAAGGATAAAAGTTGCTTCTTCAAACACAGAGTATAGGATTGTTGGTTTGAGTGAACTGCCTTGCAATCATCAATTGTGAGTTGTTTACTAATGGAGTACCAACATTTTTTTTTATTTTATAGGTGATTAAAGAAAAATTATCAAGGTCATTTTTCCTAATCTCTTGAGGTTACTGATTTCTATCAAGCTATCTAGTGATTTGAAGGATGTGGTAAGGATTATGACCAATTTGTGAATTGACTTTTTGCTAATATGGTAATGATATGTTGATTTTCTTAGATTTATTCTCTTCTTCTTTATTTTCTTAAGATTAAAATATGTTGATACTGATGCCAGAAATGATGAACTTGTTTCATGCTTGATTGCATGTAAATTCAGTTGTTGCAGTGATTTGATGTCCAAAGTCCTGGTTGATCTAACTACTTAGTATATGACTTAACTACTTAGTTGAACCTTTGGTTTACTCAAATCCACTTTATAAGATCTGGCAGATGTATTTAACCCTTTGGTAAACTATGAGCAATTATGGAGATGATTGTGTGATATATCCATAAATGATATTGCTTATAGGATGGCTCCAAACTGAACCTTGTTATTTTTTTTGTTGAAAAAAGAACCCTGATTTAGTCCCCTCCAATTCAATTCTGTGGTTTGAATCGCTAGGAGATAATCCATTTGGTTCTTCAAACAATTTTTGAGAATTCCAACAAAGAAAGGTTTTAGTTGCGACTCTTTTTTTAGTATGATTTCCTTGGAATAATAAGCACAAATGAACCATAGTTACCTCCTGCTTAGAAATTTGAAAAGCTTTTAAATCTGCTAGGTGATAATCCATTTGGCTTCTCTAATGTAAAAAGTCTGCTTTTAATCAACAACAGTCACAAACAACAAAAGTCAGTTCTGCGTAAGCTATTACAGAAACTAAGTGAGAAATTCTTTTAGACAAAATAATGCAAGTCAATAGGGGCTTACCAACATGTTAAAAGTTCTCAATTATAAAAGGAATGATACAATATCAAATTTCTTAATTCATCAAGTTGGTATCTCGATGGTTCACTAATAGTCGCTTTTCACAACTTCAATTATTGATGGGAATAAACTCATGGGCCAAGGAATTTGGGATATATTAACTGAAAATCACATTTGCGCTTAAAAGAAAAAGAAATAATCAAAGCTAAATGAAAATTAGAATGATCAAACATGAGATGAGAACCAATAGTATTAGTTATTGCTTTCAAGAGACAGATTTGTAAAAGCATACTTGTTGCCAAGAAGGAATCGACCGCTGGCAAGTGTAATTTTATCTCTAAAACCAAGTTCCTTGTACCTTTGATCTCTTTCCTGATACAATTTGTACATAAGATGACATATTAGAAACTTAACAAGTAATAGAGCTTATCACACAAGGCAAAGACAACAAAATATTGCACAAAAAATGAAGAGATAACCTCGACAAAGAACTCAGTCGCTACTTGGACATGCTCGCTAGAGCAATAGCATCAAATGCGTAAAAGCACGAGAAAAATAATTTTTAAAAAAATCTAGCAAACCTTTACAAACTTATCTTACCCCAATGGTCTTAGAGATAAACATCACAAATTAAGTTAAAAAAAACATAAAAATAAAAATAAAAAGAAGAAGACAATAACAAAAACAACAACATTTAGCATACATAACTAAAGCAAGGAAAAAGTTCAATACCCTCTTTGAGAATGCAAAGAAAAAGGATTTTATATCATCCTCATATATCTTCTTGTACTTGGATTCAACATCTCGAATCGAAAACCACTCTCAATATCTTCTGCATACTGAATACACATATATATATATATATATATATGATGCAAATATTCATATAAGTCCAAATGATCTTGAAATAAGGTAAAAAAATGCACAAACAATAGTCATAGAAAATCAATGAGAAAATGATAAAACTAACCCTTTTTGGTCCTCTAAAAACAATCTTCTCATGATTGTAGTCTTGTCCCATAAAGCTTTACATTATATGCTTTTGTTTTTTCAAGCTCCAACCCTTCAATTGTCTTACTTCCTAGTATAGTTAGTAACAATTAACAATAACAAATTAGAACCGTGTACAGAGACAAAACAAAGAATGGTTTTCCACAAGTAGTCTTAAAAGTCATACCTCTTCTGTTTCTCGCAACCGATTTCTGAATTGATCATGCTGACTACATATTACCTTAAGCATAGAACTCTGGTCTTGATCAGATGATGCCTGTCTCTGCTCTGAACCCTGATCGTATAAGAAGAAATCAAAAGGAAAGAATAAATTCTGGTATCTTAAACACTTGAATTTATTTGCTCATTGTGCAGTTAGAGGAGGAAATGAATAAGAAGATGTGAACCTTATAATAAGCTGCAAGGGAAATTGGAGAATAGAAAAATGTGTAGTCATTAAACTATGCCCACAACAGCAGTCTTCAGATCTAAACCAAGCCAAAGTTTAAAATATTTTACGAACAAAACTTTCAGCTTATCTGAGACTAAACATGATATTAACAAATCAGTCATATATTCAAATTGATTTAAAATCACTATTTAGCTTCCTTAAAATGATATGAAGCTAAAGTCACATAATAGTTCTGATATACATGAACGTGAAAGTAAATTTCTGTCATAAGGAATATGTGCTCAATAGTTTTCTTAACTATATTTAACACAAAATCTCAATTCACTCTACTGGTGTTTATGTCTGCAAATGTTTGTCTCTTAGAGGTGAAGATCACTGTATTTGGACGTCTACATTGCATTCCAACTCCGACCACTGATCTTGATCCCTTTGTCTAACATATAACTATAATTCACAAAAAATCATAATATAGACACAAAGAACTGATTTTAGATTACAGGGTAGAGTCTGGCTTTAAGTGGCTATTTTCAAGGCTGTCGTTGAATATTATCTTGGTTTCAAAGATAGGAACATGTGGCAGGCATGCTGGTGCATGTCTGCATTTTGGGGGATGTACATGAACCAAAACAGAAAAGACTGATGTTGTTTGTTAATTCCTTGTTGTTCACAAGTGATGTTGTTGTCTAGATGTGTACAATGAATTCTAGTTGCTCTCACTGTTAGCAATTTTACTATATAATAATTGTCAGGTGCTGGGTTGTCTTGTCTCTATGGAATTTGCTTCTTTTGCAATGGATGAGTTTTTGGGAGATGGAGCACTAATAAGACTAATGCCAATGCTTCTTTCAGGTGGACGGGATGATGTTTCGACGATCAAAATGATGAAATCAGAAGACATGGATCATTTGAATCTGACACAGCAACAAAAGTTTCAGAGTTTTTGTTTCTGAGTTTTCGTTTCCGAGTTTTCGTTTCTCCAATTGTATGTTTAAGAATGGTTTCTATTAGTATTGCCTGCAAAGTTGTTGTGCTAGAGTGGAGAAATAGTGTTATTTTGGTAAAATACCTCCCTCTAATGCTTGTCTCAGTTTTTTTGTCCCATATGATTACTAGGATGTTCTGATAAATGCCTACATAGATTCTTCTTTTATGGATTAGAGTGTTTATGTTCCTTTGACAGCTGACTTTGGATGCCTGTGAGATTTTCTATAGAAGTGTATGGTGTTGTGTTTTGGTTCATCACCAGTCTTTTTGTAACTCTTTGGTAAACTGACCAGACTTTTTGATCTATATGCTTACTGCCTTTTGATATCTGTCCATCAGAATGTTTCATTATTTAATTATTTTGGAGGTCGCTAATGGTGTTAGAATTGTGAAGATGTGATTTTATTTTTGTCTCTCCTGTATAAGTGCTTATTTTATAAATTAAATAATTGTATGAATATAATGATGATATTATGTGTCGGTAAAAAGACCATCATATCCATCACTAAAAGCTTTGAAAATTTATTTTAAAATAGAGACATAGTGACGGTATTATCTGTAAGTAAAAATTTATAAAAAAAATCATCCCATAGATGTATTGATGGTATTATCCGTCAGTAAAAACTTCTAAAAAATTTTTCACTACAACTATACTAACGGTATTATCCATCAATAAAATTTTTTGAAAATTTCAGCATTATAGATATACTGACGGTATTATCCGTCAATAAAAACTTTTAAAAATTTCATCCCTATAGTTATACTGATGATATTATCCATCAGTAAAAACTTTTAGAATTATTTAAGAATAAGGATAAAGTGACGGATATTTCTGTCAGTATAGGTTATAGAAACATATTCTATGCTGTCAGTATATGCCGATGAGATATTGCAACATGCTTAATTTTTGTCAATATAAACCTAAAGCGTCGAGTGATAATTTGACGAAAATTTTACTGTTGCAATAGGGTTTATGGTCGTCGCTATAGCATGAAAATGACTATAGTAATAGAAACTAAGGTTTTCGTGACAAATTTTTGACTGTCACTATATAACAATTTTTTTTGTAGTGGACATACATTATTTGAGCTGAATTAAGCCCAAATAATATATTTCTAGTCTACATCTGACAGATTTAGTCAGAAGGTTATTTTTCTGTCTATACCATATGAATGTGGACTTCAGATATGTTTGTATGCTTTCTGCAACTTCAACCATTGATATGTTGACATTTTTTGGCCTATAATTCATGGTTTTATTTTTTTTTATAAATCTAGGTGGACCGCCGTTTCATAAAAAGATGATTAGTACCACAAGGTAGTGATTAGTATGCAGAGCACAAGCTATGATCTATCAGAATCTTGAATGCACATATGCAAGTCTTTTAAGCACAAACTATACTATACATGGTTTCTAGTTTCTGTGAATCTTCACACACACACACATTTTCGAGTCGACACACCATCTTGTTTGTATACTCTTTGGTTCAAGACATCTATAGTGTTCTTGTCTCATCATGAATTATACAGATCCACATTATTTGAGATTATTCACATAGAAAAAGCAACTTAAATTGGATTACAATCAATTACGTTATAAGTTAGATTTTGTATATTATAATTCACTGTTCATATTGCACGGCTGATTTCCTTTATTCTCATCACCATTATTTATTTATTTATTTATTTCAAATTATCTCAATAGCTTAATGGTTAATGTTGATAGGTGCACAGACAAAGAGCCGTTATTCCCTAAATATCAGGTCTCTGACAAGAAGGCAAGAAGTTTGGGTTTGGACTATATCCCTTTTGAGACCAGCCTCAAGGAGATTATTGAAAGCTTGAAAGAGAAAGGGTTTGTTAGTTTCTAAAAAGAAGGATAAAGTAAAGATGTGCTCTTTTTTTTTTACCTTGTATTGTGTAAACCTATCTAGTTATTGATGATATTATTTATGAACTTTATTATGATTTTGACCAGCTTTTATTTGTTATTCCTTTGAACCTTTGAAATCCATTCTATGTATTATAATTTAGATATCTGTGATGTATTTTTATTTTGTTTTATGGGGCCTACTAACTGAATTGTGGGATATGAACCTTGTCATGAAAGCATGAAACAATATGCATGTAAAAAGAAATGGAAGGGAACTCCCTTGGCTTGAGTTCTTGTTTGGGTATCAATGTTGTCTAAAATCTTCAATTATATGTATGATTCTGCATCTCATTCTTTTTGTGTGTATGAATTAGGTAAGAATGTATGAACTTGGAATCTTTTGATTTCCAATATTCTGTTGATCACTGAAAATTTCATGAATTCTCCAACAAAACCTTGTTTTCAAGTTGCTCAACAAGGGGGAAAAATCAGACGGAGCCATAATTTAAATGAATAAAGATGATGGGTTTTCCGTCTGTTAAAATAGTTAAATTGATAAAACTTTATATTTATAAAACTCCATATGCTCAGATTTTGAGAAAATTATTTAACAGTTCTTGAACGATTTTGAATTTTGAGTTAGTCCCTTTGACATTCCAATATTCCAAAGAATCCCCGAATTTTTCAAACGTGTCTTTGTTGTTAACCCCGTTATCTCCCTTCCTATGTAATGTCTAAAATGCATATTTTTTCCACCTTGTCACATCTAGCATTGAACGTTGTTGTACAACATTTAATATGGATGGAACATTTCTAGCAGTTTTTTTTTCATATTCTTTTGGTTATGTTGTACTTATTATCTTGATTTAGAAGTAAGCCCATCTCTCCCATCCTTCCTCTTTCATGATAAAACTGTGAAAAGTTACTCTAATCTCTTATTCATCTCAACCTTTATGCTTTGCTTGGATGGAGAGGTTTTATAAAATAAAGTAAAGTATGGTAATGGAATGTAAAAGAAAGTTTTAAACCCTTTCTTTCTTGGGGCAAGGTAAGGTAATTGGAGGTTTTGAAACCTTGTTGTGTTTGGTTTGAAGGTAATTGGATGTAAGGTTATATAATAATATTACTAAATTACCCCTAGATTGAAAGACAAAAGTTGTAACTTTATTTACAATTATATGAAAAACCTATACATGAT
The DNA here is from genome assembly GCF_009730915.1 of Dioscorea cayenensis subsp. rotundata. Classification (NCBI taxonomy): domain Eukaryota; kingdom Viridiplantae; phylum Streptophyta; class Magnoliopsida; order Dioscoreales; family Dioscoreaceae; genus Dioscorea; species Dioscorea cayenensis. Next base: position 18,578,403 of record NC_052476.1, on the reverse strand, counting down.
TTTCTCCATTTTTTACATAAATCACTCCCTTGATTATTGCTATATTAATTAGTATAATAATGTTAATATTAATTAATATAATAATATTAATTAATATCATTACTAGATTAATTAATATTATTATATTAATTAATATAATTACTAGATTAATTAATATTACTATGTAGTTTAATATTATTAGTATTTATTTATTTTTTCCCATAGTTTAATATCTTGGAATTCTTGTACAAGAGTATGGGTATTTTGGTCAATAAAAAAAATTTGTCATCCAAAACCTCCCCAACCCTCCAATTTGTAGGGTTGAAAAATGGGGGTTAGATGGACGTTTTAAAACCTCCATCCAACCCTCTAAACCATTACCTCCATCCTTGCTCCCTCCCCCAAGCAAGGTTATCCCCAAAACTTTACTTTACCTTACCTCTGAAAACCTCCATCCAAGCAGACCCATTAGGGAGTAGTGTGAAGGAGTTCCCATCGTTTGAGAAGCTGTGAGTATGTGTGTTATATTCTTATATATGTCTCACTTCTAACGTTAGCCATAAATGTTTTATAGAGATCGTGAAGTTGTTTGCTTCTATCCTTTAATGGACACCTTCTTTACTGTTATGAGATACAAGAGAAAAGGACGTATCCTATGCTTTACAGTGCTGAGGTCTTAAGAAATGGTGCTCGATGAGGTATACGAGCATTGGGCCTTTGATGTCTCTTGAGTGAGACTAAAGTTTGTGACGCCAAATATCTACAAAACAATTTGTCCCATTGAGTCAGAGGAGGACTTTCAGCGCATGTGCCACATACATCTCATGTTCAACAAGAATATTGTGGACCTCATCGTGGATGATGTGAAAAGGGGCATTCGACGGTCGGGTGTTCAACATGAATATTATGGACCTCCTTGTGGATGATGTGAGAGGGAGATTCGACTGCTAGGTGGGGGGCAAGGGACAACGTAAACAACTTAGTTTTTCATTTATGTGTATTATTAAATTTTCTTGTGTATTACTCGATCTTGCTATGTATTATTTGGTGTGTCTATGTATTATAAGTTGTTTGCATTTATTATTAGTGTTGTCCATGCAACGTACCTAATTGCAGAAGATTACAAATTGTTCCATTTGTCTTTAACTGATATAACCAAACAAAGAGTCATTTTCGGAAAGTATACCTGCCGACATGGGGACTTTTTTGTCCCAACAGCATTCTAAGAGTACCCTAAACATTGGCAGCTCATCTCAGCAGTCTGAAGGTTCTCTGATTGCACTAGGTCATTGATTTCAGAGTGTTGATCACTTGAAAGATTCCCTCTGTAACTTCGCCATCAGACATAATTTTAACTTTGCTTTCGACACAGCCAGTTCCTTCCTTTTCTCCTCACCGTTGTTACTTATTTCATTCTTTGGTGATGGCGCGTTGGCTGGACCCTTGAATGGGACAAGCGCTAGTGTGGTTTGGTTGGGTATCGTTGTTTCAATAGATATCGCTGGATTATTAAAGGGATCCTTCACAGAAGTTTGCTAGACTGTTTGATTAAGCCTCGCAAGGGATTCGATAATTTCGCCGACGTCAACCACATGGTTGTCATCGTGCACTACTCCTATGGCTGGGCTCGCTTTTGTTTCATTCTTTGATCTCAGCTTGAGTGCCCTCTGTGGAGGTATAGTGTTACTTTTTTTGGCAACGTTTCATGTAATCGTGGCTCTTGTAACTCTATGCGAAAGGGTCTTCTTTGGATTCTCAATTTCAATGGCAGTCCTTCTGTCATCAGGAGCATTTACATCGGCTTCTGGCATCGGTATTTCAATATCTAGTAACGGCATCTCCATGTTCAGTGGCTTGTATTCCCACATCTGGTGCTTGCATATTAACTTCCGTGGCAAGTATTTTGAATTCTAGGGCATCTAGTACAACTTATCGAAATTGTAACCATCTTCACGTTGCTTCCCCATGCAGCTAGTTGATGAGTATTTTTGACATTTCTTTGCTAGTGAGAGAGGTAATCATCAACAAGGGTAGTCAGATAATTTCATGGTTTCTCTTAACTCTGTTACCTGCCTTTTGATGTGAAATAGACTGAAAAGTAAATAGTATGAAAATGAGGGATGTATTAGGGATATGAAGTCTTCCAAGGTTTATTTGTATATAAGGAAACTCTATAAGGAGTATTTGTTACTTCCCAATCAGATTTTTAGTTTTTCTTTTAAATGAGTTTATTAAGGGGTCCCCTCATTTCATTTCACTAATTAATATATTAGTTAATTAAGTAAAAGTTTTTAACAGATTTCAAAATTATTTGTGAATTTATTTCCCTAAATAATATATTAATTAAGTAAAATTTGTTTTGAAACATAGAAGTTCGGTTGTTCATGGGAACACACTTCTCATATCTATATTTAGTTTTTTTTTAGATTGCTCGGTGCCCTGTTGGCTATGCATATCAATCATTGGTAGCTTTCACTTAAAATATCATTCATGGAAGTATACCATTGTATTGTATAATGTCCTAAGTGACATCCTATGATACCTTTTTTTTCACAGATGAAACTGGTGTCCCTCTTAGAATAAGGCCAAACAAAAGAGGGTTCAATGTGTCACTTAATCAATTAGTCTAACATAAGAGAATCCTTAGCTTTGGATTGTACTTAGGGGTGTAAGCAAGTAGAGCTACTCATAAGCTACTTGAAATCGGTTCGGCTAGAGTTCGTATTCAATTTGGAATTTTGTGAATTGAGCTTGAGCTACTCAAATAGTTTTATTAGCCGAGCTCAAGCTGCAAAATACTCAACTTAATAGGCTCGTGAGCCAAATCGAGCTTTATATATATATATAATATTACAATAATTATACATGAACCCTTATTTTCTCTTAAATTATATATTACCTTATTATAAATACATGCATTAAAAAAAAGTAAAGAAAAGCTAAACCTGATAGCCCCATCACCACCACCTTGGCCCTTTTTGTGAGTAACTCTACAGCCACACCATCCTCTTCATCCGCAATTACACATTGTCCTCTGTCATCCCTTTCATCGACAACCAAGCACCGTCATTTGCCACTCCCTTCATCAGCAGTCAAGCAATGTCATCCGCCACCCTCTTCATCCACACCCGAGCATCGTTGTCCACCACTCTTTACATCCACAGCTGAGTACCGTTATCCACCACCCCTTTCATTTGTAGCAGCCCACCATCCTCGGCTACTCTCTTATGGATCACTAGCAAAACTTTCAATCACAAGGTCCTCGCACGTCACCATTCCTTCTGACAAGAGCTCATATTTGTGAGCTTTGATTCAAGCCAAGTCGAGCTATTTGGATGACATGTTATTGGTAATTCGAGCTTCGCGAGCTGAGCTTGAGTAGCTGGCCTAATATACTAGCCGAGCTTGAGCAACAAAAATTAAGGCTTGAAGGAGCTCTATTCGAGCTTCAAGCTTCGAGTTTTATTTCGGAGCCAAGCTTGAGTATGCCAATATTTGGCTTGGCTCAGCTCTTTTACACCCCTAAGGGGGCGTTCATTTCCTCTAAAGTGAATTTTAGTTAAAATTCACTTCCCTTTTTTTTACACCGAAGTGGAGGAAGTGAGCCCCATATAAAAGCTCACTTCCACCCACTTCCAAACTATCTTTTGAAGTCACGGAAGTGAATATCGGGCCTCTCCCCATCTCCCCTTCGTGAGGCCGAGCGATGGTCTGATTTCTCCTCCGGAAGTGACCAGATCTCACCTCCGGCAACGGCTGGATCTCCTCCCCCACCCGCAGCGGCCGGATCTCCTCTTTTGCAGCACCTGGATCTGGTCTCCGACAGCTTCTAGATCCCCTTTTCGTCCGCTGCTCGATCTCTTCTCAGATAGAACTTAGCCCTTCTGTCTGGTAGCAGGTGGATCTCTCGGACGGCAGTTGGTGGATATCCCGTACGGAACTGGCCGGATCTAGCCTCCGGCAACGGCTGGATCATTGCTCCGTCAAGGTGCTTTGCTTCTTCTTCTTCTTCAAAATTCCTTGAAGGAAAATCGGAGCTTTTTCTTTCTTTACTGTTTTTAATGATGAGAATGTCACCCTTCTCCTTATGATTCCATTCACTCCGTAGGTCAAAATCTTCAATGAAATGCTGTGAAGATTATATTGCCATGTTTGATAACAGAAAATTAAAGTTGTTGATCGTAGCTAGCTTTTCACTGTCCATTACTGTCAAAATCTTCATAGATCTACAGTAGTTGATCTCACATAAGTAGATGTTCTTTTGGTATTGGGAGCATTCTCTGTCTGTTCTTAATGCAAGTTCCTAAATGACTTTTTTTCTTCATAGATCTATAGATTACCCTCCTGTTAATCCGCTTACTGTTCTTGGAAAATCAAGTTTGTCATAGATAAATAAATGATTACTTGGAAAGAGCATTTTAGCAAGTAGTCTTCAAAGTCTTATTTTATTTTATTTTATTATTTTAAATTTTATGTTATTGCAATAGTTGTCTTGCAATTTTTACTTCCGTGGCCTTCCTTCTATTGTTAGTGATTTCATGTATTCTATGTGTGGTTATTCTATGTATTCCTCAAATATCTATTGCTTTTCAATTCAGTAAGAGGCAAATTCTACATGGGCTTTTATTGATTGATTCAGTTATGTTCCATAAAACACTACAAGCAACAATGCCTGGTGTCATTGGTTTGTAACTTCATTATTGCATCAAGCTTCAAATAATCAAATTTAATGGTAGAAGAATGTCTTGCCTTCATTTTTCTAAAAAACAATTAGAAATTTTATAATTCTGAGACTTGATTATTGGTAACAATGTGGACTTTTCCTAGTAGCTGTTGGTGGGAACCTTTGAGAAGAGTTTTTTTTTTTTTAATTGTGCAATCTTCAAGGGAAGACAGATTTAAAATTTGTCTAGTTCCTGCTTCAGAGTTTCTTCCAACAGGTTTATCCATCCAACATTAGAATAAGTCACATTACTTTGCACTCATTCTAAAGAAAGCACACATTAGGACACATTGTACATGTTGATTCGTCTGTTTTCTTTCTATAATACTGTCAGATTGTTGGCCCACACATTATTTAGGCCAGGCTTCCAATAGTTTCATTCAGACAAGGCCACAATGATGAGTTCTGATAATTAGATGGTCTGTTGGTGGAGCATTAGCATTGAGGGGCTGCAGGAGGCATATATATATTGTTCCTATGCATCTTTTGGTACTGCTGATCATCTGGAGAGTTAATGCGGTTGTTCCTGATGCAACCTCTAGGTATTATGTTAATAAGAAAGCAATTATTTGTTCTGAAATTGGCTGTCTGAGCATTGCGAAACATTGCATTTAGATTGTGTATTTTGGTTGCCTTACAGATTAATGGCTAGCAGGATTGTCATTCATGCATAGTTCATAATCGAGAATGGAGATGGTAAAATGCAACTAATTATTAGGATTTGTCTTGTCAGGAACTCAAACTTATAAGGAGTGCTGCAAGAATAGCAAAGGCACCTAAGACCAGGATTCTGGTGGTTTTCTTTTCTTTGGTCAACTGCATCAGTTATTGCTATATAAGTAGAAGTATGTGATTGACAGTCTGACAATCTTCCTTTTACATTCAATTTTCATGCAGTTCAAAGTACAGCTGGAACAACTATAGCGAAAAATGGTGAGATACGTGAGCAGAGGTGCCATGCTGGGTCCACCAGCATGACCTTTAGATCTCATCCATTCGTTTACAAGTTGAATAAGAGCTTTACAATCTGGAGGTGCATATTTCATCAGTATCAGTGTTGCCATCCTCTGGGAGTGCAGAATCTACTCAAATTGCATTGAGAGGGCTCAGAGATTTGTACAACAATATCAAGAATCTTCTACGCTTCCCAAGAAGCAGCCAATAAAGTTGTTCCCAACCTCAGCAAAAGAAATGGGCAGAAGAACTCGATGTGTCTTTCAAGTTAACGGATCTGTGTAATGTTGTGAAAGATATAACCTGTTGCAGCCAGAGAACATATTCTAGATCTTCAGTTCATTTGCCATATATCTACAGTGAAAGAAATTGTTGTGCAGAAATATTGAAGACTTAACTGAATTCTTGTATATCTTGAAGCTCCAAAGGAGACTGAGAGATGTGTTTAATTAGCTTAAGAATTAAATCAAAGAAGCTTTGACATAGTTAATATATTAAGAAGATTCAAGAGTGTTGGAATAATAAATTCAGTCATAAGCCACTAGTTTGTTTTTTATTGCCAATCAATCATAGTAATCTCCGTTGGCTGGATCATAGATGTATAACTTTATTTTTTGGTATGTGTTGTGAATCAGAAAATCAACATCAAAAGGAGTAGTGTCAAACCAAATTAATGGAAGAAATTGATGGGAAAATCATTGTAAAAGCAATGGTGGACAAACATACTGAAGTTTGGATTATATTTGTTTTTTGTTTGGTTATCAAATTTCATGAGTTGTTTCAGGATTGTTTTCTCCGTTATCATTATTTTTATGTTTGAGAATTTCATTACTTAGTTAAGCATTATAAATTATTATTTGTGATATGTTATATGTAGGTAACAAAAGAATGGGGATTGCGATCACTGTCTACTCTTGAAGGATATGGCCATGTTTGGGGAAACAATGATTATTTGAAAAAAAAAATTCATATTAAAGTAAATAAAATTATAAATATTTACACGAGAGAGAACATTATTAAAATTTAATAAGTAATGTTTAACATCAATATATATGAACATATATAATTATTTAAACTTGTGGGTTTAAAAATTAAAATAAAATATAAAACATAAAAATTCATTTACATTTAAAAATATTTTATTTTGTAAAAAGTATAAAGTTCTGGTGATTTTAATTATAAATTTATTATAATTTTTTTTTATTTTTATACACTTCCCACACTTTCGTGAAAATGAGGATTATTCACCTCGTACTACAAATATTTGCTCTTACTATATCGCCACAGTTAACTCTTTTTATACATGAAAAGTGACTTAACTTTTTCTCGGTTGCGACTTGTGGCCATGATGTTTGTTTTAAAAAGCTGTTTTTCGTCATGTCAGGACCACATCAGTAGCCACATTGGGCGCCACATCGCCAAACTCGCGAAAAGCCGCTTTAAAAAATGGCATTATAGCAGCCGTCATGCAACCGGAGAAAAAGTTAAGTGGACTTTCGTGTTACTGAGGTTTTGTAGCCAGCACGATATAAATTAAAAACATTTGTGGCCATGAGGGTAATTACCCCTAGAAATGAACATGTTGTGGAAGTCATTGGGGAAGTGACCTCACTTACACCGAAATGAACACAGGAAGTGAGAAACTTGTCACTTCATGGAAGTGTCACTTTCTGCAAAATGAACACAGGAAGTGGTGGAAGTCATATCACTTCCCCCACTTCAAGGAAGTGACACTTCCCCCACTTCAGCCCACTTACGGGGAAATGAACGCCCCTAATTGTGTCCAAGGAAACATCAAAATATTAATCCATATTACTTTGCACTTATGAATATATATAAAAAAATAACAAAATTAAGTGAGCTAGTGTTTGTAGATAACTAGGTGGATACTTAAGAGGGGAAATGCTCCATTGAACAATCTTTAGATGTATTTCATTGATGTATCATTGGTTCAACAACATAGTCAGGAACTACTTCTTGAGTTCTTTACATTTGAACCTATAGAAAATATACTCCATTATAGTTAGAGCTTTGTTAATAATAAATAACTATAGACATATTACTAGAAGTAAAGTCTTGACAAAATATTGATAAGCAATTACATCTTTACCAATCAACTTACTTGTTGATGTTTTTGCTTTTAATATATTTTCAATATTTCTAAGAGCTTCATCTCAGAAAGTATCAAAGAAAGATTGAGTTTCATTAGTTATCAAGGCTTTCAGTGACTACAATGGCTCCCTTATTCATCAATTTCCTCATGAACATATAATAATCCCACCGATTCAAATTGTTTATAGCTGCAACCTATAGTCCCATCCAAATAATTGCTAGTAGCAATGTTTTCTTTGGATGTAGCTTATTCTATCAACTTTTAATTGTGAGATGAAGAATCATATCTAATATCATGTATCGCAATTGGAATGTTGACCATAAGTTCTTCTTGTAACTTCTTTTAAGTTTTTTCGGTGTAACTAGTTGCTGCTTGCTTTTTCAGATTGTTTTCCTTGAAAATTCTGATTGGTTGATAGTGATTGCAATGAAAATCTTCAAATAATTCTCTTCCTCATATTCTTTGCACTGTCTTCTCATATTGTTGAACAAACTTTGTCAAAGTCATTATCTTTTTTGTGAAATAAAAAATCATTATTCATGCTTTCACTTTATCGAGAAGATAATATACCGGTGGCCATTTTTTCCCCACACAGGAGCCCATTTTTCTTTATATTTGTGTATATTTTGGATCCATGAGTTCTCTTGAAGGTTTTATTTGTTGAGTAAAGAACTCGACTTCAACTTTAATTCTTCTATTGTCCGACAATCATAGATGCAACAATTGAAGAGTTTCTCAAAATCAGGCTGAATATAGTATCTTAAAATTTTCTTAGCAGCATTTTGACTAGTGTGCCATAACAAAGCTACTTTGTGAGCATTGCATGACATTTTTTATAGCATTTGCTATCGCAGCACATTGAACAATAAAAATAGTTTGAGATTGTTTCCATTTCATTACTTCCATCATTGTCTTAAATTACCAAATAAAAGAGTTTGTAGTCTCATCAAGTAAGAATGCACATTCAAATAGAATATTGTGCCAATGATGATTGACACCGACAAAAGGTGCACAAATCATATGTATTTGTTTGACCTATAAGTTGTGTCAAAAATAACTACATCTCCAAAATAAATATAATCAACTTTTGATCTTCCATCTCTCCAAAAGAAGTTTGTTATGTGATTTTTAGCATCAACTTGTACATAATTAAAAAAAAAAAAGAAGGATCACCAACTTGTAAGCTTTTGAACTAGTCAATTAAATTTTGAGCATCACTTGCTTCTAAAATATTATTTCTTTTGTTCTATAAGAAATTGCTCCTATCAGTGGGTATAAAAGCATAAATATTGTTTACCTCCAACCTCCTTTGCCATGTATGAGTATGCATCAAATTGTCTTATCCCTTCTTCATCCATGTTATTAATTGTAAAAGCATGTACATCTGAAATTTTTCTAGTAATTCTCAACACATATCTTTGATCTTCTTGAACTAGCTCATGGCTATGCTCAGGAGTAAAATCATATATAATCCATTAACCATCTTCAGTCGTAAATCTAACTCTTGCATTGTAGCCTATCCTTGCCTTCCTTCTATTGTACTTGACATCATTTTTTCTATTTTCTTCTCGAATGCCTTTTCTAGAATAGATAATATATTGTTTTCTTAAGGTTCCATCCTTAAATCTTTTTATGTTTCCTTTTCTAATGTTGAAACCAACTCCTTGAGCATAATGTTTGAAATAATTATAGGCTTCATCAAATGAAGTAAAGGTTTTCCCAATTTCAAGTATTTAAGAATTAAGTTGAATGCTTTTGTTTTGTACCAACAGATAATCTTTCCATGTAATCAATGCCACCATCAGAAGAATTTGAAGAACCATATGTAACCAGGACATCCATGCCACTGTTGGTAGTTTTGGAAAAAAATTGAAAACCCAAGAATGTTAAATAATCCTCACAAAACCCAATGAACATAATCTACACATAGAGAGAAGTAAAAATATATTTTAGGTGAGGAGTTTGATCCAACAACAATTTCTTGATGGTTTTGAGTATTCTACAATTCCTAATCAATTTTATGATCCCAAAATTGTTCTTATCAAAATTGAAAAATTGAGCATAGTTTATAATTCTTCAATCCTCAGTCAATTTAATGAAATAAACTTAAATTGCATACATTGCATGAGGATTATGGTCTCTAAGAACATTATTGCCATTGGTTTGAAAAACAAAATTAAAGAACTGAGTATGAGCTACAGTTCTACAATCCTCACTGAATTTAATGAACTTAAAGTTCATACAAACCTCAAAAGATCCAACTATCCTGTGAGAACAAAGTTACACAATAAGGGTGCCGAACTTCATAGATATCTAATGAGCAATTGGACAAGGAAGAAATCAATCCAAAAGCCTCACAAAAATTTAGTAAATAAATTAAATTTTCTAAAAAAGAGAAGAATCAGTACCAAAGATCAACCAGAACCTCTCAAATTTCCTCTTGCTCCAACGCCCAAGATTCTAACAAATTTGATGAGAACACCAAGAAACCAAAGAGTTTGTTATGATAAATATAATGCACAATCTTATGTTTTGGCGCTAAGAGTGATCTTTGGAGGTGAGTTCCCACCGTTTTGAATGGATTGTTTTTTTTTTAATATTTCCCTTCCGTTAGTCACTAAATATGTATTTTAGTTCATTTAACTTTTCTAAAAGATTCCATTAATGGATAGAAGGCCCCATATCTTACAAAGCTTTGTGCATAATGAATGCACATGTGTCATCACATGAATGGGAGACTCATCTATCTAATTTTTTCCTACTCAATAGGCACTTGAGCTCAACTCTGATAGTTTGATAAGCTAGTGGAGCTTGAGTTTGAATTCTTCAACTCCCTTTAGTATAAGCTGAGTTGTAGCTTCGATTGGTTCAATGGCTCAATTTGGAACAATTTAGTCTATAGTATATATTGTTTATATCTTCCTTTCACAAACAAATTATTTGCTCTGTTAACTCTAGCTCAGAGATGACCCATACAAAGGGGTGTAATCTATCATTAAAGTAGAAATTATTGTGCTATGGTTAGACCAATAAAGATATTAGATTTGGGATTGAATTGCATGAATTTGGTGAGCCAACTTGAAATATTTGGAGCAATTTAGTCTATAGTATATATTTTTATATTTTCCTTCACAAACAAAAGCATATTAGCTATGTTTCCTCTTTAGATTGATTTCATGAATTTGGTGAGCCAGCTTTAAAGATTGGGTTGTTGTTGACAATCAATAAATGAAAATATGCTTACTACTGGAAAGTGGTCACCTCTTTATATCATAAAAAATAGTTTTTATTAATACAATTAATCAAGGTCACCGAGCTTGTGAAACAAATGTATTATATCGCAAGTCCGCCCTCCTATTGACTATCACATTATTATTATTATTTTTATTGCAAGTTGCGTAAAAAGAACATTGGCAACTTGAAAGAACCCCAGATCGCTTACACAATATATAAATAAAAGCAAGTGAGTATTGAATTAATAAATACTTGGATACTAATGGGAATAGGGAATGAGAAATGTAATGAGAATGATAACTTTCGTATGTTTGGAAAAGTAATTTATTGGGAATGTGAAAAATAATGAAAGGCTTTATGGTAAAATTACTTTTATGCCCTTGATTTAAAGAAATCAGTGTCTTTCGTTTGTAAAATATTTAAAGCATCATTATTCACTTTTATTGTTGTAATTAATTATTAAACTTACTTATTTACAATTAATTAAACATATCACTAGAGGCAAAAATGTTATATCACTTTAATTATTATGATTAAATATATAAATTAAGTAATTTATGTTAATTATTAATCACCGAAGTTATTGTAATTTAATAATTTAAATTGATGACTTGTATTTGACAGAATTATTTATTTAATACATAATTATCATATGATTTATTATAATTAATTATTAATTATTTTAATATCAATATATTTATATTTAATATATATATATATATATTATTGGGGGAGGGGTAAAATGGGTGTTATATGCCCATTCCTCCATCACCTCCGATGGATGGAATGGTTATGACCCCAATAGGGGTAATGAGATAACCACATAGTAGTAATGATTCCCAAAATGCATATCCAAACGTGGGTTTGGAGTTAGCCAAGCAAGGGGAATCATTGATGCAATCCAAATGGGCTTAGATGAATGAGGAAAAATAAATTTGACTGATGCTACTCATCATAGTTTGGAATGATTAGAAATATTATAAAATGAAATCCTCCATTTCGAATAACAAAGAACAAATAATAAAGTATAAAAACAAGTTGTTCAAGAAGCCTTAGGCCTTGCCGCCTTGGAGAGGTTAGAAGATAAGGGTTTCCTCAATCCTTTCTTGTGTAGAAGGGTTAGGGGTAGGGGTAAGGGTTTACCTCCAATTATCAACCTTCCAAATTGGAGGGTTGAGAAAGATTGATAATTTTTGGATGAAAATACCCTTATTATACTTTTGTAATAACTAATGATATGATCCTTTTATTATATGTTGGGAGTGCATAAAAAAAAAGAGAGGAAACCCTGAGCTTGAGCTTCCTCTCCTCCTCTAATTGCAGGAGATCCACCGGAACCTCTCGTCGAAGATTTGCCATACCCCAATATTCAAAGTGAACCCACAATTCACATCCTAAGCTTTCTGAGGCCACCATGCTTGCAAACTTTAGAGTTTTTTTTTTGTTTACTAATAATTTGGTGGTAGAATTGATGTTATGTCATTTCACTGAGCACTAAAAGATCTCTATACATTCCTCAATTAGTGACTGCTAGTAGAGACTTAGCTATTTTTATTTGCAAAATTCAAAGCTATAGTCAACTAAATCTCTCTACATTTTACTAAGCATTACAAGTCATTTATTGTTGAGGTTGATGGACTATGATCATGAACTGCAAAATTTAAAGTGAAATGGTAAGAATCCTATTCTTTGCCAACATTGAATAATTTTGGATATATTAATGTAAGGCATATTTATTAAAATCATACAATCATTCTTATTGTTTTTGTAGGAGGACTGGATAGATGCATGTTGACAAAGCAGTAGTTCATCACCAAATGCAACACATTTTGATTTATTTTAATGAAAAATGTATATTTTTCTTTATTTTGATGAAATATTATGTATATTGCTTTGTTTCAATAAAACATCGTGTATGGGTTAATTGAACAGCTTTTGCATATTAATATTTTTGGGTATTTAATGAGTAATGACAAGTGTTTTTTCTTTGTTGTATATTTTAAATGTGTAGATGTACAGGTTTGTGATGATCTTTTTCACTTAGCATATAGAATGTAGTTCTCTTTGTAAATGAAATAAATTGCTATTTTTGTATGTTTACTTAGACAGGAATGATGGGGAAATCCCTTATTTAGTTTCGATCTACAAAGGGAGTTATTCTTCCTGCTCACAAGGTAATTGTAGTTTGATGAATAGCTTTCGATAATTTTGTGAGTTTCAATAATTTGTGTCTTTGTAGTCCTAAACACCAAGGTGGTTTGTTTTAACCATGGTTAGTTGGATATTGATTAGCTTAGACTTCTTGGCAAATAACTTCAAGGCAGTAAGTTGATAATTATTAATTTTTTTAGTTTACTCTGTGACTTTTATCCTAATGAATTCAAAGTTCTTAATATAATGAATATATATCTAGTACCATATGTCTCTCATATTCTTATTTGATCTCATAAAGTAAGATGTTAGAAAAAATAATAGTGATTAGCATGCTATTAATCAACACACAATCTTATTAAAATCAACAAAAGAGTGAGAACAATGTAGCCTAAGATTAGGTATGCAAAGGCACTGTCGTAACATTGAATTGGCCTCCTTGATGCAAGATAGAACGGCCTCACTCCAATGCCAGGATACACTAATCCGCTAGGAAGATTTTCTCGTAGCGTAGTATGTTCGGCAAGGAGCTTTCATTCAAATGCCACCAAGGTTTAGGTTTCTTAAGCAACAAAGATCACAAAAGATGTGAAGATGTAAAAATCGAAGAAGAGAAGAAGTTACACCCAAGGGTTAGTGGTTTTCAGCCCTTTTATAATGGGAGATGATCCAACGATTTGAAAAGGAGACATTGGAGGAAATCAATTATAAAAGAAAAAAATAAATTAAGGATAAAAAATCTAAGGTAAAAATTAATTAGCATCATCAATCCATGAATCCATGGAAGGAATAAATCAGGATCACCAATGCAAGGAAAGAATTAATTAGCATTGTCAGTCCAAGGAAAAATTAAATAATTAAGGTGATTGACTTCATGATTATCCAAGATTGGCACCAAAATAAAAATAGAGAATAAATCAAGGAAATCACATGACTAGGTTTGGGTGTATGAGATGGGCTTAGGTTAGCCTATATCCAACATAAGATTGGTGAGGTTGAGGCATCCAACTCATTTGCTGTCTCAAGTATTAGAGAGTGTACTTAATGCTCAGGTACCTTTTGTTTGACACTAGTTTATATTTTTTTTAATATTATTTAATGGAGTGTCAATGTGTTTTGTTTGCAAGCAATTTACTTCAATCTGAGGATTACTATGCTTCTGGTGATTTTTGTGGAGGATTTTGTGTTACATGATATGGGCATTTGTCTCACAATGTTAACATCCTTAATGCTTTGCTATTATTAGTTCCTAATTATTTATTATCTATAATGATGTTATGTGTGTATGTAATTGGATCACCTTTTATTATAATTTATTGCTTTTTATATATGATTCCCTTTTGCAGGGGAATCATTGTTTGTCCTAATGCATATCCATATTTAGGTATGAATGTGTGGATAATCATTAATACATAGGGGTATCTTATTATTAGATGGGGGTAATCATCATTCCACCCATTTTGGGCCGAATGGAGGAGGTTGGGAGCCTTGGGAGGGGAATAGGTATGAAATGCCAATTTTACCTCCCCCAACATATATATATTAAATATCAATATTTTAATATTAAAACAATTAATATTAAATTATAATAATCACAATTATTAATTAGTAATATAAATTAATTTAAATATTTAAATCATAATAATTAAATTAAAATGATATTTTTGCCCATGATGATATATTTAATTAAATGAAAATAAGCAATTTAAATAATAAATAATAACATTCTTTTTCACCTCTTGCCAACTAATCCTTAAGATTCTTTCTTTTTTGTCTCTTATTTCTTGTTTCTTGTGGGGATTTTAATCTTGTAAAGGGACATGTTGTTTATATAAAAAATTTACATGTCCTACTTCAAATCAAATTAAAATTTTAAAATCGCATGTGACCCAATCATAATGAAATCATAATCAAATTAGGTCAACATGTGAATAAGATAAATAAATTTCATAATATTTGGATATGTTCAAGATCACCCAAGAATACATATCTTGAGGCGATCTAAATATTACAAATATCCTGGATCAACAAAAAGCACTGATCTCGAGGCGATCCAAAATATACAAACTATCAAATCTAAAAATTTGCTGAGAGCACCGATCTCGAGGCAATTTAAATATTCAAATCTCCGGATAAGCCTAGAGCACCGATCTCAAAGCGATCCAAAATACTCAAATATCAAGATCTGCCGATAGCACCGATCTCGAGGTGATCTAAAAATATTAAGATCTCTGGATCAGCTGAGAGCACAGATCTCGAGGCAATCTAAAAATATTAAAATATCACGATCTGCCGAGAGCGTCAATCTCGAGGTGATCCAAAATACTCAAAATATCAAGATTTACCGAGAACACAGATTTTGAGGCAATCTAAAAATATTCAAATATCCGGATCAGCCAAGAGCACAGATCTCAAGGCGATCCAAAATATACAAAATATCCAAATATCAAGATATGTTGAGAGCACAGATCTCGAGGCAATCTAAAAATATATATATATATATATATATATATATTCAAATATCCGGATTAGCTAAGAGCACCAATCTTGAGGCGATCCAAAATATACAAAATATACAAAATATACAAATATCAAGATCAGCCGAGAAAACATATTTAAAGGCAATCTTAAATATTCAAATGCCAAGATTAGCCGAGAGCACAGATCTTGAGGCAATCCAAAATACTCAAATATCAAGATCAATTGAGAGCGCAGATCTCAAGGCCATCTAAAAAAAATACTCAAATCTTCTTATCAGCCTATAGCACCAATCTTGAGGCGACCACAATACCAAGATCAACCACGAATACAAATCGTGAAATAAATAAAATAAATAAATAAATATAATAAACAAATAAAATATATTTAAATCAAATAAAAAAAGCATCAGAAGATAATAATAATAATAATAATAATAATAATAATAATAATAATAATAATAATAATCAATTAAAATAAAATAAATCAAATAGTATATATATATAAGAAAATAAATCAAATCCTATAAAAAATCATTGAAATAAAATAATTAATAAAATAAAATGATGATAACAAAAGAAAATAATAAAATAAATTATATATGATAAATATATATATAATAATAAGTGGAAATTGCCAAAAAAACCCCCTAAGTTTGCAATATTGCCAAAAACACCCCATTAATTTTGCAATCCCTAAAACCCCTTCCTTTTAAACTATATGTTTTTCAAACCCCCAAAGCATATAACGGATGTCAACGGTGTGATTTTTAAATTTTATGGACGAAAATGCCCTTGCATGGGGGAGTCGTCAAGCGACCATTTTCAGGATTTGAGAGGAAGTGTTGAGTTTTTCAGTAGGTAAACCCCAAGAGACGAATTCTATAGGAGTCAGAATACTTGTTTTTTTCTCAACTCACGCCTTCGACTTTTCCTTTCCAAAGTTGTCTCTACTGACACATCCTCTGTAATTTTAGCTTTTTCCTTTCCACATGTATCTCGAAGGAGAAGTCCCGCGCAAGTATTTGGCATTTCATCAGTTTGCAATCTAAGGTATTGATTATGGTTTTATGTTAACTATTCTGGTATAAAGAAAGATTTTTCAGTTTTATTTTTTAGTTGTGTTTTTATTGGAAGATATTGAAGTCTGCAGGGGGATTTCTCGGATGGAGTTTTGTTAGCCTACAGGGCAATTTCTCGGCTAGGGTTTTGTTTTGTTTTAGCATTTTCGTCTGTATACACTATCGAAATAGTTTTTTCGATTGTTATGATTTGTGTAATGTTTATAATGTACGTTTCCCCTTTCATTTGATATGGTTGCAGTTTTACAAATAAAGTTTACGTTTAATAAATGAGAGGTTACTGTTTAAATATTGTTGTCTCTGTTTAAGTATTGTTATCTCTGTTTAAGAAATTAGGTCTTTGTTTAACAAGTGATATCTCTGTTTAAGAATTGAGAGGTTACCGTTTAAAACCTTATATTTCCTCTTAAACATTTGTGAATACTGCTTGTTAAATGTGTTGTTATTATCGCGAGCTTTATGATTATGGCGGTCAACCTAGTTAATGGGCGATGCTATTTGACACCTAGAGTGGAGACCTTAGTCGAATTGAAAGATCACATGACCCCACGATCATCGGGAGATCATCCTCAAGGACACCGTTTGCGAGATTCACTAAGCTGGAAGCTATATTCCAAGAGAGGGCCCTTCTTGATTCTCTATTGCAAAGGTACGATGGCTACACCAATAAATTCAGGGATCGGGGAAAGCTCGCCTGAGTTTCGAGCCCCGAAGATGTTGCCCTCGTTCTTGGTCTACGACATTGCGATGGCGTACGCAATCGTGTTTCGAAAGAAGAAAACCCGCTCGCTTTGAAGGGAGGTATTTATCAAAAACCTACGAGAGACACAGAGGCTCCATCAAGAGCACTCTTGTGCAACTTGTTCTATAGAGGGGCGATACGCATGGGGTATAATCCTCTTCCCAAATACATCATGTTCGGTTCTGAACTAGATCGTTGATTATGTCGACGATCTA
Source organism: Dioscorea cayenensis subsp. rotundata (assembly GCF_009730915.1). NCBI lineage: Eukaryota > Viridiplantae > Streptophyta > Magnoliopsida > Dioscoreales > Dioscoreaceae > Dioscorea > Dioscorea cayenensis. Next base: position 18,560,733 of record NC_052476.1, on the reverse strand, counting down.
CCCTCCATGGGGCGATACGCATGGGCGCAGGAAACGCACAAGTGGCTTATGGAGGACATTCCACAAGCAGCCGCTCGAGTGCAAGATAGATGCGCTGGAGAAAAGACCAACAGTGGGTACATTAAAGGGTTGCTCGGTCGCTCTTAACATCTGGTTTTACTGAGCTGACCGAAACCGAAAAGAAAGTCCAGTTTTCAGTAAGATCCCAAGGATGTTGTGCTACGGTGAAAAGTATCTTTACGGAAGCAAGCGACTGATAGAAACCAAATTTTGTCATCACTCGAAGGAAAAGAGGTAATAAATCATGGACAATGTTTACCAGAAGTCTTTAATGTTTAAACATATTATTTAGCGTTTAACTTTATTATTTATAGTTTAAAATTTATTCATAAAAGTTTAAAAATTTTGTTCTCCGTTTAAATATGTTCTATAATGTTTAAATATATAAATACTCTGTTTAAATATAATTTTTATAGTTTAAACTCGAATGATTTTACTTTGAAATTGTTTGGTTTACATATGTTAGTTTCTCGAGCTGGTTCGGAGAATCGTCGAAGAAGATATATTTGCTCGGGGCAACCCGAGCGGATGGATGCTATTGCTCGGAACTACTTGCTCGAGGCGGGATGAGAGGGACCTCTCATCATGCGCGCTCGACGCCGTTCTCCCACTTCCGACTCTACCATGCGCATGCGATTTACTCGCATGCCGAGAAGCCCTCCCTACCCCGCGAGATTGCAACAAATCCCCCGACCACGCACAGCAGCGGTCCCCCGATTATGGCGACCTCGACCATGGCGGCCCCTCCGACCGTGGCGACCCCACCGACGGACTAGGCGAAGATGTCACTGCAACTCTTATGCAAAGCGTGCGTGATATTGATGATCGAGTTTCCTCGATTGTCGCTCGGGTTGAGGCACTCGGAAGGGACGTTCATGATCGACTCGCCCGTCCCTCCAAAGAAATAAGCACCCGGGACCAATGAGGCGTCGGGAATTTGTACGCCGATGACATCATTGGGGTGGCCATTCCAAGATGGCCACATTCGAAGAGACTTCGAAAAGAGGAGAAAAAATCGCCTCTGTCTCCACCGGTAGACGATGAAACAATAGCAACACCATGGGCGGATGATCTCTATTCTCGATCCATCGCCGATTGATGACATGGCCGTGATGGTGGAGGAGATCGTAGATGATGTTGCCGTTTTCGGTTGAGAAGATCGTTTACTCTCTTGTTAACGAAATCCCGACCCGGTGGAACCGGGTGGTCGAAGTGCGGCATCAAAGATGGACACAATCCACGAAGAACAAGAACAAGCTAAGGGTATGTCTCCCGTTGATGTTGTTGACGTAGCCCAGCGGTTGAGAAAGATCGTTGAATGCATGCTGCGCGTGGCCGATAGTACCGCATCGAGCAAGACACAATCCACAACAACAAGAAGCATGTAAGGATATGTCATGTGCGGTTAATCGTCGTCTATCGTCGCCGCATCAAAGGCGGACACAATCCGCACAACAAGAACCATGTAAGAGATATGTACTGCGGTTGATGCTCGCGATCGTCCACGATCGAAGGAAGATGTCTGCTGGTCTTGAAACACCGTCAAGGCTAAACAACGATGCCGCATGATGACCCTCGACCAAGCAACGAGAGATATGATCAAGGGCAATCAAAAATTAGGCGAGGACGGTACGGGAAAGTCTTTTGTTCGAAGAAGAAAAAGTGGGTTGGCCAATCGCGTCTTTAACAAATACGACGCGGGAGTTGATAAGTGATCTTCCTCAACTGCCCTATGGAAAGGTAAGTTTAAAGTTTTTATGATAGTATTTAAATGTTTATATATTATCACTTAATTTATCTATTTAACGTTTAATTATTTATAATATCATTTGAAAATTGTCTATATCATTTAAATAGTTATAATATGGTCTAATTATATACATTATCGTTTAACCTCAGGACCGCTCGTATGTGGAAGAATGACTGTCAGCATCTCACACCGGACAAACTATACACTCTGCTTGAGGGGAAGGAGATGATCAGCAGACGATGTGATGGGACGCTTTTTGTATGCATAATTCTTAAGTCACTGAGCAAAGTGCCATATCCTTTACAAGAAGCGCCTCCATCACACGACATTGGCTACTGTTTATGTCAAAGCAGGACGACGCATATGAAACCACTATGGCTATGATCGGAGATGTCGTGCGCAACTTGCATGAAGTTTAAATTGTCATCCTCCAGATAATCATGAATGGCCACTTCCATGTCATCGTCCTTGACAATGATAAATAAGAATACAAGCATTATTCTTCATGCACGGGGTACGATAAAGACGAGTTGGACATGGTAATTTCTTTAATAAATTATGTCCGATTAATGGTGTTTGGTATTTAATCGGTATTCTAAAAACTTGTATATCTCGACAGCGGAATCTATTCGACATTTGTGTCGATATGGAGTTGGGCGAGTTGGCGACCTCAAAGCACTCACTAGTTCACGACATGGAAACCCCACGACAAAAATAAGAAAGTGTCGATCTGCCCTGTCTATGTCATGCGGTTTTATCGAGCAATTACTCGCCGATGAGAAGCTACGGCTACCACAGTCAGACGTCCCTTATCTAAGATTAAAGTATGTTTCCGCATACTTATGGAGGAGGCAGTGCCGAGCGTCCATGAAAAAGGGGGTAAATGCATAAGCGGGTTGATAGAATTCCTAGTTTTTTGTTTGTTTTCAAATGTAAACCAGGTTAAATGCAATTCATTGTTTTTTGTTTTCGAAGAACATGACAAATTTTCTCAATGTAAATTTTGTTTGTTTGTTTTTCAATTAGAAAGCAGTTAAATTCAATTCGGGTTTTTATTTCATTGTTTAACTTACGATTGTCATTGTTTACCTTTCAGTTTCATTGTTTAAATTTACCAATCATCGTTTAAATATCAGTGTTAAATGTTTAAATTTATAATTTCTCTGTTTAAAATGACACTGTCTCTGTTTAAATAAATGCGTTCACTGTAAAGAATAATAGTTTATCTGTTTAAATATGAAAAAGTTGGCACTCAATTCGCTTTTGTTTCTCTTTAGAAATCGGCTTATTTATAATGCCTATCGTCGATAGTTTCATTACGAGATCTCACGATTGTGACCGGATCCGTGGCGGTAGGCTCAGTAATGTAACTCTCATGGACATCAAATGCTTGCGACTCGATCCTCTTTCGCCTAGCGCCCTTGTGCCTTCTCGTCATAGGCGGTCGCAAACAAAGCTCACGATTTCCGTCTGAAAGGCTTGTCATCGCGGGTATGGGAATATAGCTTCCTTATACACCGGTTTTGTAATTGTTGCGAGTGAAGTAGCAGTATAAATTGATGAGCGTTGAGTGTACATGCTGCATTATTGCGGTACAGCGTGTTGCAAGGGATACCATAAACTTGTCACTTTCGACATGAACAAGTTCCGATGGCAAGATCTCGAGTAGTTGCAGCTTGTCGATCACTTCAGCGATCATCGACACAACGACCAACACGAAGATTTTGGCTATCCTCTACAATTATCTCTACCTTGAATGTATGTCGGGCATAAGTAGATCTCCCATTTCTTCGCTTGCTCACGGCGATTTTACATAACATGTGCATCAACTTGAACTCGATCAAGCAAGGTTAAATCGAAAGGCATGTGATTGTTAAATAATTGGTAAAACTGATTTTTAAAAGCAAGATGGGATATATATTTAAATGATGAAAATAATATTTAAAAGTCAGATAATAATATTTAAACAATTATGAAACTTTT
>NC_052476.1:18454013-18555940 GCF_009730915.1 Dioscorea cayenensis subsp. rotundata | reverse complement strand
GCACATAAATACTTGTTAATCCACTCAGGAGGATTGAGAGAGAAGAATTCTCCAAATACCCTATTTGTAGGCTTACTCACAATCTTTTCTAATCACGTCATGTCTATGCTAGGTAAGTATTTCTACTCGTCATAAAGCACATCGGATATGATAGTTAGGGCTTTCACCATAATAGAAATCAAGCATACAAACATGAAATTAGATTTAAATAACATGGATTGTAATTAATAAATAAGTAAAGCAACAAGATCTACAACCAATATCAAAAAAGTAAAACCCTAGAGTTCTACTATGCCCAAACATTTAAGAAATTAGCCCTCCATTAATGGAGGGCAAGCATTCAAATTATAAGACATGAAGAGAATAAACATAATCATAAAAACCCTCCTTCTCAATCGTGCTATAGTTGATCACCGGAAGGCTCCCAAGAACCTTCCACGAAAGCAGCTAAGATGAGCTTGACAGTTATGATCTTCCTTTCCTTGATGGTGGATTCAAATCCCCTCCAAAAATTCTATTTAAACCCCTGAGGATCCACCTCCTATTTTTCCTAGCTTAGGCACCATGAAAAGAATCAAAGATTACCCTAAAAATCCTCTTCAGGTTTATTTATACCTTACCTCTTACGGGTTGCTTACGTGCTTAAGGACGTGGCTGTAAGGAGTTGGAGATGATGGGTCACGAGCCTTACGGGAACACTTAGGACAATAAGTCCCATTCGTAAGGTCTTCTGTTTGTGTTATGGCCAAGCTTACGGTCGTAACTGCTGGACTATAAGATGTAATGTGCTGCCCTTGTGACCGCTCTTACAAGCGTAAGCTCTGATTGTAAACTCCTCTGGATAGTCCTTACGGGCATAAATCACGCCCGTAAGATCCTCTGGTTTGACTCTGGTATCCTCTTTACAGGTATAAGCATGCCCATAAGGTTTTCTAGTATAGGCTTACGACCGTAAGGCATAATGTTTGCCTTGTCCTTGTCCAATTGATGCCGAGAGAGTTCCATCGTCTTCGTTTTGGGTTTAGAATGCTTCTTTTGGTTCTCTCTCATCTGTAAGTGTCACCCAAAGGCTGAGAATATAAAGCACACTATGTCTAATGTCGAATTCCACAATATATTTCTAATACATGCCTAATGAGTGTACAAAATGATATAAAATAATAGAACAATGTACACTCATCACAGTGGTAAGAGGTCCTTATAGCCTGATGTTTATAGTCGTAATAATGGGCGAATATTCTTGGGTTGGGGGTTACACCCATAACAGTGCTCGTGAATAGTGATTTGCTACAGTACTATGAATAGTATAATGCTGCAGTATCGCCCGCAATAGCACCCGTGAGCCCTACTTTAAGTTACTCGAAATCTCCGTGTTTCTTCCAAAAATTATCTTAAATCATCTCAAACTTGTTCCTCTTGATCTAAATATCCTCATTCTAGCCCTCGAATACTGAAATAGAAGTGAATTAAACACCAAATTCAATCATATATTCAATAATTACGTGCAAAAGTTCTATAAATAATAATAATCAAATACATTCATTCAAGCACTTACTAAGACATGTTTATAAATAGTGTGTACGTAAAAATCCGAAAAGGACCTCAAAGGTCATTTAATCTATAGTATAGATTAAGAAATTATTAAATATTCAAAAATCAAAGATCATGCCCCTGCTTTTATATCACCTGCACAGTAGCCAATTAACAATGTCATTATCTCCCATACACAAATTTGAGAGTTTGACTTTTTTCATTATATTTTCCATTTCGTTTTCTTGCTATATAATGAATTAATTTTTTAAAATGATAAAACATGAACCCAATGTTGGAAATCTATGTAGATATTGGATAGGCTTGAAATGCGTTGATGAACACTTTCCTAAAAGCGTTATTTGCTTCCTCTCCCCTGAGATTGTTGTAGGATTTGAATGCAAATAGCTTTAGTGGATAAGACAAGCCTTTGTTTTTAAGCACCGAGCACTAGTGAAGAGAAAACCAGGATTAGAAAAAGGAAAGTAGGTATTGATCTTCTCCTTAATTTAAAAAAAAAAAACTTGAAATGGTTGTCTGTTATGTGTCTGAAAACTTTTCTCCATTCGTATTAATAGCTTGTGAACATATATGTTTTCAAAAGATACATCCTTTTAAAATATCTTATCCGTTATAAATGAAAAGATGCAAAGTATCATAACTATGAGATGATAATGAAAAGATGTAATTTTTCTATCCATTGTATACAAACGAGTAGATGTATTTTTTTAAATGACAACTACCTGATAAAATGTACCTTTTTATAAAAAATATATTTAAGTTATCTTTTAATTAAATAAGATATTCAAATTTTAACAACATGATAATAAATATTTTTATTAATAAGCCAATTATTATAAAATTTTCTAACACCCAACATTTGAAATTCGAGCTAGATAATATTTTTTTAAAATTATTTATTTTAAATGATTCTAGATCGAATTATAGATCTGGTTTTAAGGTTTTCATAAAAAATCACCATGCACCAAACCACTAACTTTGGAGAGCTTTTAATAATGGTTATAAGGACCGAAGCGTGGTCCCACAAACACTTATTCAATCCCACGCATTATAATTCTCAATATATTTATCATCAGGTCCTAAGAGTTCCCACTAACCATATATGGAACAATTATTGTTGAATTTACACCATCCAAGTACCACCAGGTTAACAAATTTGACCTCTAATTGTTCCTAAATTAATAACATGGGAACCTTAATATATATATATATATATCCCTTCCCATCAAATAGGATGAATATTTAAATAAAACATTTAAATATATTAAAACTCAAATTGTTAACTAAAAACTAAAGACTTCAGAATATGAAGTGTCCAAAAAGACTTAGACCTGTGCCATAAGTATCATGAAGTATTATTAAATATTGTATAATTTTTTTAAAAATAGGGTTTACAAGTCCAAGCACCCACTAGGGGTTTAGCTATCCATAGAGCAATACAAAATTAATAATGAAGTCAAAAGTAAGTGCAAGCAATCCATAGAGAAAACCACCTTGTCGTCCGTGTCGATGGTCTTAAGGAGCCGCCTCGTCTTCTCCAAAGGATCCTTTGTCAAACCTAGGGCACACCTCACCGAATCAATACTAACGAAAGCTCCCCCAATAGCTCTCCTTTGAAGGAACTCGATGTCGAATGCCGAAGAACTGCTCCTAAAATCTAGCAAAAGCCTCTCCAAACTCTAGTGGCGCTCGCCCCAAAAAAATAGGCAAAAGATAGGAAGAAGATTCACCAACAGAATTCTTAAAGCTCTCCAAACCCTAGTCACGCTCGCCCCAAAAGATAGGCAAAAGATAGGAAGAAGATTCACCAACAGAACTCTTAAAGTGGTATTTATAGTGCCGAAATTGGGCATCCACACGGGCGTGTGGATTTCCAGGTCTTCTTTTCCTTGCACGCGTGAATGAAAGAATCGTTATGTTGTTTTTTTGATATAGTAACTACTATAGTGCTTTGCCGGAATACTCCTGAATTCACTTTCTTCATCGAGGCCACATGATTGGGCATACATCCATGCAGTAGATCATGTCGCGTCTTTAATGAAGCCACATTGACGAAGCTCTTAACAATGTTGCACAAGTCGAAACATATGAGTGTGACTGTCTTTGTACCCCTCCACTTTGTGTATTCTCTTGAGCATAATGGAGGTTGGCACACACCCATATGTTTTTGAGCACAACTTGTGCCTTGACCTTTGTTCGATCTAGGAACTTCATCAACAATCGCATCCGCGAATCTACTTTTTGCTTCCTTTCTTCCAAACTTGTCTCCACATCCCTAAAATGCACGAAAAACACAAATTCACAATGAATGAGCTATAAAATAGGATAAAAGTAATGTTAAATGTAAGAACAAGATACTTTGATTATTTATACACAAGCACTTATCATGTGGCATCCTAGCTAAAAGTACTCGGCAGAAGCGCAATTTTTATCATTTGGAAGGCCCCAAAAAACCTTCAAATGATCCTTATTCTCCGCTAAGACTCGAACATGATAATTGCTTCATCATCAAGAAGCTCATCAATCTCAAAAAGTATTTGACTTAGAAATTTCTTTTTCTTCAATTTTCTACATGAACTCGCTTCCTTGAGAGCAATAATTTCAACATTGCGAGCTATAGAATCAGCAGTGTAGGTTACATCCTCGGCTAATGATTTAAACTCCTGGCAACCATATCTATGAAACTTTAAAAAAATTTTTCAGATATTTTTATCCATCATTGGGTCCATTGCAATGCTTTTTTTCTTTTCAAAGTGAGCATATGTTCTTGAGGTGGTTTCGTAGGCATGAAGAAATCATCAATGGGAACTTGAGAAAAACCCGCTCATCCTCTAATATAATGCTAGCATCATGTTCATATTAGTGCCGCATCATCACCAATATCACCCTTAGAGTTGCCATATGCTTTATGTTTAGTGACGACCAGGGCAAGATAGTTGAAGAATGGAAAGGATTTGCCATATACGCCCAACCCTGCTTCCTTGTGAATCTATGATGCATTTGGAGATAGTAATGTAGACAACATGTCTTATTCTATGTAAAATTAGCAAATAAAAATATTCGCACCTTGACATACTCATCGTAAGCACTTTTCTCACACATAATCATGCTACTTTCCTGGTTCTAATCAAAACTGCTCATACTGCAATATCAAGAATGGTGTTAGTTTGTCTTCTTAATAGTTTCACACGAGATTCAATATTTGGCATTACCTTAAGCATGGTTTGTGAAATTTTTTCCTTTATCATTCTCTAATTGAAAGAGGTATCAACTTCAAAAACCATTTTTAGCTTTCCACATGGAATCTGGAGAAAGCTCAACCAAAGGCTCAACAAGGGCCTTATCTTCTTCGGGTGTCCAATTGCACTTGTTTTGCCCTCTATCTCTTTGTTGCGATTCTGAGTCCATACTAAACATAAAAAACAAAGGAACAATAAAACACATGAAATAACATATGGATTATTTAAAATAATACAACATGATCATTGAAATAAAATAGCAACCACCATGGAAATACTTCAAAGAAAAAAGCATACAAATTAAAGTTGATATCAAAATGTAAGATTACAAAATTAGCAAACAACATAGAAAAAGGTGCACATAAAAGCATACATAAGATATGATCTCATTTATGAAATTAACTTGATTTCTAGGTATTAAACATGTCCATGGCCAAGTCAAGCCTAAAATTAGTCAATGCATCTGTTGGTTCAATGACTGTAACATTGTCAATATTGTCTTTGCATGTTTTCCTCCAAAGTTTGAGTATCAATTTCTTCTTTTGCATGGTCTTCTATCATTTCCTTTCTAATGAAATTATGCAGTAAAACAACACATTAATGATACACTGTTGGGTGGTTATATTGTAGAAACATTGGCTAGAAAGAATTTTTCCAACATAGTTTTAGAAGACCAAATGCCCGCCTGGATTACATTTTCGAGCACTAGCATGTTTCATATTGAAAAACTCTTGAGGTGTTAGTTGGTTGACGCTCTATCGCCCCATGAACCGAGGTGATATCGTTGGCCTCGAAAGGTGCAAGAAATTCAAGGTAATTGCCATATCCTGAATTGACCAAATAATAAAAACCTAACATGCACATATATTCCTTATTAGTTTATTAGCAAAAATAACTAGAAAAGCAATGGTAGCATATTTTATTTGCTGTTTGGAACTTTTAATCCATTAGGCTTTGTAACATCATACCTAAGTACTAGGATATCATGTGCAGAACCTTCCTATGTAGACAAAATATATATAAATTGCATATCTTGATTGCAAAAGACGAGTACATTAGTAGTGATTTCGATTTTCTTATTCTATATCTCGTCGATTAGCTTTAGGCACATTCACCATAATATGTGTCCCATCTAATGTTCCAAGGCAATTCGAAATTCAAAATGACAAATTATTACTTACAACTCATCCACTCTACTATCGAAATAAAAATAAAAATAAAATTGAAAATTCGTCAAGCTAAATATTTTTACCTTGAACCATCTTCACTTGGGATCATTTGAATTTCGATGAACAAAGTGCAAGTTTCTTTAATAGAACATCATGACAAAGAATAATTGACTTCAAGATGGAGTAGAAATGCTGACTAACTATTTCGGTAGATCGCATGAAGTCGAATTTAATTATCCTATTTTTGACATGGTGGGCCATAATATTCAAAAACATTGCAACCATCTCCTCAACCATGATATTTCTTGTAGCCTCATAGGCCACCCAGGTGTGGGTTAGTAATTGATATAGATTATAAAAACACCGACTGCATCCATGCGTAATTTATCAACGATTTGATGTCACTCATAAACAACTCTCGGTTCAAGTACACCTAAAGTCTATGCCTCCTAGTTGACGTTGACTCTATATCATACGCATCATGCTATTGTTGCATTATTTTTTTGCACATACGGTGGTCATGACATTTTAAACATAAAAGTGGCACAAGTTCATTATGAAATAAAGTCAGAGATAAATAGAACTAAAACTATGCTAAGCATACTCATATTACTAATATTGTTATTATGTTAATTATCTATAAAGAACTCGACTAATAACAACATAATGATTATGTCTAATTTAAACCGAGCATCAAACAAATAGTTTTTTATATATGTACATATATTAACTCATAGAGATATGAACCAAAGTAAATTATATATATTATTTTTAACCAAATCATATTGTGCATTGTGCTCTTCATGATTTGAGACCATGTGCATGTACAAACATACACATTTAATATTGATTTTAATTAATTAGATTGAGTATTAAATTGTTTAGCATCATGGTGATTAATTGATAGTTAACAAATCACAAATCATGACATTAATTTGTCTTGTTGTTTATTACTGCCTCCATTCTTTTTTACTTGTCACATTTACCTAATTCACTCCGATTAAAAAGTTGGTTAAAGTTAGTTGGTTACCTATATTTTATAAAAATTCCATTGCTTTCCAAAACTCACCCCTATTTTAAAACCCCCACTAGTGGAGTATATAATTTAACGCTTAGTTGATTGTGATGTATTGAAAATTATACAAGTACATTAAATTAAAGGATAAATTTAGGAAAAATTATTTAATACTACATAAAATTCTAATGATAAGTAAGGAACAAAAAGCGCTCAAAACGTGACAACTAAAAAGGAACGGAGGGAGTATAATAATTTTACATTTGTAGTGGCCTCAATAATTTTCAGACTCTTGAGCAGTATATAGTCAAAGTTGCTTTCAATGACACTATTGTATTTATGTAGTACAATCAGCTTCAACTCATTATAATTGATGTCAGTCAAAGTTTTCTCAAAATTAAATTATTAAGTTGATAAAGTGATGGAAAGCCACTACTTTTTTGACAAATGCTCACGTAGTTTAACAAAAAGGAAATTAAAAGTTTGTGAAAAACTTGGAAGAAGCACGGATGGTGGAGTGGAGTGGAGGATAAACGATGGAGAAAGGAAAGTTTGCAAAGAGTTCATGGGTGGATTTTACTAAAGAATATGAAGCATTTTTCTAATAAAAAGGGTCCATTACCCTAGCTAATAGATCACCATTACCCTTCAATTAAAGGGTTTTCATGACTCGTGATGGATACCAAAACATGGGTATCCATCACTATATATAATGGTTCCCCCTTCCACCATTACTATAATCCAAACATGCACTTAGTGCCTGATAATTCCTCACAGGCTACAAAATAGAACATCTATAAGAATGCAAATATATATATATATATATATACAAAGTTTGAAGTTTTACATCAATATCAAATAATATTTTAAATAGTTATTGATAAGTATTCATTCTTCGTATAAAACATACTTGTTTGTATATGTCTATGTTCATACTTAGTTTCTAGTTTTATGTTTAGCAAGTCTATGCTGTTTTTAGATTATTTTAACAACTAAACACGAGTGTGGACTGGAACCAAGGGGATAGCAGGGCTTCAACCCTCCCTCAAGATCACTGGCGTTCTTCCTTGTTTGGCAAGAAGACACAAACCTAGCCCCCTTCTCGACTGCCAGCAAACCCGGCCGCAGCCCCTCCTCGGCTCATACGGCACCACTCGCTAGGCTAAAGTCACCAAAGGAGTAGACGAGGATGGTGGTGCGCCACCGTCACGGTGAAGATCTTGGCGACTGAAGTCTTCGGTGTAGTGGGACGACTCCCCACGAGTCGCACACCCGTGTGAAAGGTGCCCCGACGATGATGCTACCCTCGCGTGCGCTCGAGCACTACTCGCCATCATTGAAGAGACTCAGGAAAGAGACAAGGGTTTGAATTTTATAGGCTTTATATGGGCTCGATTGTGATGGCCCAAGAATAGATGCTGGGCTTGTAGTTTGAGCCTTGTTAGAATTGTGGTTATTTTTTATTTTTCATAATAATATATATTTAGTACTGATATATAATCTAGAGGGTTTAAAATAAATATTGGTTTTAATATAAATCATAATATTTAGAAATTTATTTATTTGTTTTTTAACATGTGTTAGAGACTTAGAATTAGAAAAATAATTTCATTAGTCAACTTTGGTATTTGAATTCTATTTTAGCAACATTGTTTAGAGAACAATTAATATAATTTATTTTTATATTTTATTAATTGCATAGCAAGGAAGCTTAGTTGGTAAAATCTACAATTTAATATTATTTATTTTTATATAAAGAAAAATTAGCTTATTTTCAATCACATCATTCACAGTTGAATTATACCAAACTTTATGATTGGATGAATTAAAAATCACATCATTAACTATATAAAAAAGGATTTAATAAAAAGATCAAACATGAGGAATGCTAAAACTCTTAACAATATGAGATTCATTTAATTGAAGATCAAGAATTACTAGAAAATAGTTTGAAAAAAAAGAAAAAAAAATAAGAAATCCATTGACCATAGCCAAGGCCATGAAAGCTAACAGGGATCTACTACTCAATCAAAACTAATCCTAAACCACACATCAGATAAGATAAGTGTTTTATGCTTTTTTGTGATTGTTTAAATTAAATGTCACAATATAGCACTATTTCATATCGAATATAATTGTTATGTTGACTGAAATATTTATAAGATAAATGTTTTATGCTTTTTTGTGATTGTTTAAATTAAATGTCACAATATAGCACTATTTCATATCGAATATAATTGTTATGTTGATTGAAATATTTATTTGACAGTTTTATGCTCACAACCCCCACAAACACACACAATTAATAAGTCCTGGTTCCATCCATGAACATGAGAGACAACTTCTTTCCGCCGTCATAGTAGCAAAGACTAGTTTCACGTGTAAGCTGGTTGAGCATGAGGAAACGAGGCTAGGGCGAGCACATAGCTGTGGTTGGCTTGGCTGACAAATGGCTCAAGTTAGATAGGAAATTGCCATGAAGTTATTGGAAGATTATCAACATGTATAAATTTCTTCGTTTCAAATGATGCAAATTTTATGAGATATTTTTCACTCATTATTATATATAAAACTGCATAACTATTATCATGCATTTAGTTATTGATTCTTCATTAAGCATGCATTTTCCTAGCTTTTTTAATGAATTATTCTCCCTTTGAGCACAAACTAATTCTTTCAGTTACTTTGCATGTAAGAAGCTGGAGCTGACCCAAAACTTTGATGAATTGAGGATGTTCCAAAGTCAAAGAGGACAATGACAACACTTAGTATGTGGGCCACTTTTTCCATAATACACAGCCCACATGTGCTCTGTAAAAAGTACCTTTGGACCCGGTTTCTAACATTGGGTTTAAAGGACATCAAGAAAGGGTTTTTCTGCAAGAGAAAAAGGCAAAGGCGAGAAGAGGGTGGTAAAGCCCGGACAAAGATCAAAAGGAGGTTCTAAAAGGCTCCAAGAGGAGGAAAAAGGGAGGAGAAAAGGGTGGAAATTTAAAGATCGAGTCTTTGTGGGCAACATAGGGAGTTTTCCAAGCTCTATTGTCGTCGCGCTCTTGAATAGTTTCTAGATTTCTTGTTTTCTCCTGTACTTAAAATATGGAAGTGTAGAACTTCTCTCTAAGTTTGGGATTAGCCCAAAGTAGTCTTGATTGATGTGCTTGTTTCTTTTTGTAAGGATCTTTTATGAATTAATGGTAGATTACTTTGAGTTGGCTTTTTGATTTACATTTTACATAGCTTGTGGAGTGTGAAAGCCTTGCTTGCTTTATCTTAGAGATCAAGATCAATCGAAAGGTTGTTCTAGATCCCAGAAATTCTTAAGTCAACCACGAATTCTGAAAAGGTATTTCTTGAGGGTTTATTGTTTAATCATTGAGCTTGATAGGGTTTTGAAAGAGTTCATCTACCATGAAAGTAGGAGATGGTTTAATCAAAATCAATTTGTTGTCTCTCTTGAAAGAAAGCGGCAAGTAATTAAGGATTATTACCCTTCATTTTTATCTACCCAAACTAAGTAGAGATCTGAGCACATTTTTCATTACTCATTGTGGTGAGTTCCCAAATCTAGGTTTACTTAAGTCCGATTTTCAGTCCACAACCCTGCGTTTCTACATTACTATTTGTGTAATTTCTCTTGCTAGCTATTTTTAGTCTTCCGTTTATACATCTTTTAATTGCCTAGATAGCCTATTGTTGCAATAGATTAGTAATCACACTTGGTCTTCGTGGAATATATATCTAAATTACTACTTGTGACTGTGCTTTCTTGCGTTTGTGCAAAGCACTTATACAATACCAATCTATGTAGGAACCAAGGCATAGTCTAATGGTTTCCTACCTTGTTTGTGTTTGAGAGGTCTCAAGTTTGAAACCTCTCAAGCACAATGCAAAAAATAAAAAATAAAAAGGTGCTTGTCGCCAATTTGTCAACAAAAAAAATACCAATCTATGTTATTAATTTAATTTAATGATACAATCATGTAAAATACTGTAATAGCATTTTGGGATTCTAAATTGGAGTATAATATCAACAATCGCTCGCTATGAAAGGATGAAACATAAGTTCAATTAAAAACATATATAGGATCCCCTCTCTTATGGAAAAGCGGTGTGCTTTGAGAGTAATCAGTAATTTAAAAAAATAAGATCTGAAATTACTCAATATGACATATAAAATCACATGGAGGAATAATTGACGTCAATCCTAAACTCTACAAGTGTGTGCTACTCAACTAATAGCTTGCTGCATCGGGTGAACAACATTACCACTAGCATCACAGGCCGAAAATGAGACGGACGGAGAAGAACAAATAACCTACCTCTCTCATCTGGTATATGGCTTTTTGAAGAGTCTTTCCGAACATCATCGCTAGCACCCACATGTAATGAAAGAAGGGAGAACAGCTTTGGTACCAAGGTGAAGGAAATCGGGTGATTACGAGTTTAGGGCTACGGAACTGGATAAAATCAAAAGATTTTAATTGTTACCAAAGGATAAGAGCAAGGTTATTTAAAATTTTAAATTCAAAAGTAACTAAAAATTAAAAATTGAAACTAATAATAAATATAATAATATCATTATTAAGTATAAACGGCTGGGGTTAGGGATGCAAGTGGGTCGTGGAATCCTAGCTCCCTGGGGACCCGCCCCAAAGGGACGAGGATTCCTCAAAATAGTCCATCCGCTGGGTGCGGAATGAGGAAAACCCCTTCCGCGCCTAGCGTGTTGGGTGGGATGGGAATACTCTCCCTAGCATGACTCCTTATGGGGAATCCCTCACGGGGAATGGGATTCCCGCGGAATCAGAAATCCCACACCCTCTCGAGGATTTTCCTAACATAAAAAATAAATTATATATTTTAATTTTTATTTATTGTAAAAAAAATTTAATATGAAAATAATATTATATTGACCAAATATTTTGTTTTTTGAAAAAAAAACTATTTTTTGTTATTTATTAATAATGTTTTAGTAAATATGACTTTGTGGTTTAATAGAAATTTAATTTAAAACAGGTGAGTTTAAAATAAAATCTTAACAAAAAAGATTTTAAAAAAAGTTATATATATATGTACCTTGTAACCCAGATATTGGGGTTAGCACCCTTGTAACACCGATGCTTTACCCTGATGTAGGGGTTAGTGTTTTTGTCGGGCCTCGTGGGGGAGTGAGTGGAGAGTATTTCTCCCCGGCGGGGAATTTTGGGGAGGAGAATCCTCGCCCCGTGGGAAGTGGGGATGGGAATCCCCTACCCTACATTACCCTACCCCACTTGAATCTCTTGCTGTTATCCACAAGAATTTTAGCATGTGGTTTTTCAATTATTACTATAAACAATTTTGAGCTAAAACACAAAGGGCGTTTGACCAAGAACCTGACTATATAAAAATCAAAGGTTTCAATTAGGTGAGCACAACCGATAAAGTGTGGTTACATTAAAAATGCTTATGAGCTTTCTCGCAACACCTATCTAATCTCAACAAAAGCGAAAAACCCTCAATTCTAATATTAAGGGCACAAACATAAATTATACAAATGGGATTTTAAAGTTTGCGGAGCCATTGAGACTATCAAGAAATAGTTTAACAGCACAACACTAAAACTAAGCAATTACACATCCTGCCAGCTAAAACTACAAGCATTCCAAACAGTTTTTAGGAGCGTCTGATCTAAACATTGAAGACCAAAAAGTGGTGCAATATACATTTATCAATCCCAATCATCAAAATTCTCATTATCAGGTCCCAAGATTTCCCACTACCTGCAAATATATATGTATATATCATGCAATTATTTTTTAATCTACACCATAGTTACTAGAAACGTGGTACGATCCAAGTCGCGAGAGCGGTACAGATACAAGAAATAATGCTTGTACTATATCTGATATGGTGGAGGATGGGCTTAGTTGGTACGATTAATTCAATTCAAAATATAATTGAAAATTACAACAAAATAGGTTATATAACGTACATACAAAATTATAAACCTTTAATATTAATTCAAAATAAAAAAAAAATTGAACAACTTTCTTATGAATTGCATATAATCAACTCAAAATTGAACAACTTTCTTATAAAACATGAGTCGATTCAACCTCTAAGATTATCAAATTCTCTAATCAATCTTCATGTTTTTCTCTGCGAAATGCTATTGAGCACACATATAGAAATCTGATCATATCTCTACAACTTAAAGGCTTACAAATTCTAAAATTTGGTAGAGCCAAAAGAAAAAAATAATCTTCTACAACTTTTCTTATATAAATCTATGTCTAATTCAGAATCAAAACCATATGAAAAAAACATGCTTAAGGGCCTTCATAGAATCCCTACCCGAGGCACTGCATATAAAGGCTATATCTTACGGAATATAAGCTGAAAAAAATTCTAAAATTTGGCGATGAAGATAAATAAGAGCAATAGGAATGATTTCCTTGGTTTTGATCTTCTCCAAATTATGTCTTTAACTTTACCAAATTATAGAGGGATGTTTTGTTATGCTACAAAAAATTTCTAAAACCAATTTTCATCAAATAAATCAAATCTTCTAATCTAGTTACAAGAATACATTTCATCCTCATTATAATTTGGAAACATTATCTTTATACTTCAGCATCTTTGATAGTAAAATAACAATCAATCTCCTGAACATTAGAATATTCATCTTCCATGTTTCCATTATTCTCAAGTAATCATCAAATCAGCCAAACTCATTTTCACAAGCATAGATTCCATCTCCTAACATATTCAAAAAGTCCAATTTCTAGTGTTGAACAGTTAGATTTATTAATCCTAATCCACTTTGACAACAATAATTCAAAAGAATGAAAAGAAAACGGTGTAGCTCCAAAGATAGATCCATCAACAAATTTGCTAAATTAATGCCTAGAAATCTTACCTCAACAATAATAGTGAACCAACAAAACCCTTCTCCTATCCTCGCCACCAACAAAACATGCAAAAGGGAGATAAAGAAATGAGGCTAGGTCTCTTCTCTAAAAATGGAAATCTAAAATGGAAGGAGGCGATGAGGGCGGCTAGGGTTTAAAAAAACTAAAAAAATAAAATATAAAAAAATGTTTTTAAGTTAACCACCTAACATTAACATTTAAAAATAAAATAAAAATTAAATTTCTTGGCGGGGCCCACAAACTCCACCCCTTTAAAAGAATTTAGTCCTATAAACTCAAACTTGATCAGTCGAAGCAGGCCTTTAGTAAGATTCGGACCATGAAAAATACAGAGTGTCACCGGATTAGCTGATAAGATTCAAAGTCCAAGGGATTCAAAACAAAACTTGACGGATGATGATACTTCTAAGGACAAAGATCACAACAATGATGATTGTTGCCAAAATATTTGAAAACAAAAATAATGTGGCAAATATGTTTTTATTAGTTTTGTTTCCAAAACATAAATTTAAAAACAAAAAACAAAAATTTAAAACAATGCAGAAGGACCACTTAGTTAGCGAGAGCCCGAATTTACGAGCATAGGTTTAGTTAGCAAGAGACTGAGTCTATAATTGATCACATGTTTATTTAACGAGAGCTAGAGTGTGAATGATCTAAAAATCCTTCCAAATTAAAGACTTATGCTACATTTCTCTCTTTTTCTGTATGTGACATTATCCTGACATCCCTACCTCACACTGGGAAAGTATTTACAGACGCACCTCTATCTCTCTCTCTTGTTGAGGTCTTTTTTCTTTCCATAATTCATCACATGCCTCTTTTTTGTTGAAAGAAAGAAAACTTTAGATGCTCTCAATCTTTCTTTTCCTTGGAGTACAAAGTGCAAGAATGAGCTTTTGCTTACGAAAGAGCTAATTCGCAAAAAATGAGATCTTTATTAGTGGTCACAGAATACTCTTATTTTTGGTTCATGCCAATTATTATTTTGAATAGTCTTAACCATATGAAGCTACTTCTAGTTCATAACAACTATATTCTTTTTAAATATCACCAAAAATTATAACGTATTTATTAATAATATTAGTTCATAAATATATACATCTTTTCACAAGAGTAACAACAAAATAAAAGGTGCATACACTCCTCCACAACTAGCATGTTAAATTTGCAAACATCCTATATTCATATTTACAGCTACATATATCATTAGTAGATATTATAAATTATTTATTGTGTCTTCCCTTCCTCTTTCAATAAAACAGTGGTATATTCACTTTATTAAAAAAAAATTATAAATTATTTAGAGTATTATTTGATAGCAAGGTAAAACAGAAAATTTTTGAAAAAAAAATAAAATATTAGACTTGTATGTAATAATATATATTCTCTCCTGTCTCTCACGAGGAATCATCCATTAACTTTTTAGAGAAAGCAATCTCAGGAACGAGGAAACATCCATTAACTTTTTAGAGAAAGCATTCTCGGGGAACATCTCCCTCTCAAAGATAATCATCATGTACCCAAATGAACCGTGAATCGCAAATCCACATGATACATGCATACCATAGAGCAAGACAACAAAAACAGTTGATTACATACACTAGCACCACATCCTCCTCCATAATGTCATGGCGTTTTTATTTCATTAATATGATTATCCACATAGAAATACAAACAAATGATATTCTGGAAGTTCAAATAGGAAGAGATTCCCATTCTACCTGTCCATGCATGGATGAAATTAGAAGAGATTATTTCTATGCTTTTATTTATTTCCCATAGGTGGAATAGTAACACCATATATATTGCTGGCGCCATGCCCATCATGAAGAATCACTCACATGAGATTGAGAGAACACAAACAAAAACATATCATTGTCAACATGGATCATTATGCTTGTTCTATATATAACAAGACAATAAACAAGAACCAAAAAAATCTTTTGCATTACTTTTCCCGTACTAGTACAGGCCAAGCACATGCTTGAAGTCAAGAAGTTCCTTGTAACAGCTTGACTTGACCCAAACCTTGGCTTCGTAAAGTTGCTTCACTCCGAGATTGGTGGCCTCCAAAGTTATGACGTAAATAATTCCCTAAGTGACTGGTTCTATCATCACCTTCACAACTTTGATGAACACAAGATGCGCATTCTACATGTGAGATGATCATGTTAAGCATATTATATGAAGCACCATACTGATATTGTTGTTGATATAAGTTATGGTACATATATATATATATATTAAGAGAAAAATAGATGTGATGACCTCCTTCTGGTTGTGAATTTGCACAGCAAATTTTGAGAGGTAAGTGATGTATGAATCAATCTTCAGGTTGATTTCCACATCCTTAATTTCTGTTGTGGCTTCCATTGTTCGACCGAAGTAAACGGAAGGAATTAATAATAGAAAGAGTAGATGATAACAAAAGCTTTGTGTTGGATGGTCTCAGTGACTGCCATTTACCCCACTTTTATAGTGTGATCATGTGCTTGGGTGTGCAGGTTGTCCATTAATGCGCATAATAAAGTTGTGAAAGTACATAGATCTATTTAGCTGTTTCAGTATGAATATCGCATTACCAATTGTTTAATATACTGATATAGTTAGTGGGAACTCTAAGGACCAGATAATAAATTGTGAGGATAAGTATAGGATTCGTTATTCTTTAATTAGTTTTGAACGTTCAGACTAAAACCAGGCACTGCAGGAAACTTTCTACCCTTAACTCTTTGGTTTCCGGTAAACACTAGGGGTGGTAACAGGGCGGGACGGGGGCTGGGATGCCCCTCCCCGTCCCCGTCCCCGTCAATGGCGGGGACGGGGATTCCCCATCCCAATCCCCGCGGGGATCCCCACGGGGATTCTCTAGTTGTAAAAATATTATTACATATTGGAACATAAAAACAACTCAACATAAATATATACATAAAATTATGATAAGATCAAAACTACTTAACATAGGGCTCTTATATCTAATTTTAATTGTTATTAGTTTAAAATAAATAGTTTATGTGATTAGCGCAATTAAATTAAAATTAGAGTTTTTTATATTATCACCTATACCATTGAATTTTTTAATGTTTGAAAAATTATACATACATATACACACAATATATATATATATATATGTGTGTGTGTGTGTGTATTTTAATCAGGTCGGGGATCCCCACGGGGCGGGGAGGGCATTCCCCGTCCCCATCCCCATTTAGGAAACAGGGACGGATTGGCCCCCGTCCCCACCCCCATGGGGGAGGGATTCGGGGAATCACCATCCCCGTTGGGTCGGGTCCCCGTGGGGATCGGGGATTCCCCGCCCCATTACCACCCCTAGTTAACACATTGAGTTTTAATAAATGTATATATCTTTTGTTTAAATAGTCACCTTAATTTATCGGAGGGGTACTTATTTTTAATATTTTCTTAGGCTTTTCCATGTTATTTGGAAACAATTAGAGGTCAAGTCAAGTTAGTTGATTTGGTGCTACTTGGAAGGTGTAAATTAAACAAAAATTGCATGATATATATATATATATATATATTTGCAGTTAGTGGGAAATCTCGAAACCTGATAATAATGACAATTTTAATGATTGGGATTGTTAAATGTTTATTGCACCACTCTTTGGTCTACTATTGTTAGACAAGACGCTCCTAAAAACTGCTTCGAATGTTTGTTATTTTAGTTGGCAAGATGTGTAATTGCTTAGTTTTAATGTTGTGTTGTTGAACTATTTCTTGATATGCGTCAATGGCTCAGCAAGTTTTAAAATCCCATTTGTACAATTTATGTTTGTGTCCTTACTATTAGAATTGAGGTTTTTGTTTTGTTGAGATTAGATTGGTGTTGCAGAGAAAGCTCATAAGCATTTTTAATGCACCCACACTTTGCCAGTTTGTGCTCACCTGATTGAAACCTTGATTTTATATAGTCGTGTTCTTGGTCGAACACCCTTTGTGTTTTAGCTCAAAATTGTTTATAGTAATAATTGAAAAACCACAAGCTAAAATTCTTGTGGATCCCAGCAAGGGATGCAAGTGGGGCACGGCAGGGCGGGGAATGGGATTCCCGTCCCCACTTCTCACAGGGTAGGGATTCCCCATCCCAAAATTCCTGCGGGGGAGAAATTCTCCCTACTCACTCCACCGCTGGGATCCCCGCAAGGTCAGAGAATCCCTGCCTCGCCCAAAACAAATGCTAACCTCGACATCGGGGTTGAGCATCAGTGTTACAAGGGTGCTAACCCCAATATCAAGGCTACAAGGTAGATACATATATATAACTATTTTTAAAAAAATTGTTAAGATTCTATTTTAAACTCAACCGTTTTAAATTAAACTTCCATTAAACCCCAAAGTTATATTTACTAAAAAAATATTAACAAATACCAAAAAATAATTTTTTTGAAAAAACCAAATATTTGGTCCACATAATATTATATTTAGGGTTGTAAATGAGATGAGACGAGCTGAGCCGAACTTTGCCTTGTTCAAGCTTGGCTCATTACTATTTTAATCGAGCTCGAGCTCAAGCAGAGCTATCTTTGAGCTTCATTTGTTAGGCTCAAGCTTGGCTTGTTGCTATTTTAACCGAGCTTATTTCGAGCTTCATGCTCGAGCGCAACTTGCTTAGAAAATTTGAAGCTTAGACTTGGCACTTTACCATGATTAAGGCTTGATTATATTTTTATTTTCTATTTTTTTATTTAGTAAAGTATCATTTAAGGCTTATTTAATGGATCATTATCAAGTGTGACTCAACTCAATTTTAGTTTGAGGATCATTTTAGTATAAGAATTATTTAAACTTGTTTATGGAATCATTAAGGCTTGTGTTCAAGCTTGTTAAAATCTTCATTAAAAAGTTAACAAATAATTATAATAATAACAAAATAAACATTGTGATGTAACTATCTATAATTTTTTTTTGTAATATTATTTACGATCCAGTAAATAAACTTGTTCATGACACTATAAATGATCATATTAATGATTATTGCAAATAAAATTGTAAATGATACTATAAACGAGTCTCTTAACGATTCCCATAAACGAACTTTTAATTATACAATAAATGAGTTGTTCACGAGTCTTAACATGCCAAGCTTGGTGGTGGCCAGGCTTAGCGTGTTTATCGTACAAGCTCAACAATTAGGCTTGTGAATCACTCATTTAACTTAATGAACTAGCCGAGCTTAGCTTTTAACGAACTAAGCCTTCAAACATTTAATGAATGCATTGGTTCATTTACATCCCTATATGTGACTCAAGTAATAATAATAATAATAATAATAATAATAATAATAATAATAATAATTTTAATTTTAATTTTAATAATAATAATAATCACATATGCACCTTAATATACATGTATATATATTAATGTAATATATATATATATATATATATATAAATGAGCTCACAACCAAACTTATAAATGAGCTTATAAATGAGTTTGTTAACGAGCTATGTTCGTGAGCTGTGTTCGCGAGTCAAAACAAGCTGAGCTTTAGGCTGATCAAGCTTGGCTCATTTATTAATCGAGCTTGAAAATGAAGCTCAAGCTTAGCTTGTTTACAATATGAGCTGAAATCGAACGAGCCCTTATTGAGCTGAACACCAAGCAGTTTACGAACGGCTCGGCTCAAATATACCCCTAATTACATTCATATTAATTTTTTTAAATAAATAAAAAAATTAAAAATATATGATTTATTTTTTTGTTGTTGGGAAATCCCTTTCGGGCGTGAGATTTACTGTGGGGATTCCCAATTGGGAGTGGGGCAGGGAGAGTATTCACGGGTCCTCGCTCGCCCCCCCGCCAACCTTGTTAGACGGGGAAGGGTTTTCCTTCATTCCTTGCCCCGCAAGGGGACTATTTGAAGTAATCCTCCTCTCTTTGGGTGGGTCCCTTCCGGGGGGAGGGGGGATTCCCCACCCCACTTGCATCCCTAACCCATCCCTAGCTCTCATGTTTGATGTGCTTTGCGATGAGTAGAAATACACATCTACCATAGACATGCCGTGATTGGAGGGGATTGTGAGTAAGTCTAGCAATGGGGTACTTTGTAGTTGAGAGTTCTCTTTTCTCAATCCTTCCGAGTGGATTAATAAGTGATTTCCATGCTCTTTGCAATTGTAGGGAATAGATCTTAGGAGAAATCATATTTCTATTATGTATGTTATTAGGGATAATATCTTTGTAATAAGGATTATCTATTTGAGAAATTCTTGTTAATCCATATTGAGATTTCATAAAGTACAAAGCGATTGTGGGGTGTCTGTTTCAGCACTGTATTGAATCAGGTACTAATCGCTTTTGAAAGAGGGGTTTAATATACTTTAGAATTTCTCTCAGTCCAAATAGTATTGCATACTTATACGACCTTTTTCCTGAAGTTAATAAATACTAAAGGGATACTATGCCTCGGCATCGTTTCTCTCCCGGTTTCTCTATCTTTTTATTACCTTTTTTTCTTGTTTTTCTTTGCTCTTGCTACATAGTTTGTTCACACACATCACTACTTTCATTTAGGCTAACTTTCAAGATATGAATTTGTACTAGTATTCTCGATCTTTCATATGGACCGATACCCTGCTTTTTAGAACTTTATTACACTTTTGGTACGTACACTTGCATCCCTATTAGTTACTATTCATCCTTTCAAAAAGGGGCGTATATTTTTAGGATTTCTCTCGGTTCGAATAATATTACTAACTTACAACTTTTGTCCAGGATTTATAAAACCCTAAAGAGATTCTATGCCCGAGCATCCTATTTCCCTTTTCTTTTGCGACCGATTCTATATTCTTATTCTTGATTTCTGTTTTCGTTCTTTTATTCATGTTCACACATCATAACTTTGGGTAAACTAGTTTCAGAGTTAAGATTAGTACTAGTACTCTCTATTTTCCCTGTGAATCAATACCCTGTTCTTGAGCACACTTTACTACTTGATCGGCTCGTACGCTTGCATCCTTATCAGCTAGAATGCCCTTTTTTGTCCCTACAACCTTTCAATTATACTTAGGGGCTGTTTGGTTGAAAGTAACTAGGTGTAAGTAGGAGTGAAGTAACTAGTTTTACATGTGAAAGTTGCTTTTTGGTGTTTGGTTTAGCGTAAAAGTATATTTCACATGTAATACTAGTTACCACTAACCCCTATTTTGCAATGATTCAACTCATAGCAAAATTGCCTGTGAGTGAAAATACTGTAAAACATTTCATCCTCATGTTAAAGTTAACTAAACAACTTCTACGATTGGCCGTCATCTCACAAGCCTTTTTTCGGCCAATCCAATTAGTGGCGCCACCATCGCCGTCGAAGTGGCGCACAAAGCTCAGTGATCGGTGCCGGAAACGTCGGCATAGCACTCACACAAGCGATCCTCACCCAAGACCTCATAGATGAGCTCGCCCTAGTTGACGCCAAACCAGACAAGCTCCGTGTTGAGATGCTAGACCTCCAGCATGACGCCGCCTCCTTCCTTTCTCGCATCCACATCTTCGCCGACACCAACTACACCATCACCGCCTCATTAGATCTCTGCATCATCACCGTAGCGCAAGACAAATCCCAGAAGAATCTCAGCTAGATGTACTCCAAAAAAACATAGATCTGTTCCAAATCATCATACCGGCGCTGGCAAAGCACTCACCGGAGGCGTTACTGATGGTGGTCTCCAACCCCGTGGATGTGCTGACCTACATTGCTTGGAAGCTCTTTGGGTTTCCGCCCAACGGAGTGATCAGATCTAGGGAAAATATTATCTGTTAATTAAAATTAACATTAGATTTAATTAACAATTAATATTTATATTATATGTTAATTAAAATTAGCATTAACAATTATCATAATAATTGTGGAGATATTATTTATATTGTCTGTTAATTAAAATTAACATTAGATTTAATTAACAAATAATATTTCCACAATTATCATAATAATTGTGGAAATATTATTTTTTAGTTAAAGTTAATGCTAATTTAAAAAATAAATATTAAATATTTTTACATTAAATAAATATTGTATTGAGTTAATTAATTATTTTGATTTAAAATAATTTGTATGATAAGTATTAAATAATTAGTAATAAAAACTAATGGAGGTAATCTCACCATTAAATTAATTAATTATTTTGACCATACCTCTAACACTTACATCAACACACACACATAAAAAGTAAATACAACATTTTCATTTACATCAAATCAAACAACAACGATTTAAGTTGAAATACAGTATTTTCACTTACATTGCATGTCTTTTCAGTTTGTTGTTTAAGAAAGAGAGAGAGAGGATCTGATCGTTATGAACCATGACTAGTACTATTGTCCCAACTATATCTCCTTGATTGGAAAATTGTATTAATTAAGTTGTTGGGTTTCTGAGTTATTCACCACCTATTCCATGTTAAACTACACCTTGAAAAGAAAATGATGCATTGCCTTGTTAATAGTCTTGGTAATTTAAATACAATAGCCGTGAGAATAATAATTAAACTCACTAGTTGGATTCATTATTGACAAGCAACCCATACATCATTTGTTGATGAAGAACACATGACGTGTTTATACTATGTCCGGGCACTTACACCATCTTTATTTTTATTGATCATTCTGATAAGATTTTTAAGCCAAACATTAAGACGTCACTTATGCTACATCTAATTGGAAAGGTTTGCACAATCTATGTACTTTTTCTTTGTTGTCATCTTAATAATTATATCGAACTTAATGATCCATGCTCATAATGATAAGTTTATGTGTGCATGTTAAAACATTTTCAAATATCCTATATGGGCAAAGTGACAAGGAGAGATTTGTTTAGATATAAAATAGTAGTATATAGATAATTATGTTTAATTTTCATTTCAACAGGTGTTAAATGGCTTTTATAGACTGTTTTGTCAAGGGCAACAGTTCTTCTTGAGATTTTGTTTATATATAGGACTCTCTTCCTCTTATTACTCAGTGAGATAGAAAATTGATAACGTACATTCTCTTCTTATTCCCCTTTCTTTCAATAGTCCAAATTATAGTCAATCATTAGCTTCGTTGTATCCTTAAGGTTTATTCTCTGTGCCATTTTGTAGACTATAGGTGGGAGCAAAGTGGCATTAATTCAGGCTTTGAAGACTAATCTCAAATGAAAATATGTAACAGAGTGTTTGTTTCCTCTCAGGTGATTGAATGATTCTTAATCAAAGGCGTGGT
Organism: Dioscorea cayenensis subsp. rotundata; assembly: GCF_009730915.1. Taxonomy (NCBI): domain Eukaryota; kingdom Viridiplantae; phylum Streptophyta; class Magnoliopsida; order Dioscoreales; family Dioscoreaceae; genus Dioscorea; species Dioscorea cayenensis. The sequence continues at coordinate 18,532,833 of NC_052476.1, read as the reverse complement.
GTCATGCATGTATTTGTTACATTAAGAGACTAATGAAAATCATTGTATATTTATTTCTCGCTCACACTTGCTCTCATGATAAACTATGGGCAATTAATTAATAATTTCCAATGTAAGTCAGGAATCTACAGTTACTTGAAAACATAATTAAAAAAATGTTGATTTGTAATTCCTTATTTTTTTGACCGGTCAATACTAAGAAGGCTAGGCATAGAATAAAAAGAACCCGTATTAATTTAGCATTATCGATTAGTAAATATAAATTTCAGAAGGGGCAACATGTTCATACCAAAAAAATAAAAAAATAAAAACAAAAACATAAAAACCTGACTGCTAAAAATTTCATCATCAAAAAATGTAATGCATTTTATTTATTAATGATTACTAAGGATGAACATATATAAAAGATTCAAAATTGAATTTTTTTATATAATTATATTTCATTAATTATTATTACGAGATTTTTCTATTTTCTTTAGTGTTTTGACCATATCTTGTATGACATTTTTATCTAGGCGTTGCTAAACACCTTCTTGGTGCTTGAATTTGATGGAACTTGGTTGTAATATGTTTTCTTGACTTCTTTATATTGATCCAATTCATTTTGGTGTTGAGATTAAATTGTGGCAATGCTTAATCCGCAAATTTAGGGGTCGGTTGGCATTATTTTTTTGTTCTTGTTTAACTATTGTGTATTTTTAAAAATTTGAAAAACAAAAACATGTTTGCTTAGCACAAAAATTATTGTGACCTTTTTTTATTAATTTTTTAATTCTTATTTTTTATATTTTTTTATAAAAGTTAATTTCTCATATTAGTTTACTTGATTGTATCATTAAATTAAATTAGTAGCATATATTGGTATTGTATGGGTAAAAAATATCTCATAAAATTTGTACAATTTGAAACTAACAAATTTATATATTTGATAATCATCCAATAACTTCATTGCAATTTCATCTCCAACAGGAGCCATTTGTTGTACCTTACTTGGTGTCAGTGGGGAACCAGAAGGAAGATATATGGTCTCACTACAAGGAAAACAACAATTAGCTTAGGACAATTCCCTAGCTAAAATGCTAAAATCCCTGGGTAACATTCGTTAGCGAGGGTTTACCCAGGAAGTGACGTCCTTGGGTAAAAGCCTCATGGGTAATGATTTACCCAGGTATTTTATAATTTCTCGCTAAATAGGAAAGAATTATTTCGTGGGTAAATAATAAATTCCTTGAGTAATTAATGTTAATAAATTAATTAAAGATAAGGAATTTTCTTCGGAATATTTCCTGGGCAATCTCTCGGTAATTTAAGTTAATTTATTCATCGAAGGCAAAGAATTTGCTTTGGAACATTTCTTGGGAAATCTCTAGATAATTTTAGCAAGGTATTTTTCATAGGTAATCCATTGCTAAATTTTCAAAAATTGAAATGTTTAATCCCTGGGTAATATTTCATAGGAATCGTTTCCTGGGTAATTCATTAGTATTTCGATGGAACAGTAATAAATCGTAGCCTTGGTAATCCCTTGTTAAATATACTTAGGGATCATTTCCTATGTAATCCTTGGGTAATAAAATTTGAAAATAGGATTATTCCCTGGGTAATCCTTTGCTAATATAAAAAAAGTTTTAATTATTTATTTTAAAATTATATTATAAATTATAATACAAAACTCTGTATTAAATCATTCATTTAAAATAATCAATAAATTTTAATACAATAGGCTAAAAATACAATATGCAACCCAAAACATTACTACTAACCAAAAGCCTAGTATTCCCCTTCATTTCATTTAATGTTTCCATAGCACACACATCTAAACAAGCAACTAGCAAAGCCATTAAAACATAAGCATAAGAATCTCCAGCATAGATTGTTTCATAAAGGTAAAACTAAGTGACATATATATACACAGAAGATAGAGGACACTCCTAAGTCCTAAGTTTAACGGAGCTTATTCTGGGCAACTGCATGGCATTAGTCATCCTCATAGAACAAAACTCTATTGGAAGACATGGCATTAAAGACTGGTCTTGGTAAACTTGGTGGCATCATTGCGCATTTTGAAGCTAATGAGTTTGGGAAGAGAACAGCTGCAATTTGCTTGATGTCCATATAATGGTGATGAGAAGGGCAAGGTCCATGCCTTGGCGCTTAGGGTGTTCGAGGACTAGGCGCCTAGATTGATCTCCCATTGGCCTTGCTGTAACCATTTTCAGAATGTGGAACCAATAGAGTGATTAAGTTTACCTTATAAGTGAGATATATATTGAATCTCTTATGGATTTTTTGCCTTGTGAATGACCAATGCTCTGTTGGGAATTGTGTTTTTGTTCTAAACAACTATTGTTGAGATCGATCTAGAGTAGTGTAGTTGAAATAGAATTGCCTTGCATGAAGAACCTGGGGTAAAATTTCAACTATGAACATTAGATTGCAAGCAAAGTAGATGAATGCTTACAACCAAGAGGTACACTACAAGGAAAAGAAGCGCAGAATGATAAGTATAACAGCCAGCTAGAACTTGCATATTGATATAATCGGAAGTGTTTGATGTCTTATAACAAATAAACACAAAACTTGAACACTATTGATAATTATAACGAAACATATAAAATTAGCATCCTAAAGATATAAAATATTGATTACTTAATTTGAGGGGTTTATGAGGTCATGGAATTCAAAAACTCAAGAATAAGACTAACTTTCAAGTAAAAAACATGGATTTCAATTTCTAGATACTAACTAATATTAAAAGCAACAATTTTAATCTTCTGGAAAATTCCAACAAAATTAAGTTAATCAATATAAAAGAGAAATTAAGTTAGTCAATTGTGGAGCTAATATGGCTCACCATCCCACCTGCCACAATAATCCAATCTTGACCAAATATGTTAATGTTTATAGATATATATATATATATATATATATATGGAATAATACATTGTTCATATTAAAAGCGACATCAATTAATTAAGCAAGATGAGAAATCATTAAATGAATTAGATAAAATGTTGAGGAACATTGTTACAATCTTTAGTACAACAATTTGACAGTAAAAACAACAATAGAATCGCAAAAAAGAACATACATCAAACAATCAGCAACAATTCATCTTTCTCTTTTGTAAGATGAAAATAAACTTTGCTGAAAGAATCAATCAAATCAGATGAGGGTGTGTGTGTGGGTTTGTGTGGATGAATGTGTTTGTTAGAGACTAATAGATTGAATCAGATGCAGTAGATTGAATCAGATGCCTAAAGCTTTTACAATCATTCTTTAGTAACTTAATGGTCAAAGGCAGTCTAATAAAAAAATTCTAAGAATCTATGCACATAAGAATGCAACTTCAAATTTTGAGAAGGACGCCTTATCTTAGAATCATCGATTTCAATGCGTCTGATTGATTTTATTTGTAAAAGAAGGGTAAACACTTTTTAAACTATGGTTCACTCATGGTAGCTATAAACACGTTATAAACTGCGGTTTACATCATTTTTCTTGCTCTTGTAGCATTTTAAGAACGATATCATTTTACAGAAGCAAATAAATTAGGCAAATTGCGAACGAAAAATATGAAAAAAATTTTAAAAAAAAAGAAATCAAAAGAAATTGAGAAACAGTCCCAAAAAAAGAAGCGAAATGAAATGAAACATAGCTCACTTGTAATCGGAAAAAAAAAAAAGGTTTTACAATCATTCTTTAATCAACTGGTTCTAATTAATCATTAAAAAAACTAAAAGACAACATAAAACTAGGGTCAAATTCTGAAATAAATTAGTTTTGCCCTGGTGATCACACTAAAGCTAGTGCACAGACAAGAGAATTTACCGAATTTATTATGACCTTAGACAATACATGTGTATTAGGATGCAATTAGAAAATATACATGTGTATTTTAGAAAAATCATTCACTATTATGCTTTTCTCGATGTCATTCAACCAATCTACTTGTTCATAAGACTAGTAAAAAATAAAAATAAAAATAAATAAATAACAGAGCTCCATCCCTATAATAAATAACTCTCTCACCTTAGAGGTAAACCACATTTATATAAAAAAAAGTTTGGTAAACTATTTTAACTTATCATGATAATTTAAGCCATAAGTATGGTCCCATCAACTCAAACAAAAGCCCTAATTACTTCTTCAAACCAAACTAGAGAAACTAATATCGCAATTACTTCTCAGATGAGTTTGGCCCCCTCTTTTTCCTAAATCCAACAACTGGAGAACAATCAACAAAAAAAAACCACAAAACATCACAATGTTAAGAAGAAGCTGGAGATCGACAGATTTAATGGGAAAGAAAAATGATGAGAACTTCGACGAAAGATATCGATCTTGTCCAACTCACCTAATCTTGATGCTATCGAGCTAGTCCAACTGCCGATGATTAATGTTGGTCATGTAAAAACAATAAGAACTTCAACTAACGATCTTGCCAGTGTTCAGCCGTTAGAGTGCTCTCCACCGTTGGATCTACCTCGAAAACAGTGTACGGCGGTCAACTTAGCCAGGATCTATGAGCAAAACAATAGCGCCGAAAAAAAGGAGTGAGAAAGAAAAAAGTAATGAGTAGGGGAAGAGAGTGTGGGGGCATTTGGATTACAGTAATGGGGATGAGGGGTAATGAGGTAATGAAGAGGAGGAAAGGAATGTGTATGGGATGGTAATGAAGAAAGTGTTTGGTTGGAGATGTAGTACATTGAGAATGGGAAAAGTAAATAATGAAGTTGTGCTAAAATTACCCTTTTACCCCTCTTGTAAAGATATGTAATTTATATATTATAAATTTCAATTTATAAAATAATTGAAATATAATTAATTATTATATTTTTATTGATTAATGTTTAATTAAAAATTAATTTCAAATAACTAATTTAATGTTGTACTTGACTTTTTAATTAATTATATTAAACTTTATATTACAAATATTGGTTGAATTAATTAATATATTATGGTCCATATATATATCATTGTACTTAATATTTTAATTCTTATAATTACTTATTAATTTCTGTGTTATGATTACTATTTATATATTATAATTTTCAATTTATGAAATAATTCAAATACAATTATTTATTTTATTGCTACTAATTAATGTTAAATTGAAAATTAATTTTAAATAACTAATTTATCGCCGTACATGATTTTTTAATAAATTGTATTAAAGTTTATACTACGACTATTAGTTGAATTTATTAAAATATTATGGTCCCATATATATATATATATATCATTTTATTTAATATTTTAATTTTTATAATTACTTATTAATTTCTGTGTTATAATTACTATTTGTATATTATAAATTTTTATTTATAAAATAATTGAAATATAATTATTTATTTTATTGCTATTGATTAATGTTAAATTGAAAATTAATTTAAAATAACTAATTTAATGTGGTACTAATTTTATAATTACTAATTTTATTATATTTTTGTTCAATAAATCGCGTACGTATTAATTTAAATATTTGTGTGACTTGATCCGAATTTAAAAATTAAACACTCAAAAATTTACTTGTGGCAACCTCAACCAAATTTGAAAACTCAAAATTAATAATATAGAACCACCAAAGTTCAACAAACATTTTAACAGTCAAGAAAACAACAAACAATTTGGTCCATTGTGAAAAAGGGAAACCATCACAAACATAAAGCAACTCCTTCTCATAATGACATGAACCTGCAAACACTTGCCTATCAAATTGATAAACCTGCAAATAAAGCGCACGGGAATGGAAAATATTAGTAGGTTTCTAAGTGCAAACTTGATAAAGTACTTCAATGGCCAGCAACCATCCCAAAATATTAGTTGAATTCTAAGTACAAACTTGATAAAATATCAGTTTAATGGGCAAAAAATGTTGCAAGAAGACATTAAGCATAAAGCCTTTTAAGTATTGAAAGAGAGACATGATGTAGGTACGGTTTCTACACTATCATTTGTACAATCTCTGGCCTTAACAATCTTCTCTCTCCCACGTCATCCCAGCAAATAGGCGATCTGCATCTCCTGCCTTATAGTGCCTCATAGGGAGCCATCTGTATATTCCTGTGTATTTGTAGCATGTTTCGCGTTTTAATACATTGGAATGTACTCTCAAATATAGGGTGTTCTGTGGAAGCTTAATTTCGTGGTGCTTGTAGTTTTGGTGTTAGCTAGTCAGGTAAGTAAACCACCTATAAATATTAATATATGATGTATTTGTGACACTTGTTAAATTGTTTTTATTAAATTATTTCTTCTATTATTTGGTCACTTGCTTATCATATTAGTAAATTATTTATTTATTTTTACTAACATTGATTTCAGTTTATCTATTAAATTATAAAAATCGCATCCCAAGAAACTGAATCTGGGTGCTGGATTTGGATGGTGGATAATATATATTAAAATGGATACTGAAATGCTGCTGGTTTTCACCATCAACCAATAATAAGTGTGCATATATTTGTGTATATATATATATATATATATATATATATATATATATATATATATAACTTTGGCTATTTATTTATTGTTTTGTTAAGTGTGTTATTGTTGATATAATTGGTTTAATTTTTGTAAGGAAAACGGGATCACCGAATTTCATTATTTATTTATTTATTTTTTTTTGTGTTGACAATGATTTTGGACCCAACATATTTTGTTATAGAAACTCGTAGTCCCCAATTAATAATGCAATAACCACAGTCATTTGGGGGTTAAACACCCGGCCGGGTGTCGACACGCATGTACTCGACATAGAAACTATAGTTTGGCACCGTTCCGTCGGTGAAGAATAACGGCTTCTGATATTCTGGCTCGGGTTACCAAGGATAAACCTATGAGTTCTGAAATCCGACTCGGGTCACCGAGTTTAAATAAATGAGTTATGATATTTTGTTTTGGCATTAGTTGTTAGGCGACATATATGCTTGTTATTTTGATAAAGGAAATCTGTTATGATTTATTTTTGATTCTTGAATTTCACTTTGTTGTTTATTCCGCTTTGTTACATTATATATATTTTTAGAAATTTTGAACATTTTTATGATCCCGATATTTTTTTAGTGGTTGCTTACTGGGCTCTCAAGCTCATTAAGTTGTTATCTCTCTCTTTCAGATCAGGAGTAGGGTTGGGTGGTGGACAGCTTAGCGGGGTCGTTGAGCAAGTCGCTGCCTAGTTATATTTCAAGTTAATAATCTTCCTTTGTTATGGACTTAGAACTTTTATCTTACGTTTAGTGTCATATGAGACACTTGTTATTTGTTTTTTTATCATATTTCGGGCATTGTGCCTCTATGTTGTCTTAAAGTTAATGTCTTTGTTAAAGGTTATTTTATCTAGTGTGAGACAGGTTTTGAGGCCTTGCGTGCCTACTTGGTCACGACCTTATAGGTACGCGGCCGTTTGTCAATGCTCCAGGTTCGGGGCGTGACACATGAAGTAACCATTGTTGTATCTGAAATGGTAAACATTTGAAATGTAAAATTCTTACCAAGATGATTGAAGTATTAGGTGGGCAATATGACATCCTTGATAAGAAAACTTGGTAAAAGCAAAGTTTCTTATCAACTGGAAGATCCCAAAACACTGTTAGTTGATCTTCATCTTTTGCCAACACTTGCAACATGAACATTGCCTCATCTACTGTTAGACCATTAATAGAAAGAAGCACATCACTAAGCGATCGCCTTTTCCCTTGCATTTCTGCATGAGCTGCATCATTGTGCGATGTGATTTCAATGTTACGAGCAAATATTTCAACATTCTTTTTGGCAATTTCAACATTTCATGAAAAAGATTTAGCTTTTTACGTGTGAGTCGAATGTCGAGCTGCCGACTCGACGTGCATGGTGCAGACCCTCGACCAATGCTCTAAAATCCTGAAAATTTGTAGAAATTTGGTCCATTGTTGAGTCATTAGCAACAGTCTTCCTCTCTCGGCGCCTAGATGTCGAGGTGCTGTTATCAGATGGCATGGGTGATGGAGACTACGTCGCTCTTGTGTGGGTATGGATAGGTCATCAAAAGCATTTAAGATAAACCCACACCTTCCTCCAATGAGATGTTATCATGTTGTTCATCAGTAAATATTGACATAAAATGAAGAGCATAGTGCGTTGAAATTTCAAGGAGGCTTCATCAAGAACAAACAAGAATGATGAAACTATGGGCCTCAATTAATCATTTGACACATTATAATTCATAACCAGAGAGTAGAAACACACATGAAGACTCATCAACTCATCATACATCCTTTGGCCGGGGCAATTGAATACTTAAAGAAGACAAAATCATTAAAAGGAATGAGAAAAAAAAAAGATAAGAAACTTGTGTGAATTTTCTTTACTTCAGGTGGTATCTTAGGACATTTCTGATTGTTAGCTAACAGTTGGTATACATACAAGGAATGAAATTGAGAACAAATTTTATGAACTCTACGGTTCCCATTAATCAGACATTCGATCTTGTTGAGCCTACTAAAGAATAAGCAGTTACTATCCAAAGATAACTAGGATCAGATTGTAACCATAAAATAATACTACTATCCAAATAATACAATACCGGATTACAGATTGCTTTATTTAGGTCAAAGACAAAAGGCAAACAACAAAAGCAGTATCAAAGAATCATAATATAACCATAAAACGATATAGTTCTTAAAGGCCACATTCTCTCCCCAAGAAAAGGAAGTAAATTAAAAAAAGGCTTCCCCTATTACATGATAAAACTAAATTAATATGAAAGAGATCATAATAGAAATTTGACAAGATCCCCTTGCGTATATCCCGCAAGTGCACGGGTTTGTCGAAGTAATAATCCCGGATGAGTGGGTATTGAATCCACAGGGAGTAGGGAATAAAAACACTTAATTCGCTTCTTAGCTATGTGAAAGATCAATAGTGATAAGTGTGACAATGATTCAATTCTCAAAAGTAAAAGCAATAAGTAAGAGAGCACGAGTAAAGAAGGAGGTAAGGCAATCGATAAAGATGGGGTACTCGGATAATGCTCCGCCTAGGATAATTGTTTCAAGTGCAAGAACCCTCTATTATGCTTCCTAATCAATGCAATGGTGAGTCGTGGAAATCCTTAATTACATAGTCCCAAATCTAAGGTCAACTATGTCTAACTCTATACATGTCCTGGAGGAGAGATTAGATAACCTCTCAACCTCGCCCTCGCATAGAGTTGCAATGAGCTCTAGGGATTCCAAGTGACAAATCTCTTCCTAATTATAGACCTACCCCTTTGGTCTAGGTGGAAGGTCCCTAACCACGATTAAGCCCTAGATACTAAGATCACCTCAACGATTCACTCTATTGCACGCGCAACTAAGCCCCAGCGGAAGTTCATCCCTTAGACCATTCACTCTATTATGGCAGCAAGAACTCAAGGAACGGAGGTAGAATCTATTACGTCGGAGGGGAAAGGGGAAACTCTTGTACCTCTCGACTTACCCTCTCAACCCTCTCCAACCTAGCTTTGTCTAACGCTCGTGGTGTGTCACTCACTCACAAGGTTACCAACGAGAACTCTCAACCCTAGTGTCACTCTAGGGGAAATGTTCATATAATCAAGCATTCAAGGTTGGAACTCACAATAAACATCAATTAATTGAAAGCATAATAAAGAGATTCAATGAAACAAATACATCCTAGGGTTCACAAATACCCAAGTACCCACTAGGGGTTTAGCTCTCCATGGAGCTAAGTACAATCAAAGAAATAGAATGTAAAAGCAATGAATCCATAGAGAAACCCCCTCGATGGTCGTGTCGATGGTCTTGTGGAGAGTCCTCTACTCGTCGTCCAAGGATTCCCTCGTCCGGTATAGGATACGCCTCGACGGAAGCTCCCCTACCAACCTTCTTCCTCAGGAATGATGATGTCGGAGCCATAGAACCTCTCCAAAAACCTAGCCAATACCCTTCAAAACCCTAGCCAAAGCCCTCTCTCAAGTTGGGGAAAAGATGGAGAAGAGAATGCTGAAATCGGGGCTGAATCGGCTTTAAATAGGGTTGGAATCGGACGACCACACGGGCCTGTGGATTTTACACACGGCCATGTGGAATTTCCACACGGGCGTGTATAATTTCCACGCCTGCGTGAATTCTCTCAATTCTGTTTTCTCGGCCCAGTGTGAGCAGTCTTTGCTACAACACTTTACCACAGTGTTGCTACAGTGCTCTGCTACAGTGTCCGGCATGAATAGCTCCCCGAATCCATACTTTCATCGGGGTAATGCAAACGGGCACACGTTCACGTCGTGGATCACTTGCTTCTTCAATGATAGACAAGTTGGTGGAGCTCTTGTTCAATGTGCATAAATCGGAATGCTCGAGTGTGATTGCCCTTGTGCCCCTCCAAATGGATGTGCCAATTAGAATACGAGGAGGTTGACACACACTCTAGTATCTCACACCCGACCTATGTCTTCGCGTTTGAACCTTAGCAAGATTTCCTCCAAAATTGGTGCATTGTGATCCACATTGGCTTCTTTCCTTCATAATCGGCCTCACAACCCTACCTGCACGAAAGTAACATAAAAACACACATATTAGTGTAAAAACCCGAGAAAAGTAATGCTGAACATAAGGAATAAACGCTTCGCATTCATATCGCACAAACACTTATCAAAATTCATTGATTATATTTGTTCAATATTAACATTGGACTACTCTTCTTTTTATTTAGGGGACCACAATTTCATAAAACATCAACACCTAACTTATTGAAATTCAATAGCAGAAAAAAATATTTAAAACACCAGCCAACCAACACACCATGACATAGTCAACAAGTTTGAATTTGAACCTATTTATCAAGGCATCATCGTACTAATAGTTAAACTTGAATCAACTTCAAACTTTTTCCTTCCTCTTGGTCAATGACAAAAAGCATATACAATGTGACCTCAAACCTATTAACCTTTACATTATGTTAACCATAACCAAGTTCGAATTACCTTCCTCATGATCAATGACAAAATCATATTTGGCCTCAATACTATCAATGTTGCCATTATCAGTGCAATCATCAAGTTCGAATTACCTACTGACTTTAAACCTTCCACTTAATCAATAACAAAATCCTATCAATGTACTAATTACCAAATTTAAATTACCATCCCCTAAGGCCGAACTTTACACTCCTAGTGACTTTTATTTTTTTAAAAAATAACATAGTCTAACAAATTTATCAAATTTATTATTTTTAATTAAACTGTTACTGATGGAACGAAATTTAATTTTGAATCTCTAATTAAGAGGAAAGTAGCAAATATCTAATTACAGTATTGATAAAAATTAATATTTTAATATATCAAATAAATTGAATGTTTTTTTAATAGAAAAAGAAAGGATTGGAGGATTTTATGTTACATAAGTAAATTATAGCCAATTAAACTAATCACTATCCATAACTTATCTGATTTATTTGGTTTCTTGAGTCTAATTATAAATATTATATTTGACTCTAATTTTAGTCGGATTGAGTTTAATAATGAAATTAATTATTTATGGTGATGTGGTAAATAGGGAGGTTGGGAAAAATGATGAAAACAGAGGCTGGAGTACAAGGAGACATTGAGGTTATTAATTATTTTTTTTTTCTTTCGATGCAATTTTTTAATAAAAATCATACTATAAAAGTATATATACAATATATATATATATATATCATAATGTAGTTAAAACAATTAATAACAAGATTTTTAAACTCAATAACAAATCCTAAAAGAAGCAATTTAATACTCTTATAAACAAATGTAGTTAATTTATATTTACCCAAGGATTAGCTATGAAGTAAACATGATGACTATCGTCCATACCTAATCCTTAGGTAATGTTTAAGATCAACAATTTTACCTACGGAAACTAATCTCTTGTTAAATAAAAATCCTAAGAATTAAAAATACTTAGGGATTAGCTACGGACAAATAACAACTATTTTACCTAGCTAATCCCTAGTAGGTACTTTTAAAGTTATTCAGTTGTACCCAGGGATTAGCTAGGGACAAATAACAACGATTATTTTACCTAGCTAATTCCTTGGTAATTTTAAAGTTACTCAATTTTACACAGGGATTAGCTAAGGTATAGATGCCAACGGATAATTTTTTATGGTAATTCATTGCTAAATATTAGGCGCCTAGTTCCCATGAGATTTAACAATAGAATAGCTTGGGAAAGTTTTGCCGTTGCTAATTCCCTTGGTATTTCATTGTGTAATCCCTGGGTGATGTTTCTAACCTTTATATCTCATCATTCCTTTTTATTCCCTATCTATTCCCTGGCTAATTATCTTGGAAAATGTTTCCTGGGTAAATTCCCTATTTACTAACTAAAATACTTAAAAACCCATTTTGGGGGTTGCATTAAAAAATTTTATTATATATATATATATATACATATATTCAGATTGAACACATCCGATTTTAATATGTAACCCAAATTGTTTTATAATTGACCAGGTCAACTAACTTGACCTTTAATTTTTTCCAAATAACATTGAAAAGCCTAAGAAAATTATAAAAATATGTACCCCTTCCCATCAATTAGGGTGACTATTTAAACAAAAAATATATATATATATATATATTAAAACTCAATGTCTTAACCAAAAACCAAAGAGTTATGGGTAGAAAGTTTCCCACAGTGCGTGGCTTAATTTAGTCTGAATGTTCAGAACTAATTAAAGATTAACGAATCGCTTGCTTATCCTCGCTATTTATTATCTGGTCCTTAGAGTTCCCACTAACTTAATCAGAATATCAAACAATTGGTAATGCCGTATTCATAATGGAACAGCTAAATAGATCTACGTACTTTCACAACTTTATTATGCGCATTAATGGACAACGTGCACACCCAAGCACATGATCACACTATAAAAGTGGGGCAAATGGCTGTCACTGAGACCATCCAACACAAACCTTTTGTTATCATATACTCTTTCAATTATTAATTTTGTCCATTTACTTCTGTCGAACAATGGAAGCCACAACATAAATTAAGGATGTGGAAATCAACCTGAAGATTGATTCGTACATCACTTACCTTGCAAAATTTGCTGTGCAAATGCACAACCAGAAGGAGGTCATCACATCTATTTTTCTTTTGATCTATATATATGTACCGCAACTTATATCAACAATAACATCAGTATGGTGCTTCATATCATATGCTTAACATGATTATCTCTCATGTAGAATGCGCATCTTGTGTTCATCAAAGTTGTGAAGGTGATGATAGAACCAGTCACTGAGGGAATTATTTACGACATAACTTTGGAGGCCACCAATCTCGGAGTGAAGCAACTTTACGAAGCCAAGGTTTTTGTCAAGTCAAGCGGTTTCAAGGAACTTCTTGACTTCAAGGATGTGCTTGGCCAGTACTAGTACGAGAAAAGTAATGCAAAAGATTTTTTTGGTTCTTATTTATTGTCTTGTTATATACAGAACAAGCATAATGATCTATGTTGACAATGATATGTTTTTGTTTGTGTTCTCTCAATCTCAGGTGAGCAATTCTTCATGATGGGCATGGCGCCACCGATATATATGGTGTTACTATTCCACCTATGGGAAATAAATAAAAGCATAGAAATAATCTCTTCCATTTTCATCCATGCATGAACAGGGAGAAGGGAATCTCTTCATATTTGAACTTCTAGAATGTCATTTGTTTGTATTTCTATGTGGATAATCATATTGATGATATAAAACTCCATGACATTATGGAGGAGGATGTGGTACTGTTGTATTAATCAATTGTTTATGTTTGGGTAAATGATGATTATGCTGAGAGGGAGATGTTCCTGATATTGCTTTCAATAAAAAGTGAATGGATGATTCCTCGTTAGGGATAGGAGAGAATATGATTACATACAAGTCTAATATTTTTTTTTTCAAAAATTTTCTGTTTTACCTCACTATCAAATAATACTATAAATAATTTATAATTTATTTTTTCAATAAAATGAATAAATCACTTCTTTATTGGAAGAAGAAGAGAAAACACAACAAATATTTTATAATATCTACTAATGGTATATGTAGCTGTAAATAAGAATATAAGATGTTTGCAAATTTGACAAGCTAGTTGTGGAGGAGTGTATGCACCTTTTATTTTTTTTATTACTCTTCTGAAAAGATGTTTATATTTATGAACTAATATTATTAATAAATACGTTTTAATTTCTGGTGACATTTAAAAAGAATAGTTGTTATGAACTGGAAGTAGTTTCATATGGTTAAGACTGCTAAAAAATAATAATTGGCATGAACCAAAAATAAGATATCAATTTTTTTTTTTTATGAATTAGTTTTTTGGTAAACAAAAACTCATTCTTGCACTTTGTACTCCAAGGAAAAGAAAGATTAAGAGCGTCTAAAGTTTTCTTTCTTTCAACAAAAAAAGGCATGTGATGAATTAAGGAAAGAAAAAAGACCACAACAAGAATGAGAGAGAAAGATAGAGGTGCGTCTGTGAATACTTTCCTAATGAGAGGTAGCGATGTCAGGATGAAGTCACATACAGAGAAAGAGGGAAATATAGAGTTAGTTTTTAATTTGGAAGGATTTTTAGATCATTCACAATCTAGCCCTTGTTAAATAAGGGGTCTCTCTCTAACTGAACCTATGCTCGCAAATTCGGGCGCTCGCTAACTAAGGGGTCATTTTGCATTGTATTAAATTTCTATTTTTAATTTTCAATTTCATGTTTTGGAATCAAAACTAATAAAAACAAGTTTGCGACATTGTTTTTGTTTTCAAATATTTTGGCAACAATCATCATTGTTGTGATCTTTGTCCTTAGAAGTATCATCATCGGTCAAGTTTTGTTTTAAATCCCTTGGTCTTTGAATCTTATCAGCTAATCCAGTGACACTCTACGTTTTTCATGGTCTGAAACTTACTAAAAGCCTTCTTCGACTGATCAAGTTTGAGTTTAGAGGACTAAACTTTTTTAAGGGGGAAGGTTTAAGGGACCCACCAAGAAATTTGATTTTCATTTTAATTCTAAATGTTAATGTTAGGTGGTTAAGTTTAAATGTTTTTATATTCTATTTTTTTTTTTAGTTTTGAAACCCTGGCCGACTCTTCGCCTACTTCCGTTTTAAATCACCCTTTGAAAAAAAGGGAAGAGACCTAGCCTCATTTCTTTATCTCCCTTTTTGTGTGTGGTATCGGCGGCAAGGATGGGAGAAGGGTTTAATTGCTTCACTATTATATTGAGGTAAGCTTTTTGGGCATTAATTTAGCAAATTTGTTGATAGATCTATCTTTAGAGCTACACCGTTTTCTTTTCATTCTCTTGCATTATTGTTGTCAAAGTGGATTAGGATAAATAAAGCTAACTGTTCAACAATAGAAATTGGACTTTTTTAGTCTATTATTGTGAAAATGAGTTCAGCTGATTCAATGATTACTTAAGAATAATGGAAACAGAGAAGACGAATATTCTAATGTTCATGAGATTGATTGCTATTTTACTACCAAAGATGCTGAAGTATGAAGATTATGTTTCCAAATTATAATGAGGATGAAATGTATTTTTGTAACCTGATGAGAAAATCTGATTTTTTTGAGGAAAATTAGATTCAGAAATTTTGTGTAGCATAATATAGATCCCTCTTTAATTTGGTAGACATAAAGACATAATTTGGAGGAGAAAAAACTAAGGAAATCGTTCATATTGATCTTATTTATCTTACTGCCAAATTTCAGAAATTTTGCAGATGTATCCTGTAAGATATAGCCTTTATATTCAGGTGCCTCTAGTAGGTTTTCTGTGTAGGCCCTTAAGCGTATTTTGATTTATTTGTTTATGGTTTTGATTCTGAATTAGACATAGATTTATATAATGATGTTGTAGAAGATGATTTTATCTTTGATTCTACCAAATTTTAGAATTTTTAACCCTGTAATTTGTGAGATATGATTAGATTTCTATAGGTGTGCTGAATGCCATTTCTGTAGAAAGCATGAAGATTGATTAGAGAATTTTATTATCTTAGAGGTTGAATTAGGACTCATGTTTTATAAGAAAGTTGTTCAATTTTGAGTTAGTTATATGATTTTAAAGTTTAATCTCATTTAAAGTTATATGTTGTGAGATATTTTTATTAGAAAAGGCTTGTCTGAAATGGTTGGTTTGCATGTTTATGATTTTTAAAAGTGATTGCTTAAATTCTGTTGATCTTAAATGATTGTCAGATTTAAATATGTTATAAATGTATATGTCTAGTTTTCTCAGAAGATTGAAATTTTTGATTTGGGTTAGGATTCGCAAAGCTATGATGATTTCAATCTTAAGGGTCGTAGGGGAATTGGTTATTAGTCTCGACTTTGGTAGCTTTGTTAGTGTCTTGAAAATGTTTTTTGCATTAATTTGAATTTTAGAATTTTTTTTTTGTCTATAATTTTGATGGGTTATTCCCAAATATAAGACTTTTTGAGAAAACTAAATTGGTGTGAATTCAAAATTTGGCCGTTAGACAGGTAAGTATTCTACATATAAATCCTATTATATGTATATAATAAAAAATTCTAGTTTTCAGAACTTTTGAAATTTTTGAGAAAAATACTGATTATTTTGATTTATATGTTGAAATACTTATTTATTTATTATTCACAATTCATATGTAAGTATTTTGATTTGGAAATGAATTGAAATTATTTTATATCTGAAAATGGGTTCATCGAATTTCTGTACTTTGTTTCGATAGATGTTTGGACATAACGTATTTTGACATAGCAACTTGTAGTCCCCAACTAACTTTGTAATAACCCTGTCACTTGGGGTTAAACACTGATATTTTTGCTAGGCTCACTGAGGGTGAATATATGACCTTTGACATTTTGTTTTGAAAATAGTTATTTGTGGAATATATATGGTTGAATTTTTGATCAATTATGTTATATTTAAAAACTTGACTTCTGAATTTGATTATGATATACTTGTATTTTATTATATTTTGTTTGAGTTTTGAAAATTTTGAACTTTTATGATCCCGATATTTTTAGTAGGTACTTACTTTGCTGTTAAGCTCATAAATTCTGTTGTAAATTATTTCAAGTCACGAGTACACTTGTCACGAATAGCTTAGTGGAAATCGTTGAGCGAGCGCTATTTTAGTACCAGTTAAGGAAGACTTAGATTTGTATTTAGTTTATTTTGTACTCCAAAAGACCTTAGTGTTTTGATCTAGTCGTTATGAAGTTTTAGTTTTTGGCTTCCTAATTTGTGGTGTGTTTCTTTGTTCGAAATTTTGTAGAGTGGGTTTTATGGGCCTTGCCTCGCCCTACGAGTCTCGACCTTTGTTGGTGTGCGGGTTGCTTTGTTGATGCACTGAGTCCCGGCAAGATGGGTTTGGGGCATGACAAAAAGATGTATATATTTATGAACTAATATTATTAATAAATATGTTTAATTTCTGGTGACATTTAAAAAGAATAGTTGTTATGAAACAGAAGTAGCTTCATATGGTTAAGACTGTTCAAAATAATAATTGGCATGAACGAAAAAATAAGAGTATTCAGTGACCACTAAAAAAGATATCATTTTCTGTGAGTTAGTTTTTTGGTAAGCAAAAGCTCATTCTTGCACTTTGTACTCCAAGGAAAAGAAAGATTAAGAGCGTCTAATGTTTTCTTTCTTTCAACAAAAAAAAGAGGCATGTGATGAATTAAGGAAAGAAAAAAGATCTCAACAAGAGAGATATAGCGTTAGTCTTTAATTTGGAAGGAGTTTTAGATCATTCACACTCTAGCTCTTGTTAAATAAACATGTGATCAATTATAGACTGAGTCTCTCGCTTTCTAAACCTATGCTTGCAAATTCGGTCTCTCTCTAACTAAGGGGTTATTTTGCATTGTTTTAAATTCCTGTTTTGTGTTTTCAATTTCATTTCATGTTTAGGAAACAAAACTAATGAAAACATGTTTGCCACATTGTTTTCGCTTTTAAATATTTTTGCAACAATCATCATGTTTTTGTAAAAAAAATTAGGTTACAACATTTTTATATTTTCAACTTTTTTGGAAACGTTTTCAAAACCCTTTCTCCTTCCACTATGAAACTCATCCTCTTCTACTCCTCTCTCTCTCTCTCTCTCTCTCTCTCTCTATCTCTATCTCTCTCTCTCCTTTTTGGTTTTTAATTTTGATTTTTTTTAAAATATCAAATTTTTTTTTACAAATTAATACCAATAGTTTAAAAATTAACAATTTTAAGAAGATAATTATAAAAAATATTATTTGGCTGGTCAATATTTTACAAATGGGTTTATAAAGTATAAACAATTATATTTTTAGAAAGTATTTGTGAAAATTATTGTTTAACCCTCTGATTTTTATAAACTAGGGTATAACATATAATATATATAAATTTTGATAAAATTATTTGTGAATATTTATTGTTTGAGAAATTAAATTTTTACTTGATTTTTCAAAAACGTTTATGACTACAACTCCAAAGCCCCTCCCCCTCTATTTTTTTTTAAAATTTGGATGGGTTCAAGTTGAATATATGTATATATAATATAATATAATATTTTAAGGCAAACCCCAAACTCTATTTTAAATTTTTGAGTCAGCAGACCATATATCTTCTTTCTGGTTCCCACACTGACACCAAGTAAGCTACAACAAATGGCTCAAGTTAGAGAGGAAATTGCCACGAAGTTATTGGAAGATTATCAACATGTATAAATTTGTTCTTTTCAAATGGTGCAAATTTTATGAGATATTTTTCACTCATTATTGTATATAAAATTGCATAACTATTATCATGCATTTAGTTATTGATTCTTCATTAAGCATGCATTTTCCGAGCTTTTTTAATGAATTATTCTCACTTTGTGCACAAACTAATTTTTTAGTTACTTTGCATGCAAGAAGTTGGAGACCCAAAACTTTGATGAATTGAGGATGTTCCAAAGTCCAAGAGGACAATGACAACACTTAGTAGGTGGGCCATCTTTTCCATGATACACAACCCACATGTGGTCTGTAAAAGTACCTGGGACCTAGTTTCTGAGATTGGGTATAAAGGACATCAATAAAGGGTTTTTCTACAAGAGAAAAGGCAGGGCAGAAGGGGTGACAGCTGGACAAAGATCAAAGGAGGTTCTAAAGGCTCCAAGAGGAGGAAAAGCTGGAGAAAAGGGCTAGAAACCTAAAGATCGTGTCTTTGTGGGCAACATAGGGAATTTTCCAAGCTCTATTGTGCTGTGCTCTTGAATAGTTTCTGGCTTTCTTGTTCTCTCCTGTACTTAAAACATGGAAGTGTAGAACTTCTCTCTAAGTTTAGGATTAGCCCAAAGTAGTGCTAATTGATGTGCTTGTTTCTTTTGTAAGGATCTTTTATGAATTAATGGTAGATTACTTTGAGTTGGCTTTTGATTTATGTTTGCATAGCTTGTGAGTGTGAAAGCCTTGCTTGCTTTATCTTAGAGATCAAGATCAATCGAAAGGTTATTCTAGATCCCAGAAATTCTAAAGTCAACCCTGAAATTACTGAAAGGTATTTCTTGAGCGTTTATTGTTTAATCATTGAGCTTGATAGGGTTTTGAAAGAGTTCATCTACCACGAAAGTAGGAGATGGTTTAATCAAAATCAACTTGTTGTCTCTTTAAAGAGAGCGGCAAGTAATTAAGGGTTATTACCCTTTATTTTATCTACCCAAACTAAGTAGAGATCCTAGCACATCTTTGATTACGCATTGCGGTGAGTTCCCAAATCTAGGTTTATCTAAATCCGATTTTCAGTCCACAACACTACGTTTCTGCATTACCATTTCTGTAATTTGTCTTGCTAGTTGTTTTTAGTCTTCCATTTATATATCTTTTAATTGCCTAGATAGCCTATTGTTGTAATAGATTAGTAATCACACTTGGTCTTCATGGAATCGATATCTAAATTACTACTTGGCAAAACTGTGCCCTCGCGGTTGTGTAACATTTATACAATACCAATCTATGTAGGAACCAAGGCATAGCCTAATGGTTTCCTACCTTGCTTGTGTTTGAGAGGTCTCAAGTTTGAAACCTCTCAAGCACAATGCAAAAATAAAAAAATAAAAAGGTGCTTGTTGCTAATTTGTCAACAAAAAAAAAATACCAATCTATGTTATTAATTTAATTTAATGATACAATCATGTAAACTAATATAATAGAATTTTGGGATTCTAAATTGGAGTATAATATCAACAATCGCTCACTATGAAAGGATGAAATATAAGTTCAATTAAAAGCAGATATAGGATCCCCTCTCTTATGGAAAAGGGGTGTTCTTTAAGAGTAATCAGTAATTTAATAAAATAACAACATTTAAAATGACTCAATATGACATATAAAAGCACATGGAGGAAGAATTGACACAATCCTAAACTCACAAGTGTGTGCCACTCAACAAATATCTTCCTCTGTTAGTGAACAACATTACCACTAGACATCACGACCAAAAATGAACTTACAGAGAAGAACAAATAACCTAACTCACCCACTAGTATATGGCTTCCGAAGAAGACTTTCCAAACCTCATCTCTAGCACCCCCATATGATGAAAGAAGGGAGAACAACTATGGTACCAAGGTGAAGGAGATCGGGTGATTACGAGTTCAGGGCTACGGAACCGGATAAAATCAAAAGATTTTAATTGTTACCAAAGGATAAGAGCAAGGTTATTTAAAATTTTAAATTCAAAGTAACTAAATATTTAAAATTAAAAGTAATAATAAATATAACAATATCATTATTTAGTATAAACGGCTGAGGTTAGGGATGCAAGTAGGTTGTGGAATCCTAGCTCCCCGCCGGAAGCCGCTCCAAAGGGGCGAGGATTCCTCGAAATAGTCCACCCGCTGGGTGCTGGATGAGGAAAACCCCTTCCCTGCCTAACGGGCAGGGTGGGTTGGGTGGGGAAGGGGAATACTCTCCTCACCCTACTCCCTGTGGGAAATCCCTAAGGGGAATAAGATTCCGCGTGGAATCCCCACAGTAAATACCACACCCCTTGAGGATTTCCCAACATAAAAATTAAATTATATATTTTAATTTTTATTTATTTTAAAAAATTTAATATGAATATAATATTATATTGACCAAATATTTGGTTTTTTGAAAAACAAATTTTTGGTATTTATTAATAATATTTTAGTAAATATGACTTTGTGGTTTAATAGAAATTTAATTTAAAATAGTTGAGTTTAAAATATAATCTTGACAAAAATTTTTTTTTAAAAAAGTTATATATATATGTACCTTATTGTATCCCCAATATCCGGGTTAGCAACCTTGTAACACCGATGCTTAACCCTGATGTAGGGGTTAGTATTTGTGTTGGACGAGGTGGGGATACCCCAACCCCACAAGGATCCTCGTGGGGGAGTGAGTGGGGACAATTTCTCCCCGGTGGGGAATTTTGGGCCGGAGAATCTCCGCCCTGTGTGAAGTGGGGATGGGGATCCCCTACCCAACCCTGCCCTACCTCACTTGCATCCCTTGCTATGATCCTCAAGAATTTTAGCATGTGGTTTTTCAATTACTACTATAAACAATTTTGAGCTAAAACACAAAGGGTGTTTGACCAAGAACTCGACTATATTAAATGAAGGTTTTAATCAGGTAAGCACAAACTGACAAAGTTTGTTTGCATTAAAAATGCTTATGTGCTTTCTCTGCAACACCTATCTAATCTCAACCAAACGTAAAACCTCAATTCTAATATTAAGGGCACAAAAATAAATAGTACAAATGGGATTTTAAATTTTGCTGAGCGATTGTGGCATATCAAGAAATAGTTCAACAGCACAACACTAAAACTAAGCAATCACACATCCTGCCAACTAAAACAACAAGCATTCCAAACAGTTTTTAGGAGCGTCATGTCTAAACATTGAAGACCAAAACGTGGTGCAATATACATTTATCAATCCCAATCATCAAAATTCTCATTATCAGGTCCCGAGATTTCCCATTACCTGCAAATATATATATATATATATTTATATGTATATATATCATGCAATTATTGTTTAATCTACACCATAGTTACTAGAAACACGGTACGATCCAAGTCACGAGAGCGGTACAGATACAAGAAATGATGCTTGTACTGTATCCAATATGGTGGAGGGTAGGCTTAGTTGGTACGATTAATTCAATTCAAAATATAATTAAAAATTACATCCAAATTGGTTATATAAAATACATACAAAATTATAAAACTTCAATATTAATTCAAAATAAAAAAATTGAACAAATTTCTTATGAATTGCATATAATTAACTCAAAATTGAACAACTTTCTTATAAAACATGAGTCCTGATTCAACCTCTAAGATCATCAAATTCTCTAATCAATCTTCATGCTTTTTTGCAAAAATGAGATTGAGCACACCTATAGAAATCTGATCATATCTCACAAATGAAAAGGTTAGAAATTCTAAATTTGATAGAGCCAAAGATAAAATCATCTTCTACAACTTTCTTATATAAATCTATGTCTAATTCAGAATCAAAACCATAAAAACAATGAAAAAACGCTTCAGGGTCTTCATAGAAAACCTACCCGAGGCACCTAAATATAAAGGCTATATCTTACAGAATAAAACTACAAAAATTTTAAAATTTGGTAGTAAGATAATTAAGAGCAATATGAACGATTTCCTTAGTTTGGAGAACAATATGGCAACGAATATTCTATTGCAACACGACCTGAAAATGCCGACTAACTGTTTCCGTCGATCGCACAAAATCTAACTTAATTATTCTATTTTTGACATGGTGGGCTACAATGTTTAAAAACATTGCGGCCATTTCTTCCACCATAGCATTTCTCGTGGCCTGTAATCTACCGGTGGTAGTCAATAGTTCACAAAACCGATGAAAACAAGGCCTATCCATGCATAACTTATTAAAGGATGTTATGTCACTTTCATAAATAACCCGTCTCAAGTATTCATGTTATCTTTGTCGCCTACTTGATGTTGTTTCAATTTTGTATTGAATTAAATGACTTCCATGATGACATCGATTTTGTGCACATACAATGATCATAAGGTTTAAAATGTAAAAGTAACACAAGTACATCAAGAAATACAACTTCACTTCGCTACGATCATCCATATTGGGAATTTCAAGTCCGGCCGTCAAATTGCCCGAAACCTAGATATACATGTCCATGTGTAAAATGCAACTTAATAATCACTCCTCACAAATAAAACCAAGCAACATTCACTCCTCATTATTATTAAGATATACATCATTAAGTTGGTTTATTTTCTTTCTATATTACAGTAGTAAAGATATGGAGAGAAGAAAGAATTATAGAGAAAAAGAGAATAGATTGTAATCTATAAATGCACGACATAGAACCAGGAATACATAAAAAAAAAATAAATTATACCAAAAATACAAAAGCCCCCGATAGAATCATCAATTAAAAGAAAGGAAAAGCCTAAAACTTGCATACAATCTAACAAAGAAACCATAAACATTATTGTTCAAACTAGTTAACAACTGTCCATCCATGAGAAATTATCACAAAAAAAGAACCCCTCACTGGCCGGTGCAAAGATAAGGACAGAAGCAAGATTTGGAAAGAGAAAGAGAATAGATTGCAATCTATAAATCCAAGACAATAACCATGAATACATAAAAAATACAATTAAATTATACCAAAAATACAAAACCCCCCAAAAAAAATTAATTAAAAGAAAGTAAAAACATACAATCTATCAAAGAAACCATAAAACATTATTGTTCAAACTAATTAACAAGTGTCCATCCATGAGAAATTGATAAGTGCTTGAGTATAAGCATTATTAAGTATACTTTTCTTACATTGAGCATCATTTTTATCAGTTTTTATGGCTCATTCGTGTGTATTTCTGTTCTTTTGTGCATTTAGGGTTGTGGAGACAAGGTTGGAAGAAAGGAAGCAAAAATAGATCATGAACGCGATTTTTGAGGAATCTCTTGTACCAAACAAGGATGAAAGAACAAGTTGTAATCATAGGCATATGGGTGTGTGCCAACCTCCAAAATGTGTGAGTAAATCTATAAATTGGAGGGACACAAAGGCAGTCACACTCATATGTTCCAACTTGTGCAATATTGATAAGAACTTCATCAATGTGCTTGGACGTGATGATGCGACATGATTTACTAGCATGGATGTGTGCCCAACCATGCATCCTCGATGAAGAAAATGAAATAAGGAGTAAATCTATAAATTGGAGTATCGTAGCAAATCACTGCAGCAAGGTACCGTAGCAGTTACTGTTCACAGCATGTAGAAAATGAGAAGCCTAGAAATTCACATGCCCGTGTTGAATTTCCACAAGGGCATGTGAAATCCCGATTCCAGCCCTTTAAATATTGCTTCGTAAGTTTGTTTTTGGCATCTCTTTTCCTATCTTTAGCCTATCTTTTGGAGAGAGCCTGCCTAGGGCTTGGAGAGATTTTTATTGGGATTTTGGAGCATTTCTGCCGCATTCGACATCGATTTTCTTTAGAGAAAAGTTATTGTGGGAGCTTCCGATGGCTTTGATTTAGCAGGATGTGCCCTAGGTTCGACGAAGGAATCTTTGGAGAAGAAAATTGGTTCCTCAAGACCATCACCACGGAATGCAAGGGGGTTATCCTTATGCATTTTTTGCATTCACTTTTGATTTCAGCTTTACTTATGTATTGCTCCATGGAGAGCTAAACCCCTAGTGGGTGGTTGGACTTGTAAACCCTAGGATGATTTTGTTTGATTGACTTCTATTATGTTTCTTTGATTGATGTTTAAATTGAGTTTCAATCTTGTGTGCTTGTTGTTTTGATTTTCCCTTAGAGTGACACTAGGGCTGAGAATCCATTTAGGTAACCTTGTGAATGAGTGACACTTCATTAGTTTAGACTGAGAAAGATTGAGGAGGGTTGAGAGGGTGCGTAGAGAGGTAGCAGAACATCCCCTTTCCCTTCGGACCTGATTTATCCTACCTCCATATTCCAAGGATTCTTTGCATTTATGATAGAGTGAAGTGCTATTAGATCTTTTTAACTGAGGCTTAGTTGCGTGAGTAACATAGTGAAGTGTTGAGAAATTTTTAGTGTTGGGGCTTAATTGTGATTAGGGGTCTTTCGCCTGGACCAAAGGGTTAGATCCAAATTAGGGAATAGGGTTTATCACTTGGAGTCTCTAGAACCTCAAGCAGTCCCACACAGTGCGAGGTGTTGAGAGTATCCCTTTCCGCAGGGGCATAGTATAGAGGGCTAGTCACGGTTGACCTTAGGTTTGGGACCGTGTGTCTTTAGATCTCCACGACTCATTAACATTAAATTAGGAGGCATAATATTAGTCCTGCACTTGAAACAATAGTCCTAGGGTGAGCATTGTCCGAGTAGCCCATTTTACCATTGTTTACTTTCTCTAGTTACTCTTGTTTACTCTCTTTTCTTTCACTTTTATTTTATCCTTATCAATCGTTTGAATCACAATCACTTATCAATTTTCACTCTAGCTAAATAGCAATACTAGTTATTTCTTGACATCTATTCCCTGTGGATTCGACTAGCCATCTGTTGGGTACTTTATTACTTTGACAACCTGTGTACTTGCAAAACACACACGCAAGTGGTGTGCCAGAAATTATCACAAAAAAAATCACCTGCCGGTCCAAAAATCCAGAGAGAAGCCCGATTTGGAGAGAGAAATAGAGAGTGTGTCTACAAGAGAGAGGTGAAGAGGCTTCTCTTCACCTGCAGCAACAAAGTTCTAGCTTCTCGATTTGGAGAGAGAAATAGAGAGTCCGTCTGCAAGGAAGAGGTGAAGAGGCTTCTCTTCACCATGAGGGGAATGAAATATCACCCCCTCTAGGGTTATGGTTGCTTATAGGAGGAACCATTACCGCTCTAAAATAACATCCAAACAAAGGTATAAAGTTGTGTAAGTAATGGTTCCCCTACAAAGGGAAACCATTACTGTCATCCAAACATGCATTGTGTGTGTTACCAGTTGGGCAGGGATAGACCTCATGTCGAGCATTGGGGCGTCCGGTGAATCTCGAGAGCATGCGGATTGATGGCGTCAGGCTCACGGGGCCGAATGACGATGTCGTGAGCTTTGAGCCCGGAGATGCCAAACAGGGAGAAAAGGATCAAGGACCGGCTAGACCACGACACCAATACCAGCACGATGCGGCCTTGGATGACCTCGACACGCGTGACCTTGCTGATGAGGATGTCGGCGAAGGAGACAGAGATTAGGGTTTGGGTGAAGAGGAGGCAAAGATTAGGGATTAGGGTTTAGGGGTGGACCTAAGAGAGTGAATGATGTTCCCAAAGGTAATTCATTAATTAATTAATTGATTAATTAATTCATTGAAAGAAATTAGTTAAGATATGGATATTGATTAATTAATTGACTTATAATTAATTCATAGAGTGAAGCTTATGTCTTGCATCATAACAAATTAATACTTATTTAATAAACACATTATCGTGACTTTTAAAAAAATAACATAATCTAACAAATTTATCAAATTTATTTTTTTAATTAAAATTTTACTGATGGAACGGAATTTAATTTTGAATCTCTAATTAAGAGGAAATGGTAACAAATATCTATTTACAATATTAATAAAAATTAATATTTTAATATATCAAATAAATTGAATGTTTTTTAATAGAAAAAGAAAGGATTGGAGGATTTTATGTTACATAAGTAAATTATAGCCAATTAAATTGATCACTATCCATATCTTATCTGATTTATTTGGTTTCTTGAGTCTAATTCTAAATAATATATTTGACTCTAATTTTAGTCGGATTGAGTTTAATAACTATATTAATTAATTATGGTGATGTGGCTAATAAGGAGGTTGGGAAAAATGATGAAAACAGAGGCTGGAGTACAAGGAGACATTGAGGTCATTAATTATTTTATTTTCTTTAGATGCAATTTTTTAGTAAAAATCATACTATAAAAGTATATATACAATATATATATATATATATATATCATAATGTAGTTAAAACAATTAATAATAAGATTTTTAAACTCAATAACAAATCCTAAAAAAAGCAATTTAATACTCTTATAAACAAATCAAGTTAATTTGTATTTACCCAAGGATTAGCTCTAAAGTAAAAATGATGGCTATCGTCCCTACTTAATCTTTAGGTAATGTTTAAGATCAACAATTTTACTTACGGAAACTAATCTCTTGTTAAATAAAAATCCTAAGAATTAAAAATACTCAGGGATTAGCTACGGACAAATAACAACTATTTTACCTAGCTAATCCCTAGGTAATTTTAAAGTTATTCAATTGTACCCAGGGATTAGCTAGGGAAAAATAACAACGATTGTTTTACCTAGCTAATTCCTTGGTAATTTTAAAGTTATTTAATTTTACTCAGGGATTAGCTAGGGTATAGATGCCAAAGGATAATTTTTTATGGTAATTCATTGCTAAATATTATGCGCCTAGGTCCCATGAGATTTAACAATAGAGTAGCTTGTGAAAGTTTTGACGTTGCTAATTCCCTAGGTATTTCGTTGTGTAATCACTGGGTAATGTTTCTTACCTTTATATCTCATCATTCCTTTTTATTCCCTATCTATATCCTAGCTAATTATCTAGGAAAATTTTTCCTATTTAAATTACCTATCTGCTAACTGAAATACTTAAAAACCGATTTTTGGGGTTTGCATTTAAAAATTTTATTATATATATATGCATATATTCAGTTTGAACCCATCCGATTTTAATATGTACCCCTAATTGTTTTATAATTGACCAGGTCAACTAACTTGACCTCTAATTTTTTTCCAAATAACATGGAAAAGCCTAAGAAAATTATAAAAATATGTACCCCTTCCCATCAATTAGGGTGACTATTTAAACAAAAAATATATAAATATATTTAAACTCAATGTCTTAACCGAAAACCAAAGAGTTAAGGGTTGAAAGTTTCCCACAGTGTGTGGCTTAATTTAGCCTGAACATTCAGAACTAATTAAAGAATAACGAATTCCATGCTCATCCTCATTATTTATTATCTGGTCCTGAGAGTTCCCACTAACTATATCAGAATATCCAACAATTGGTAATGCGATATTCACACTGGAATAACTAAATAGATCTATGTACTTTCACAACTTTATTATGCACACTAATGGACAACCTGCACACCCAAGCACATGATCACACTATAAAAGTGGGGCAAATGGCAGTCACTGAGACCATCCAACACAAAGCTTTTGTTATCATCTACTCTTTCTATTATTAATTCCGTCCATTTACTTCGGTCGAACAATGGAAGACACAGCAGAAATTAAGGATGTGGAAATCAACCTGAAGATTGATTCGTACATCACATACCTCGCACAAATTTGCTGTGCAAATGCACAACCAGAAGGAGGTCATCACATCTATTTTTCTCTTGATCTATATATGTGTACCGCAACTTATATCAACAACAATATCAGTATGGTGCTTCATATCATATGCTTAACATGATTATCTCTCATGTAGAATGCGCATCTTGTGTTCATCAAAGTTGTGAAGGTGATGATAGAACCAGTCACTTAGGGAATTATTTACGTCATAACTTTGGAGGCCACCAATCTCGAAGTGAAGCAACTTTACCAAGCCAAGGTTTGGGTCAAGTCAAGCGGTTACAAGGAACTTCTTGACTTCAAGCATGTGCATGGCCAGTACTGGCACGGGAAAAGTAATGCAAAAGATTATTTTGGTTCTTGTTTATTGTCTTGTTATATACAGAACAAGCATAATGATCCATGTTAACAATGATATGTTTTTGTTTGTGTTCTCTCAATCTCAGGTGAGCGATTCTTCATGATGGGCATGGCGCCAGCAATATATATGGTGTTACTATTCCACCTATGGGATATAAATAAAAGCATAGAAATAATCTCTTCCAATTTCATCCATGCATGAACAGGGAGAAGGGAATCTCTTCCTATTTGAACTTCCAGAATATCATTTGTTTGTATATCTATGTGGATAATCATATTAATGAAATAAAACAACATGACATCATGGAGGAGGATGTGGTACTATTATATTATTCAATTGTTTTTCTTGTCTTGCTCTATGGTATGCCTGTATCATGTGGATTTGCAATTACGGTTCATTTGGGTAAATGATGATTATGCTGAGAGGGAGATGTTCCTGAGATTGCTTTCTCTAAAAAGTGAATGGATGATTCCTAGTGAGGGACAGGAGAGAATATGATTACATACAAGTCTAATATTTTTTTTTTCAAAAATTTTCAGTTTTACCTCACTATCAAATAATACTCTAAATAATTTATAATTTTTTTTCAATAAAATGAATAAATCATTGTTTTATTGAAAGAAGAAGGAAAACACAACAAATAATTAAAAATATATGCTAATGGTATATGTAGCTGTAAATAAGAATATAGGATGTTTGCAAATGTAACAAGCTAGTTGTGGAGGAGTGTATGGAACTTTTATTTTGTTATCACTCTTGTGAAAAGATGTATATTTTTATGAACTAATATTATTAATAAATACGTTTTAATTTCTGGTGACATTTAAAAAGAATAGTTATTATGAACTTGAAGTAGCTTCATATGGTTAAGACTGCTCAAAATAATAATTGGCATGAACCAAAAATAAGAGTATTCAGTGACCACTAATAATGATATCATTTTTTTATGAATTAGCTTTTTGGTAAGCAAAAGCTCATTCTTGCACTTTGTACTACAAGGAAAAGAAAGATTAAGAGTGTCTAAAGTTTTCTTTCTTTCAACAAAAAAAGGCATGTGATGAAATAAGGAATGAAAAAAGACCTCAACAAGAATGAGAGAGAGATAGAGGTGCGTTTGTGAATACTTTCCTAGTGAGAGGTAGGGATGTCAGGATGAAGTCACATACAGAGAAAGAGAGAAATATAGCGTTAGTCTTTAATTTGGAAGGATTTTTAGATTATTCACACTCTAGATCTTGTTAAATAAACATGTGATCAATTATAGACTCAAT
Organism: Dioscorea cayenensis subsp. rotundata; assembly: GCF_009730915.1. Lineage (NCBI taxonomy): Eukaryota > Viridiplantae > Streptophyta > Magnoliopsida > Dioscoreales > Dioscoreaceae > Dioscorea > Dioscorea cayenensis. Next base: position 18,502,796 of record NC_052476.1, on the reverse strand, counting down.
CTCTCTCTAACTAGACTTATGCTCGCAAGTTCGGGCTCTCGCTAACTAAGGGATCATTTTGCATTGTATTAAATTTCTGTTATTAATTTTCAATTTCATGTTTTGGAATCAAAACTAATATAAACATGTTTGCGACATTGTTTTTGTTTTCAAATACTTTGGCAACAATTATCATTGTTGTGATCTTTGTCCTTAGAAGTATCATCATCAGTCAAGTTTTGTTTTAAATCCCTTGGTCTTTGAATCTTATCAGCTAATCCAGTGACACTCTACATTTTTAATGGTCTGAATCTTACTGAAAGCCTTCTTCGATTGATCAAGTTTGAGTTTAGATGACTAAACTCTTTTAAAGGGGGAAGTTTATGGGCCCCACTAAGAAATTTAATTTTTATTTTAATTTTAAATGTTAATGTTAGGTGGTTACGTTAAAACGTTTTTATATTCTATTTTTGTTTTAGTTTTGAAACCCTAGCCGTATCTTCGTCTACTTCAATTTTACATCACCCTTTTAAAAAAAGGGAAGAGACCTAACCTCATTTCTTTATCTCCCTTTTTGTGTGTGGTGTTGGCGGCAAGGATGGGAGAAGGATTTCGTTGCTTCACTATTATATTGAGGTAAGCTCTGGGCATTAATTTGGCAAATTTGTTGATAGATCTATCTTTAGAGCTACACCGTTTCTTTTCATTCTCTTGCATTATTGTTGTCAAAGTGGATTAGGATTAATAAAGCTAACTGTTCAACACTGGAAATTGGACTTTTTGACTCTGTTCGGAGATGGAATCTATGTTGTGAATATGATTTCGGCTGATTCGATGATTACTTAAGAATAATGGAAACAGAGAAGATAAATATTCTAATGTTCATGAGATTGATTGCTATTTTACTATCAAAGATGCTCAAGTATGAAGATTATGTTTCCAAATTATAATGAGGATGAAATGTATTTTTGTAACCTAATTAGAAGATTTGATTTATTTGAGGAAAATTAGGTTCATAAATATTGTGTAGCATAACAGAGATCCCTTTATAATTTGGTAGACTTAAAGACATAATTTGGAGGAAAACAAACTAAGAAAATCGTTCATATTGATGTTATTTATCTTACTGCCAAATTTCAAAATTTTTGCAGATGTATCCTGTAAGATATAGCCTTTATATTCAGGTTCCTCGGGTTGGTTTTCTCTGTAGTCCCTCAAGCGTATTTTGATTTTGTTTATGGTTTTGATTCTGAATTAGACATAGATTTATATAATAATGTTGTAGAAGATGATTTTATCTTTGATTCTACCAAATTTTAGAATTTTTAACACTATAATTTATAGATATAATTAGATTTCTATAGGTGTGCTCAATGGCATTTCTGTATAAAGCATGAAGATTGATTAGAGAATTTTATGATCTTAGAGGTTGAATCATGACTCATGTTTTATAAGAAAGTTGTTCAATTATGAGTTATTTATATGCTTTTAAAGTTTAACCTCATTTGAAGTTATATGTTGTGAGATATTTTTATTAGAAAATTCTTGTCTGAAATGGTTGGTTTCCATGTTTATGATTTTTAAAAGTGATCGCTTAGATCATGTTGATCTCAAATGATTGTGAGATTTGGATATGTTCTAAATGTATATGTCTAGTTTTCTCAGAATATTGAAATTTTTGATTTGGGCTAGGATTCGTAAAGCTATGATGATTTCAATCTTAAGGGTTGTAGGGGAATTGGTTATTAGTCTCGACTTTGGTAGCTTTGTTAGTGTCTTAAACATGTTTTTGCATTCATTTGAATTCTAGAATTTGTTTTGTCTATAATTTTGGTGGTTTATTCCCAAATATAGGACTTTCTGAGAAAACTAAATTGGTGTTGATTCAAAATTTGGCCGTTAGACAGGGAAGTATTCTACATATAAATCCTATTATATGTATATAATAAAAAAAATTCTAGTTTTATGAACTTTTGAAATTTTTGAGAAAAATAGTGATTATTTCGATTTATATTTTGAATTACTTATTTATTTATTATTTCCAATTCATATGTAAGTATTTAGGTTTGGAAATGAATTGGAATTATTTTATATCTGAAAATGGGTTCATTGAATTTCTGTATTTTGTTTCGATAGATATTTGAACGTAACATGTTTTGACATAGCAAATTGTAGTCCCCAACTAACTTTGTAATAACCCTGTCACTAGGGTTAAACACTGACTTTGTCGATACGTACTTCTAAAATAGAAACTATAGTTTCCCAACTCTTTCCGTCGATTAACAATAATGACCTTTGATAATTCTGACTCGGGTCACCGAGGGTAAACATATGACCTATGATATTTATGCTAAGCTCACTGAGGGTAAATATATGACCTTTGATATTTTGTTTTGGAAATAGTTATTTGTGGAATATATATGGTTGACTTTTAGATCAATTTTTCTTTATTGAAAAACTTGACTTCTGAATTTGATTATGATATACTTGTATTTTATTATATTTTGTTTGAGTTTTGAAATTTTCAAACTTTTATGATCGCGATATTTTTAGTAGGCACTTACTGGGCTATTAAGATCATAATTCCATTGTAAATTGTTTCAAATCAGGAGTACACCTGTCACGGATGGCATAGCGGGAATCGTTGAGTGAGCACCGTTTTAGTACCAATTAAGGAAGACTTAGATTTGTATTCAGTTTATTTTGTACTCCAGCACCTTATTGTTTTGATCTAGCTTTTTATTTTGGCTTCCTAATTTGTGGTGTATTTCTTTGTGTAGCTTGTAGAATCGGGTTTTGAGGCCTTGCACGCCTACTAGGTCTCGACCTTATAGGTGTGTGGCCGTTTGTCGATGCACGGAGTCCGACAAGCTGTGTTTTTGGCGTGACAAAAAGATGTATGTATTTATGAACTAATATTATTAATAATATGTTTCAATTTCTAGTGACATTAAAAAAGAATAGTTGTTATGAAACAGAAGTAGCCTCATATGGTTAAGACTGTTCAAAATAATAATTGGCAAGAACGAAAAATAAGAGTATTCAATAACGGCTAATAAAGATATCATTTTCTGTGAGTTAGTTTTATGGTAAGCAAAAGCTCATTCTTGCACTTTGTACTCCAAGGAAAAGAAAGATTAAGAGCGTCTAAAGTTTTCTTTCTTTCAACAAAAAAGGGGCATGTTTGAATTAAGGAAAGAAAAAGACCTCAACAAGAGATATATAGCATTAGTCTTTAATTTGGAAGGATTTTTAGATCATTCACACTCTAGCTCTTGTTAAATAAACATGTGATCAATTATAGACTCAGTCTCTCGCTAACGAAACCTATGCTTGCAAATTCGGTGTCTCACTAAGGGGTTATTTTGCATTGTTTTAAATTTCTGTTTTTTGTTTTCAATTTCATTTCATGTTTGGGAAACAAAACTAATGAAAACATGTTTGCCACATTGTTTTTGTTTTTAAATATTTTGGCAACAATCATCATGTTTTTTTAAAAAATTAGGTTACAACATTTTCATATGTTCAACTTTTTTGGAAACGTTTTCAAAACCCTTTCTCCTTCCACTATGAAACTCATCCTCTTCTACTCTTCTCACTCTCTCTCTCTCTCTCTCTCCTTTTGGTTTTTAATTTTGATTTTTTTGCAAAATATCAATTTTTTTTTACAAATTAATACCAATAGTTTAAAAATTAACAGTTTTAAGAAAATAATTATAAAAAATATTATTTGGCTGGTTAATATTTACAAATGGGTTTATAAAGTATAAACAATTATATTTTTAGAAAGTATTTGTGAAAATTGTTGTTTAACCCTCTGATTTTTATAAAGTAGGGCATAACATATAATATATATATAAATTTTGATAAAATTATTTGTGAATATTTATTGTTTGAGCAATTAAATTTTTCCTTGATTTTTCAAAAAAGTTTATGACTATAACTCCAAAGCCCCTCCCCCATATATATTTTTTTTAAATCGAATGGGTTCAATCTGAATATATGTGTATATATATAATATAATATAATTATTTAAGGCAAACCCCAAAATCTATTTTAAATTTTTGAGTCAGCAGACCATATATCTTCCTTCTGGTTCCCACACTGACACCAAGTAAGTTACAACAAATGGCTCAAGTTAGTAGAAATTGCCAAGAAGTTATTGGAAGATTATGAACATGTATAAATTTGTTCTTTTCAAATGGTTCAAATTTTATGAGATATTTTTCACTCATTATTGTATATAAAACTGCATAACTATTATCATGCATTTAGTTATTGATTCTTCATTAAGCATGCATTTTCCTAGCTTTTTTAATGAATTATTCTTCCTTTGTGTACAAACTACTTCTTTTAGTTATTTTGCATATAAGAAGCTGGAGCTGACCCAAAACTTTGATGAATTGATGATGTTCCAAAGTCAAAGAGGACAATGAAAACACTTAGCTGGTGGGCCAGCTTTTCCATGATACACAACCCACATGTGGTCTGTAAAAGTACCTGAGACCGAGTTTCTGACATTGGGTATAAAGGATATCAAGAAAGGGTTTTTCTGCAAGAGAAAAGGTAGGGCAGAAGAGGTGGTAGCTGGACAAAGATCAAAGGTGGCTCTAAAGGCTCCAAGAGGAGGAAAATGAGGAGAAAAGGGCTGGAAACCTAAAGATCAAGTCTTTGTGGGCAACATAGGGAATTTCCAAGCTCTATTGTGGTGTGCTCTTGAATAGTTTCTGGGTTTCTTGTTCTCTCTTGTACTTAAAACATGGAAGTGTAGAACTTCTCTCTAAGTTTAGGATTAGCCCAAAGTAGTGCTGATTGATGTGCTTGTTTCTTTTGTAAGGATCTTTTATGAATTAATGGTAGATTTCTTTGAGTTGGCTTTTGATTTCTGTTTGCATAGCTTGTGAGTGTGAAAGCCTTGCTTGCTTTATCTTAGAGATCAAGATCAATTGAACGGTTATTCTAGATCCCAGAAATTCTTAAGTCAACCTTGAAATTATTGAAAGGTATTTCACGAGGGTTTATTGTTTAATCATTGAGCTTGATAGGGTTTTGAAAGAGTTCATCTACTAAGGGTAAATATATGACCTCTGACATTTTGTTTTGGAAATAGTTATTTGTGGAGTATATATGGTTGACTTTTTGATCAGTTATGTTTTACTGAAAAACTTGACTTCTGAATTTGATTATGATATACTTGTATTTTATTATATCTTGTTTGAGTTTTGAAATTTTGAAACTTTTATGATTCCGATATTTTTAGTAGGTGCTTACTGGGCTGTCAAGCTCATAAATTCCGTTGTAAATTGTTTCAAATCAGGACTGCACTTGTCACGGATAGCCTAGCGGAAATCGTTGAGTGAGCGCCATTTTAGTAGCAGTTAAGGAAGACTTAGATTTGTATGCAGTTTAATTTGTACTCTAGCACCTTAGTGTTTTGATCTAGCTTGTTATGAAGTTTTAGTTTTTTTGGCTTCCTAATTTGTGGTGCGTTTCTTTGCGCAGCTTGTAGAATCTGGTTTTGAGGCCTTCCACGCCTACTAGGTCTTGACCTTGTAGGTGTGCGGCCGTTTGTCGATGCACGAAGTCCGGCAAGCTTGGTTTGGGGCATGACAAAGGAAGCATAATAGAGGGTTCTTGCACTTGAAACGATTGTCCTAGGCGGAGTAATATCCGGGTACCCCATCTTTATCGATTGCCTTACCTTCTCCTTTACTTGTGCTCTCTTACTTGTTGTTTTTACTTTTGAGAATTGAATCATTGTCACATATAACACTATTCACTTTTCACATAGTTAAGAAGCGAATTAAGTATTTTTATTCTCTACTCTCTGTGGATACGATACCCACTCATCCAGGATTATTACTTCGACAAACCCATGCACTTGCGGGATATAAGCAAGGGGACCTTGTCAATGGGTTTCCTTGATTCCTCATGCCATTACCCACAAAATCGACATTCTCAACCGAAGATACATCACCAATAGAGATCGGGCAATCAAAGGGAGCATGTCCTCCACCACACCTAGTGCAAGTAGTCACGGCCGCCACTCTATTCGAAGTTAGAAGATCTAACTTCTTACTCAATGATTCCACTTGAGCCGGCAACGAAGTCACTGCATCTATCTCATGGAGACTGGCCACCTTTTTCTTCTCCCTAGCATTCCATTGGTAGTTGTTTAACCCTATTTCTTCAACTAGCTGACGGGCATCACCGGGGGTCTTGCTACCTAAGGTACCTCATGCTGCCGCATCTAAGAGTTGCCTTGTAATCAGATTCAAACTGTTGTAAAAGGCCTGAGTAATCATCCATTCCGGAAATCCGTGTTGCGGGCACTTTCTCAGGAGCTCCTTGAACCTTTCCCATGTCTCAAATAGAGACTCCAATTCCAACTATACAAAGGATGAGATCTCATTCCTAAGCCGGGAGGGAAATATCGGCCAAGAAAAGCTTCTACCATCTCCTCCCATGTGGTAATTGATGCTCTAGGTAATAAGTGTAGCCACTGCTTCGCTCTCCTTTTCAAGGAAAATGGGAAGGCTCTCAACTTGATGGCATCATCTGTCACCCCATTTATCTTCAGTATATAACACACCTCGAGAAAATACTCTATATGACTGTTTGGATCCGTATCGGCTAAACTATTGAACTGTGCGGATTGCTGTAATATGTGGATGAATGCCGGCTTTAGCTCGAAGTTCTAAGCTGTAATCGGAGGACGCACAATCCTCGATTGTGTTCCCATTATTGAAGGTCTGGCATAATCGGATAATGTTCGCTGCTACTCATTCTGTTCTGTAATGTTTTCAAATTCTTCTACTTCCAAATCAGCTAGATTAGACTGTTCTTGTAAAGGTTCTTTCCCTTTTCTTCTAAGTGTACGTTCGAGATCGGGATCTCCTTCAATCAATGCCGAAGGGTTCCCTAGGGTCATAACTTGGAGCTACACCAATAGAAAGAATACAAAATCAGAGCGATGATAGAAAAGAAGATATGAAATAGAATGAATGAATAGCTAAGAAAACAAAGTGCAAAGTATCTCTAAATGCCTATTCCCCTGCAACGGTGCCAAAACCTTGACACGTCCGTATATGCGTGTAAACCGCAAGTTCACGGGTGTCGAGGTAATAATCCAAGATGAGTGGGTATCGTATCTATAGAGAGTAGGGAATAAAGACATTTAAGTTATTTCTTAACTAATATGGAAGATAAATAGTGATAAGTGTAACAAAATATGAAATAACAAAAATAAAAGTAACAAGATAGAGAGCACAAGTAAAGGAGAAGGTAAGGCAATCGATAAAGATGGGGTACCCGGATATTGATCCGCCTAGGACAATCGTTTTAAGTGCAAGAACCCTCTATTATACTTCCTAATTGATGCAACAATGAGTCGTGGAAATCCTTAATTACATGATCCCAAATCTAAGGTCAACCATGTCTAACTCTATACATGTCCCGGAGGAGAGATTGAATAACCTCTAAACCTTGCACTCGCATAGAATTGCAATGAGCTGTAGGAATTCCTAGTGATAAACCCTATTTCTATGTATAGACCTAACCCTTCAGTCCAGGTGGAAGATCCCTAGCCACAATTAAGCCCTAGGTGCTAAAATCACTTCAACTCTTCACTCCGTTGCACTCGTAACTAAGCCCCAGGGAAGGTGATCCCTTAGCCCATTCACTCTACTATGGCCGCAAAGAACTCTTGGAATGTGGAGGTAGGATAGATTACACCGAAGGGGAAAGGGGACGCTCGCCTACCTCTCGACTCACCCTCTCAACCCTTTCCAATCTAGCTTTGTCTAACTCTCAAGGTGTGTCACTCACTCACAAGAGGTACCAACAAGAACTATCAACCCTAGTGTCACTCTAGGGGAGTATTCATACAATCAAGCATTCAAGGTTGGAACTCACAATAAACATCAATTAATTGCAAGCATAATAAAGAGATTCAATGAAATGAATACATCCTAGTGTTCACAAATACCCAAGTACCCACTAAGGGTTTAGCTCTCCATGGAGCTAGATACAATCAATGAAATCGAATGTAAAAGCATAGAATCCATAAAAAAAAACCCCTCGATAGTCGTGGTGATGATCTTGTGGAGAGTCCTCTACCCGTCGCAATGGTCCCTTTGTCCGGCCTAGGATACACCTCGCCGAATCGATGCCAAGGAAATCTCTCCCAATAACATTCTTCCAAACGGCACGCGATGTGAGAGCCGTAGAACATCTCCAAATCCCTAGCCAATACCACTCAAAACCGTAGCCGCAGTCCTCTCTCAAGTTGTGGAAAAGATGGAGAAAAGAATCCTGAAATCAGGGCTGAAATCGGCTTTTAAAGGGCTGGAATCGGTAATCCACAGGCCCATGTGGGTGCCCCTATGGATTTTTCACACGGGCGTGTGGAATTTCCAGACGCCCGTGTGGATTCTCTATTTTTCGGTTTTCTCGGCCGGCTGTAAACAGTGCTGCTTCAGTATTTTTGCTACAGTGTTTTCTTCAATACCCTGCTACAGTACCGGCATGAAATACTCCTGAATCCATACTTTCATCGAGGTAACGCAAACGGGCACACATTTACATCATGGATCGCCTTGCTTCTTTAATAACGGACATGTTGGTGGAGATCTTGTTCTATATGCACAAGTCGGAATGCTTGAATGTGACTGCCCTTGTGCCCCTCCAAATACTTGTGCTAACTCGAGTACGAGGAGGTTAGCACACATTCCTGCATCTGGAACCTGACCTATTTATTCGCGTTTGAACCTTAGCAAGATTTTCTCCAAATTAGTGCATTACGACCCACATTGGATTTTTTCTCTCATAATAGGCCTCACAACCCTACCTGCATAAAAGTAACGTAAATACACCCATATTAGCATTAAAACCCGAGAAAAGTAATGCTCAACATAAGGACAGAACGCTTCGCATTCCTATCGCACAAGCACTTATCAACCCCCTAGTGGGTACTTGGATTTTGTAAACCCTAGGATGTTATTGTTTCATTGATCTTTTATTATGCTTTCCTTAACTGATGTTTCAATTGAGTTCCAATCTTGAGTGCTTGTGGAATGATTTCTCCCCTAGACTGACACTAGGGTTGAGAGTCCATCTTGGTAACCATTATAGATGAGTGACACACTATGAGGGTTAGACATTATTTTATAGAAGGGGTTTGAGAGGGTGAGTCGAGAGGTAGCGGAGCGTCCCCTTTCCCCTTTGGTGTCATTTATCCTACCTCTATTTCCTTGAGTTCTTTGCGGTCACAATAGACTCAAGTTCTAGAGGATGAACTCCACTGGGGCTTAGTTGCACGAGCAACAGACTAAAGCATTGAAGTAACTCTAGTGTCTGGGGCTTAGATGTGACTAGGGGCCTTTCGCCTGGACCAAAGGGTTAGGTCCATACATAGGAAGAGAATTTATCACTTGGATTCCCTAGAACTCCATGCAACTTTACACAGTGTGAGGTGTTGAGATTGAGCAATTTCTCCACCGGGACATAGTGTAGAGTTAGTCACGATTGACCTTAGATTTGGGACCGTGTGCTTAAGGATTTCAACGACTCATTGAGCATTTATTAGGAAGTAAAATAGTTGGTCTTGCACTTGAAACATTAATCCAAGGGGAAGCATTGCCCGAGTAACCCACTTCTATCGATTGCCTTACCTCTCACTTACTTTTGCCTCTCATTCTTGTTTCCTCTTTTATCTTTGTTTTCATTACATTTTATCGATACTATCATTGTTCACTTTCACGTGGTTAAGTAGCAATTTAAGTAATTTTACTCCCTACTCCCTGTGGATATGATACCCTACTCACCTGGGATTTATTACTCGATAAACCCGTGCACTTGTGGGTCACACACAAGGGGCGTTGTCAATTTTTTGGCGCCATTGCCGGGGAGTAGGCATTTAGAGATACTTTGTACTTTTGCTATTTTAGCTATTCATTCATTCTTCTTATCCTATCATCGTTCTAATTTTGTTTTCTTTCTTTTGGTGCAGCTCCAGGTTATGACGTGAGGAAACCCTTCGATACTAATTGAAGGTGATCCTGAACTTGAACACACATTCAGAAGAAGGGGTAAAGAACCTGTGCAAGAACCGCTGAATCTAGCTGAAGTGGAAGTTGAAGGATCTTACAACATGGTGGAACAGAATGAACAACAGAGAAAACTCTCTGATTACGCTAGACCATCAGTACTTGGGACACAATCTAGCATTGTGCGACCCCCGATTATAGCTCCAAATTTTGAGTTGAAGCCAGCATTCATCCAAATGATAAAGAAGTCAGCGCAGTTCGATGGTTGGCCGATGAGGATCCAAACAATCACATTGAGAACTTCTTAGAAGTTTGAGACATGCTGAAGATCAACGGTGTTGCGGATGATGCTATTAGATTGAGGGCATTCCCATCGTTTACCACAAGCATCCATCACGACATGGAATGAAATGGTCAAATCTTTTCTTGCAATATACTTTCCTCTGGGGAAATCGGCAAAGCTTCACAATGAGATATCATCATTTATTCAGATGGAGCTTGAGTATTTGTTTAAGACATAGGAGCGATTCAAGGATCTTTTGTGGAAGTGCCCACATCATGGATTCCTCGAATGGATGATCATTCAAACCTTTTACAACAGGTTGAATCCAAGTACAAGACAACTTCTAGATGCCGCTGCAGGAGGTACAATGGGGAATAAGACTCCCGATGAAGCCCGACAATTAGTAGAAGAAATGGCAATGAATAGCTACCAATGGAATGCAAGGGAAAAGAAGAAAGTGGCCAGACTCCATGAGATCGATGCGGTTACATCGTTGGTGGCACATGTGGAGGCATTGAGTAAGAAATTAGACACTCTAACTTCTCCTAGATTGGCGACCGTAACGAATTGTGATGGATATGGGGGAGGGCATGCCCCATCTGATAGCCCGATAGCTGTTGGTGGTATTTTATTCGTTGAGCAAGTTGACTATGTGGATAATGCAATGAGAAACCAAGACAATCCTTATAGCAACACCTACAACCAGGGGTGGAGGAATCACCCAAATTTCTCATGGAGTAACCAAGGGCAGTAAAAGGCCATAACACAACCGGGTTTCCAACAACAACAAGAAGCCCCGAATATGGAAAATAGAGTTTTAGGTTTGGAGACCCGGATGACCAACTTAGAGAAAGCCTTGACCCGATTTGTTCAATCATCGGATATATGATTTCAATCGGTCGAGGCTACACTTCGCAACCACACAGCTTCATTACATAACCTAGAAAATGAAGTGGGGGAAATCGCGAAGTCTCTATCGGAGAGACCACAAGGAAGCTTACCCAGTAACACTGAAACTAACCCACGAGAGCATGTGAAGGTAATCACTTTAAGAAGTGGTCATGAGATTGAAGGTAGGTTTCCAAGTGAGAAGACCAATGTTAAAGCACCGGAGGTCGTAGAGGTTGAGAAGGGAGCAACTTAGGAGAAGGAGGTAGCGCCCCTACCTTACAAGCCACGAATCCCTTATCCCTCTAGATTGAAGAAAGACCAAAATGATGACCAATACAAAATGTTGTTGGGTCTATTCAAGCAATTGCACATCAACATTCCTTTTATGGAGACATTGTCTCAAATGCCTCGGTATACAAAGTTCTTGAAAGATCTATTGACCAACAAGAGGAAGTTGGAAGAGAGTGCATCGGTGATATTAGATGCCTCTTGTTTGGCAGTTTTGCAAAAGAATATGCCGAACAAGAAGAAAGACCCAGGAAGTTTCATTATCCCGTGCAACATTGGCAACATGACTGAAGAGATGGTATTTGCAGACTCAGAGGCGAGTATCAATGTCATGCCATACTCTTTCATTCAAAAGTTAGGCTTGGGAGAGCCTAGGCCCACTCAGATGACTTTGTAATTGGTGGACCAGACGGAAAGACATATGAGGGGCATCATTGAAGACGTGCTTGTCAAATTGGACAAGTACATATTTTCTGTAGACTTCATAGTGTTAGATGTGGATGAGGATGCAGATGTTCCTTTGATACTTGGGAGGTCATTCCTGCGCACTTCCAAGGCATTGATCGACATGGAAGGTGGGGAGTTGACACTGAGGATTGGAGATGAAAAGCGTTGAATTGGGAGTGTTTTGGCTGATTACTGTAGCAAAATACTATATCAAGTACTGTAGCAGTCACTGTTTACAGCCGGCAAAAAAAAAAAGGATTTCCAGAGAATCCACACAAACGTGTGGAAATTCCTCACGCCCATGTAAAAATTCCACATGCCCGTATGGTAGATCTACAGGGGCGTGTGGATGCCCGATTCCAGCCCTATTTAAGCCACGATTTAGCCCGATTTTGGGAATCTTTTTTCCCCTCTTCTCTTCCACTTTTCTCCATCGTTTCAGAGACCGTCGGATAGGGTTCGGAGAGGCTTTTGGCAAGTCTTTGTAGTGGTTTGAGGGATTCAACACTGTAATTCGCTTAGAAGAAGTTTATTAGGGGAGCTTTCGTCGGCATAGATCCAGCGAGGTGTGTCCTAGGCCGGATAAGGGGACCTTTGGAGAAGACTTGGCTACTCCACAAGACCATTGATATGTCAACCGAGGGGGTTTTCTTATGGAACTCTTGTTTTTACTTTCGATTTCATTGTTGATTGTATTGTGCTCCATGGAGAGCTAAACCCCCTAGTGGGTACTTAGATTTTGTAAACCCTAGGATGTTATTGTTTCATTGATATTTTATTATGCTTTCCTCAATTGATGTTTCAATTGAGTTCCAATCTTGAGTGCTTATTGAATGATTTCTCCCCTAGAGTGACACTAGGGTTGAGAGTCCATCTTGGTAACCATTGTAGATGAGTGACACACTACGAGAGTTAGACATTACTTGATTGGAGAGGGTTGAGAGGGTGAGTCGAGAGGTAGTGGAGCGTCCCCTTTCCCCTCTAGTGTGATTTATCCTACTTCCATTTCCTTGAGTTATTTGCGGTCACAATAGACTGAAGTTCTAGAGGATGAACTCCACTTTGGTTTAGTTGTGTAAGTAACAGGCTCAAGCGTTGAAGTGACTCTAGTGTCTGAGGCTTACATGTGACTAGGGACCTTTCGCCTCGACCAAAGGGTTAGGTCTATACATAGGAAGAGGGTTTATCACTTGGATTCCCTAGAACTCCTTGCAACTTTACACAGTGTGAGGTGTTGAGACTGAGAGATTTCTCTGCCAGGACATAGTGTTGAGTTAGTCACGGGTGACCTTAGATTTGGGACCGTGTGCTTAAGGATTTCCATGACTCATTGAGCATTGATTAGAAAGTATAATAATTGGTCTTGCACTTGAAACATTAATCCTAGGGGAAGCAATGCCCGGGTACCCCACTTCTATCGATTGCCTTACCTCTCACTTACTTTTGTCTCTCATTCTTGTTTCCTTTTCTATCTTTGTTTTCATTACATTTTGTCGATACTATCATTGTTCACTTTCACGTGATTAAGTAGTAATTTAAGTATTTTTATTCCCTATTTCCTTTGGATACAATACCCTACTCACCAGGGATGTATTACTCGACAAACCCGTGCACTTGCGGGTCACATGCATGGGGTATTGTCAGCAAGCTCCCCCAATAACTATCTTTCGACGGAAGACGGTGTCAAAGGCTGTAGAACCACTCTAAAAATCTTGCCAAAGCCTCTCTAAACCCCAGCCTTAGGCCTCTCCAAAGTTGTGGAAGAGATGGAAAAAAGGTGGAAAAGAGGATTCCCAAATTGGTACAAGTCACGACTTCATAAAGGGCTGGAATCAGGAATCCACACTAGCGTGTGGAATTGACACACGCCAGTGTGAATCTGCAGGAATTTGATATTTTGTGGCCTATAAATAGTAACTACTATAGTAAATTTCTACAATAATTTGCTATAGTAACCTGCTACAGTACTCCGCCAAAAACACTCCCGAATCCATACTTTTCATCGAGGCAACATAAACATGCACACATCTATGCCGTAGATCGCGTCGCTTCATCAATGAGGGATAACATTAATGAAGATCTTACTATCATTGAACAAGTCGGAACACATAAGTGTGACTGCCTTTGTGCCCCTCCAATTTACGTATTACATCAAGCATAATGTAGGTTAGCACACACTCATACATCTTTGAGCACAACTTGTGTCTTCTCGTGTGTCCACTTTAAGATTCCATCAATATAATGCATTCGCAATCTACATTGGCTCCTTTCTTTTCTATTTAGCTCCACAACCCTATATGAGCAAAAGAACACAAAAACACAAGTATTAGTAATAAAACCTGATAATTGTAATGCTCATCGTAAGAAAAGGATACTTCGTATTCTTAGTACATAAGCACTTATCAATAGGAGCCCCCTCCAGTGAATATTTTTTCTTTATCTCAAGCCCATGATCATTTTGAGAGGCTCGAGAGTGCTGTAGTGGTATTATAGATGGACTTAGCTGAGATTTGTGAGACTCAGATTGCGAACCACGCTGAGATAATGGCGCGTCTTGATACACTCCAACACATTCTTGAGCGAGACATTACCTCGCCATTCATTATAAGACAGTGAGCATCACTAGTACCACCAGCGTCACCATCATCAGTACCACAGGGATCACCATCAGCAACACAAGCAATATCAGTACCAGCAGAGGATGACAGCGATGCTTGAGGCATCTTTATGTTTCTTTATGCTTTTGTTATTTTACTTCAGCATTTTATTTTAGAATTGTATCACTTAGAAAGGATTTTTCTTCTGTGTTTATCTTATTGCTTTTCAGTTATATCGAGTTGTATTTCATTTTCTTATTTTTATAGAATCGATTTTATTTCACTTGTTGAGCTTTACTGAACCCTCTTGTGTATATGTGCAGATGGTCTTGTAAGTCTTGGAATTAAGGAAAAGTCACTAACACAGTCATGTGGCATTTCATATGGTTGTGTGTGCTCTACAACCCATTGGAACTCAACTCTCCATAAATATAGCTCCATTAAGTGCAACACTAGAAGTTCAAGGGAGTATTGTTTCAATTGCCTATCTTCACACATGCTTTATTTGTTTTAAATCTTTATTGTGCTTACATGCATATATTGAGGGCAATGTACATCTTAAGTGTGGGGGGAGTTCACATTACACATGTTCTATACTTATGAATTTATTGTTCATCCTCATGTAGCCAAGGGCGGTTCATTTTAGTTAAAATGGTTGTATTCTTAAGTTTAGGAGAATTTTGAGCATTGAATACTATTATGCTCTAGTTTTCCTTGAAATTTAAGGAATTTTTGCCCGATTATTTCTTGTTGCACTACTCATTCATTAAACCTTGTTGAAACTCAAGTTCAACACTTAAGGGACTATTTTAGCATGGTCTTGGTTTAAATTTTTGGAAAAAAAAAATGTTTGTTATTGCATTGGGGGTGAAAAGATCTACTACCTATGAAGTATGACTGAAAGAGCTATCTAATAAAATGAGTGAAAGCTACTACCCAGGTAGAAACAGCTACCACCTCAAAAGTGTGAAAGCCACTTTGGCGACAGCCTAGGAAAGGGCTACCTTAGAGGATGTGTGAAGCTACTACCTTCTCTCTTTGTGTGTAAATAAGTCTTCTTTAATAAGAACTTTGAGGAGTACATGTTGGGATAACTTAAGTGAGTTTACACACACTAACACAATATCTGGTTTGTTGTACTTTTTTATTTAAGTTTTTAGCTAAAGAAATGATTTCTCTTATTTGATGTTTGAATTTTCCTCTCTTCTAGAATGCCTCTTTTGCATACTTTTGGTGAACCTAAGGCCGAACACTTTCAATTTTCCCTCATAGATGGTTTATTGTTTTATTTTTGCTTGAGGACAAGCAAATGCTTAAATGTGGGAGAGTTTGATAAGTGCCTGTGTATAAGTAGTACTATGTGTACTTTTCTTACATTGAGCATTATTTTTATCAGATTTTATTGCTCATTCATGTGTATTTGTGTTCTTTTGTGCATTTAGGGTTGTAGAGACAATTTTGGAAGAAAGGAAGCAAAAATATATCATGGACGCGATTTTTGAGGAAATCTCTTGTACCGAACAAGGATCAAGGTACAAGTTATGATTACTGACAAGGTTCCCTTGCGTATATCCCGCAAGTGCATGGGTTTGTCGAAGTAATAATCCTGGGTGAGCGGGTATCAAATCCACATGGAATAGGGACTAAAAATACTTAATTCGATTCTTAGCTATGTGAAAAATCAATGTTGATAAGTGTGACAATGATTCAATTTTCAACAATAAAAACAACAAGTAAGAGAGCAAAAGTAAAGAAAGGGGGTAAGGCAATCGATAAAGATGGGGTACTCGGATAATGCTCCGCCTAGGATAATTGTTTCAAGTGCAAGAACCCTCTATTATGCTTCCTAATCAATGCAATGGTGAGTCGTGGAAATCCTTAATTACATAGTCCCAAATCTAAGGTCAACTATGCCTAACTCTATACATGTCCCGGAGGAGAAATTAAACAATCTCAACACCTCGCACTCCCATAGAGTTGCAATGAGCTCTAGGGATTCCAAGTGATAAATCTCTTCCTAATTATAGACCTAACCCTTTAGTCCAGGTGGAAGGTCCCTAACCACAATTGATCCCTAGATACTAAGATCACCTCAACGCTTCACTCCGTTGCACGCGCAACTAAACCCCAGCAGAAGTTCATCCCTTAGACCATTCACTCTATTATGGCCGCAAAGAACTCGAGGAACGAAGGTAGAATCTATCATGTCGGAGGGGAAAGGGGACGCTCCTGTACCTCTCGACTCACCCTCTCAACCCTCTCCAACCTAGCTGTGTCTAACGCTCGTGGTGTGTTACTCACTCACAAGGTTACCAACGAGAACTCTCAACCCTAGTGTCATTCTAGGGGAAATGTTCATACAATCAAGCATTCAAGGTTGGAACTCACAATAAACATCAATTAATTGAAAGCATAATAAAGAGATTCAATGAAACAAATACATTTTAGGGTTGACAATATCCAAGTACCCACTAGGGGTTTAACTCTCCATGGAGCTAAGTACAATCAAAGAAATAGAATGTAAAAGCAATGAATACATAAAGAAACCCCCTCGATAGTCGTGTCAATGGTCTTGTGGAAAGTCCTCTACTCGTCGTCCAAGGATTCCCCCGTCCGGTATAGGATACGCCTCGACGGAAGCTCCCCTACCAAACTTCTTCCTAAGGAATGACGATGTCGGAGCCGTAGAACCTCTCCAAAACCTTGGCCAATACCCCTCAAAACCCTAGCCGAAGCCCTCTCTCAAGTTGGAGAAAAGATGGAGAAAAGAATACTAAAATCGGTGCTGATACAGCTTTAAATAGGGCTGGAATCGGGCAACTACAAGGGCGTGGATGCTTTACGTGCCCGTGCGGAATTTCTACACGGACGTGGATAATTTCCACATGCCCGTGTGGATTCTCTGAACTACTGTTCTCTCGGCCGGTTGTGAACAGTGCTGCTACAGTACTTGCTACCATATTTCTAAAATGCTCTGCTACATCATCCGGCCTGAATAGCTTCCCGAATCCATACTTTCATCAGAGTAACGCAAACGGGCACACGTTCACGTCGTGGATCACTTGCTTCTTCAATGATAGGCAAGTTGGTGGAGCTCTTGTTCTATGTGCATAAGTCGGAATGCTCGAGTGTGACTGCCTTTGTGCCTCTCCAAATGGATGTGCCAAACTCGAATACGAGGAGGTTGGCACACACTCTAACATTTCACATCGACCTATGTCTTCGCATTTGAACCTTAGCAAGATTTCCTCCAAAATCGGTGCATTGTAATCCACATTGGCTTCTTTCCTTCATAAACGGCCTCACAACCCTACCTGCATAAAAGGAACATACAAACACATATATTAGTGTAAAAACCCGAGAAAAGTAATGCTTAACATAAGGAAAGAATGCTTCGCATTCATATCACCCAAGTACTTATCAAACTCCCCCACACTTAAGCTTTTGCTTGTCCTCAAGCAAAAATTAAACATTCTGTGCATCAATGAAGAAAATATTGAAAGTGCTTGGCCTTAGGTTCACCAAAGTATACAAAGAGAGCATTCTACAAGTAAGGGAAATTTCAACATTAAATACAAAAAAATCAAAGCTCTAGCTAAAAAAACTTGAATAATAAAAAGGACAACAAACCTGAAATCGTGTACGTGTGTGAACTCACTCAAAACAACCCAAGGTATACTCCTCAAAATTCTAAGTACAAGGGACTTATTTATCTACAAAATTGACAACAATTTCAAAGATGGTAGTAGCTTCACACATCCTCTAAGGTAGCCCTTTCCAAAGCTGCCGCTAAGGTGGCTTTCACACTTTCGAGGTGGTAGCTCTTTCTACCGGAGTGGTAGCTTTCACTCATCCTATGAGATAGCTCTTCTCTCATTAGGGCATAGCTAGTATCCGACTTATGAGAGTAGCTTCATACTTCATAGGTGGTAGCTCTTTCCACCCAACAAGCACAAATAAACAATAAAACTTTTTTGTTCTTTCTTTTCATTTTCCATTTTTTTTTTTTACACAAAACACAACTATAACTAGTCCTTTTAACATCGAACATGAGTTTCCAAAAGAGTTTAAAGAGTGAGTAGTGCAACAAATGTCAATTGGGTAAAAATTCCTAGAAATTCAAGCAAGAACTAGAGCATGAAAACATTCAATGTTAAAAATCCTCCTAAACTCAAGAATACAATCAATGCAACTAGGGTGAACCGCCATTGGCTATGTAAGCATATATCAATCAAGAACAATAGAAACGATGTGTGCACTGTGAAACTCCCTCCCCCCCCACACACACTTTAGTTGTACATTGTCCTCAATGTACACATGTAAGCTCACTCATAATGTATATCAATGAAGAATATATGTGGGAGAAGCAATCAAAACAATACTCCCCTGACTCCTAGTGTTGCGTTTGATGGAGCTAAGTCCTTGGGCGTAATGTTCCTACGGGTTGTGAAGCTCACACAGGCAAGTGCCGAAGCACCTTGGCCGTGCCCATGCCCATGATAAAGTCTCAATTCCCATGATAACAAGACCATCTGCACGCATACACGATGGGGTTCAGTGAAGCTCAATAAAACAAAAACAACTCGAGTATACAAAAGATAGAGCAATGAATACAACTCGAGACAACAAAATGAAAATAAACTCAGAAGGAAAATCCTTTCTGAGTATACAAATCCAAAATAAAATGCAGAAAATAAAATGCGAAAAATAAGAACAGAGAAGGTAAAGACGCCTCAAGTGTCGGTGTCAATAGCTAGTACATCTGTTCCGCTGTTGGTGAAGATGATGCTGGTACTGCAAAATAAATGAAGATTGGCAAAGAAAAGAGAAAAAGAAGCTTACCAACATAATGAAAATAAAAGACTAGAAAACGGCCGGAAAACTCAATTAACAACCCTCTAAAACGACGGTGAGAGGTCAGGAGAGGGCAAGGATTTGTTCTCAAAACGTTTGAGGGTGAAAAGATGAAGAAACCCGAAAAGATTTTAAAGAAAACCTGCGGTTCTAGCATTTCTGTACATCCACACGGGCGTGTGGAAATTTCCCACGCCCATGTGCCCGACCCACAGGGGCAGACACACGCCCCTGTGGACTCTCCATGCAATCGAGAAAATTCTATAAGTAACACCCACACCCTTGCGAAACTTCCACACGGGCGTGGACATTCACAGGCCCAACTCACAGGGGCAAACACACGCCCCTGTGTCTTCTCGGTATGGAGAGAACTCGTCTGCTGAGATTCGCACGGGCGTGTGGAAATTACCCACGCCCGTGCAGTTTTCACAAGGTCGCCCACAGGGGCGAGTTCACGCCCCTGTGTGCTCTCGGGATAATCTGCCACACTCTGCAGGAATTCACACGCCCGTGTGGAAATTACCCACGGGCGTGCGAAAATCGCATGGTCGTTCATAGGGGCAGCCGCACGCCCCTGTGCCTTCTATGGATGAGCTCGAAATACAAATCCACGGGCGTGCGGAAATTCCACACGCCCGTGCATTTTCACTGGATGCCTTAAAAAATTTTACAGGCTCTGCAGAAAATTTCTAAACATGTTTACACACTCAGAGCCTGCCCTAATATGCAAGTTTTACTAGTGAAAAACATGAGAAATAGCTCAAACGACCAAAACTTTACCAAAACACATGAAAGCACAAGATAACACCAACGGTGCACAAGGAAAGCATAGCAATGGCATATAAGAATCAAAACACCAACACTCAAGCTCTTATTCATGCAAACACTAAACTAAAAAGTAGGAAAACAGTAATTGCTTGGGTTTCCTACCAAGAAGCGCTTGTTTTACGTCACTTAGCTTGACGTACCTCTCCCTTACCTTATGGGGGCTTGAAAAGAGTGTGTTCCTCCCGACTAGATATTTCATAGCTACTTTCTTTAAACCAAAAATCTACTTGCAAGGGTGGAATATTTGTTGGAGAATCCAACCATCTTACCATTGGCCTCCACAGAAATAATTTGGGTTCGGAATTGTCCAAGCTTAGCACAGGTGGGTCATTGGATGGCTTCAATCTCCTACCCACGTCTTCTTCCAAACCTAAAATCTCTTTCTTGCAATTTATGAGTTGATTAATCCCAAAGAGAGATGCTTGCTCCATTACCTTAGGGGTTGCTTCTTCTTCAATTTCAACTTGGAAGCAGTCTGTCTTCGCCAACTCTCCTTGCATCATTTCTTGCTCACAAACATACTATCCACTCAAACAATCATCATATTGAATGAACGGTTCTTCTTGTATCCTCTCGATCTCGACAACATCATACTCGTTCCGTCCAACTTTTTCATTGTCATTCACTACCACATCTTCTCTACAAAGAACTTGACTTGCTTGCTCAAATACTTGTTGTTCCTTGGAGAGTGTGTCAAGTATCCCTCCTAATTGATGCTCAAGGTTTTTATAGGAGGCTTCATGACATCTTCGTGTGGTCTCCATGTTTTGGACGCAGACATCGGATGCTTCAATAAAGTTAGCTAATACTCTTTGTAACTGAAGTGCATCCTCACCGAGTATCTCATCCTTTTGACATTCCTCTTGAGGTGCCTCCCAATGTTGTTCACCATTATCCCATAATACGTTTAGGTAGCCCACTTCAATTGGATGATATGCGTTGTAACATGGAATGTTTTGTTGTTGTAAAGTAACAATTCTATCAACTTTTTTACTGAGAGCTTCGACCTGTAAATATAGAGCAACGACTGGGTCAATCATCATTTAAAATCCTTGCAAGAAAAAGTAAGACATGACAAAAGAAAACAAATGAGAATGATGGAAGAATAAGAAAGTGTGAAATAATTTTTTTTTTTAGAACAAATCAGAACAGTGATAGAGAAGAGATGTGAAATAGAATGAAGGATAAATAGCTAAGAAAACAAAGTGCAAAGTATCTCTAAACACCTACTCCCCGGCAACGGCGCCAAAAACTTGAGAAGGTCCCCTTGCGTATATCTCGTAAGTGCACGGGTTTGTCGAAGTAATAATCCCGGGTGAGCGGGTATCGAATCTACAGGGAATAGGGACTAAAAATACTTAACTCAATTTTTAGCTATGTGAAAAATCAATGATGATAAGTGTGACAATGATTCAATTCTCAACAATAAAAATAACAAGTAAGAGAGCAAAAGTAAAGAAAGGGGATAAGGCAATCGATAAAGATGGGGTACTCGGATAATGCTCCGCCTAGGATAATTGTTTCAAGTGTAAGAACCCTCTATTATGCTTCCTAATCAATGCAATGGTGAGTCGTGGAAATCCTTAATTACATAGTCCCAAATCTAAGGTCAACTATGCCTAACTCTATACATGTCCCGGAGGAGAAATCGAACAATCTCAACACCTCGCACTCGCATAGAGTTGCAATGAGCTCTAGGAATTCCAAGTGATAAATATCTTCCTAATTATAGACCTAACCCTTTAGTCCAGGTGGAAGGTCCCTAACCACAATTGAGCCCTAGATACTAAGATCACCTCAACGCTTCACTCCGTTGCACGCGCAACTAAGCCCCAGCGGAAGTTCATCACTTAGACCATTCACTCTATCATGGCCGCAAAGAAATCGAGGAACGGAGGTAGAATCTATCACGTCAGAGGGGAAAGGGGACGCACCTGTACCTCTCGACTCACCCTCTCAACCCTCTCCAACCCAGCTGTGTCTAACGCTCATTGTGTGTCACTCACTCACAAGGTTACCAACGAAAACTCTCAACCCTAGTGTCACTCTAGGGGAAATGTTCATACAATCAAGCATTGAAGGTTGGAACTCACAATAATATCAATTAATTGAAAGCATAATAAGGAGATTCAATGAAACAAATACATCATAGGGTTCACAATACCCAAGTACCCACTAGGGGTTTAGCTCTCCATGGAGCTAAGTACAATCAAAGAAATAGAATGTAAAAGCAATGAATCCATAAAGAAACCCCCTCGATAGTCGTGTCGATGGTCTTGTGGAAAGTCCTCTACTCGTCGTCCAAGGATTCCCCCGTCCGGTATAGGATACGCCTCGACGGAAGCTCCCCTACCAAACTTCTTCCTAAGGAATGACGATGTCGGAGCCGTAGAACCTCTCCAAAACCTTGGTCAATACCTCTCAAAACCCTAGCCGAAGCCCTCTCTCAAGTTGGGGAAAAGATGGAGAAAAGAATACTAAAATCGGGGCTGATTCGACTTTTTAATACTTTCGGAATCGGGCAACTACAAAGGCGTGGATGCTTTCACGCCCGTCGTGAATTTCCACACAGGGGACGTGGATAATTTCCACATGCCCGTGTGGATTCTCTCGAACTCATCGTTCTCTCGGCGGTTGTGAACAAAGGTCTTTGCTACGATGCACTTGCTACCATATTTCTAAAATGCTCTGCTACATCATCCGGCCTGAATAGCTTCCCGAATCCATACTTTCATCAGAGTAACGCAAACGGGCACACGTTCACGTCGTGGATCGCTTGCTTCTTCAATGATAGGCAAGTTGGTGGAGCTCTTATTCTATGTGTATAAGTCGGAATGCTCGAGTGTGACTGCCTTTGTGCCTCTCCAAATGGATGTGCCAAACTCGAATACGAGGAGGTTAGCACACACTCTAGCATCTCACACCCGACCTATGTCTTCGCGTTTGAACCTTAGCAAGATTTTCTCCAAAATCTGTGCATTCTGATCCACATTGGCTTCTTTCCTTCATAATCGGCCTCACAACCCTACCTGCATAAAAGTAACATACAAACACACATATTAGTGTAAAAACCTGAGAAAAGTAATGCTTAACATAAGGAAAGAATGCTTCGCATTCATATCACACAAGCACTTATCATTTACATGCATATGGGTGTGTGCCAACCTCCAAAAGTGTTCAAGTAAATCTGTAAATTGGAGCGGCACAAAGGCAGTCACACTCATGCGTTTCAACTTTTTCAAAAGTGAAGATGCGATGTGATCTACCACATGAATGTGTACCCAACCGTGCGGCCTCGATGAGAAAAATGAATTCAGGAGTACTGTTGTTAAAAGTACTGCAGCAAGTTAATATAGCATATTACTGCAGTAGTTACTGTTCACAACACGTAGAAAATGAGAAGCCTGGAAATTCATACGCCTTGTGGAATTTCCATAGGGGTGTGTGGATGCCCGATTTTAGCCCTTTAAATACCGCTTCAACAGTTTATTTTGGGGATCTTTTTCAATCTTTTGCTTATCTTTTGGGGAGAGGGAGAGTAGGGTTTGGAGAGGCTTTTACTTGATTTTGGAGCATTTCTACTGCATTCGACATCAATTTCCTTCAGAATAGAGTTATTGGGGAAGCTTTCATCGGCATTGATTCAGCGAGGAGTGCCCTAGGCTTAACGAAGGAGTCTTTGGAGAAGACGAGGAGGCTCTTGAAGACCATCATCACGGACAACAAGGGGGTTACTGCTATGGATTTCTTGCACTTATTTTTTATTTCATTTTTAACTTTGCATTGCTCTTTGGAGAGCTAAACCCCTAGTGGGTACTTAGACTTGTAAACCGTAGGATGATTTTGTTTCATTGACTTCTATTATGTTTCTTTAATTGATGTTTTAATTGAGTTTCAATCTTGCATGCTTATTTTTGTGATTTTCTCTTAGAGTGAAACTAGGGTTGAGAATCCATCTAGGTAACTCCTTGAAGCGGTGACAACTTCACCAGGGTTAGACTTAGTGAGATTGAAAAGGATCAAGAGGGTGAATCGAGAGGTAGAAGAACATCCTCTTTCCCTTCCGATGTGATTTATCCTACCTCCATGTTCCAGGAGTTCTTTGTGATCATGATAGAGTAAAGTGCTAAGAGACCTTCTCCACTAGGGCTTAGGTGAATTAGTGATAGAGTGAAGAGTTGAACTATCCTTAGTGTTGGGGCTTAGTTGTGATTAGAGATCTTTCACCTGAACTAAAGGGTTAGATCTAAATTAGAGAATAGGGTTTATCACTTAGAGTCCCTAGAACATCAAGCAGTCCCATACAGTGTGAGGTGTTGAGAGTATCCCTTTCCACTAGGGTATAGTGTAGATGGCTAGTCAAGGTTGACCTTAGGTTTGGGACCATGTATCTTTGGATCTCCACGACTCATGAAACTTCAATTAGGAGGCATATTATTATTTTTGCACCTGAAACAATAATCCTAGGGTGAGCATTGTCCGAGTACCACATTTTACCATCGATTACCTCTCTTTATTCCTCTTGCTTTCTCTTTTCTCTTCTAATTTTTATTTGCATTAATATTTTGAATCAAAATCACAAATTGGCTTTTACTCTAGCTAAATAGCAATACTTTTTGCTTCTAAGCATCTATTCCTTGTGGATTTGACTACCCACTCACGGAGGTATTTTATTATTTTGATAACCCGTGCACTTGCGGTACACACACGCAAGGTTTGTGTTATGGGGTCATTTAAGTAATTATCACCCAAGACTACTCACTAATGTCTTTTCTTGAATGTACAAGGGCATTGTTGTCTTTTGCCAAATTCTTATTCACTCTAGTCTTTGTTTCATAAGCATGAGGGTAACTTAGTCATTTCTTGATGTCTATGACATTTTGGTTAATATATTGAAGATTCAGGGCAAAATGGTCATTTCCCCTTGAAACCTGATAAGTGTCTAAATGTAGGTATTTTTCTATATGTATTTTATACACTTTGCATGTATTTTATTGAGGATTGATGGCCGTTTTGTACTTAATCATGTACTATTTGCTTTGTAGGGTACGGGAAAGCCATGGAGAACACGAGGATATCATTTGGGCGAAAAGAAGAAGAAAACATCCCAAAATTACTGTAGTAGAGTTATTGTAGCAGAGGTACTGTAACGATGTTACTGTAGCAAACACTATAGCAGCGGGATTGTTTGAAGCTGCTTGTCCAGAACTTCATGCAGCCCCCATACAGCTCGTTTGGAGGCCATATGCAGCCCGTATGCACCCCCGTATGAAGCGAAAATCTAGGTTTTGAGTGCCATACGGCCCGTATGCTGTGAAGGTTATAAATGCAGATTTCTAGGGCAGAAATCCATAGTTCTTTTATGAGTGATGCATGTAGATGTGACCTACTCGCATGTATTAGATCGTGAATGGATTAGAAGGGGTTACTTGTATCAACACTCCAAGAAATTGGGTGTTGGTAGCCCTCCTTGTTTTAGGGGTGAACTTTGGATGAGTTTATAACTATTTTGAGATTTCCTTATACTTAATGCAATCGTAGGAATACAGATTTGGAAGAAATTCCAAACACTTGCGGGAAGCAATCAAAACCTTATCCATTCCTTTAAATTCAAGGTTCCTTAGAGCCTAAGCTTCTCATTTATCTCTTAACTCTTCTCTTCTTCATTCCAATGGCTGGCCCTCTCTTCTTCTTGCCAAATTTTTTTTGGTTTAGAAGGTAATTATCCATTCTTTTCATTTATTTGGATAAGGTATGCATCTTCTATGTTGTTCTTGTATTTTTAGCTCTTGAAATGGTTATTTAACTCTCATGCTCTTCCTTGAAACTTGTCCTCTATGAGGTCTTGGAGGAGAAATCGCTCAATCTCACACCTCACACCACGTATGACCGCAATAAATTCTAGGTATACCTAAGAGTAAAACCGATTACTAAAGATAGATCTAACCCTATTTCTACGTGAAAGATCTCTAACCCCTACAAGGTCCCGACGGAGAAATCTCTCAATCTCACACCTTACACCAAATATAGTTGCATAAAGCCTAGGGAATATGAAGATAGGAAGCACTCATCATAGAAGAAAAGGGGCACTCCACTATCTCATGACTCATCCTCAAAATAAGGCAAGCAAGCATTAGGTAAATAAGATTTAAACTCAACCAAACTCGTATTAAATAGAAACACAAACCAAATCCACACAAGATTAGAATCTTAGGGTTGACAAGCCCAAATACCCTCTAGGGGTTTAGCTCTCTATGGAGCAATATACAAACAAACCATCAATGAATGAAAGTACATAAAAACCATAGAAATAAACCCCCCTCCCCCTTATATATGAACTGATAGCCTTGATGGAGAGCTTCGACGTCTTGATGGAATCCACTCTGAAGCTAGGATCACTGATGGCTTCTTTAATACTATGACAGAAGAGGAATCAATCAAACTTGGTGAAGAAACATCTCTTAAGCCATAAAGACCTCCTCTCCAAACCCTAGCCATCTCACATCTCAAGAGCCTTACAACAGATATCCAATGAATAGGGCAAAAGGGCTATTTATAGTCAGAAATCGCATCTATCATGTGCCTCTATACGACTGTGTGAGTTTTTACATGTCCGCGTGAGCTAAAGAAATTCCCATGCAGCCGCATGGAATTTTCATGTGGTCGCATGAACAGTGTTTTTACTACAGTACTGATACAGTGCTATTCATAAATATGGCTCACACACTTTTCTCTTGAGGTCACATGCTCAGGTACACGTCCACATTAAAGATTATGAGGCTTTTCATCATCAAATCATCATTAGGAAGCCTTTGAAATCTTTAGACAAATAGGGACATGGGAGTGTGACTGCCTTTGTGCCGTTTCAACTCACAGATTATCTTGAATTCTCTTAGAAGTTGGCACAAACCTCCATGTACATGAGCTCCTCTTGCATCTTGATCCTTATGTTGTACAAAAACTCCCAAAATGTGCATTCATAACCTATCTTTACTCCCTTTTCTTCCTTCAAGGCATTCATAATTTATTTGCACAAAGGAACACCAAATACAATTTATGAGACATAAACCATGATAAAAAATGATGCTCAATGCATGTAAAACATATAGAAAAATATGTCTAATCAAGCACTTATCACTCTCCACTACCTCAACCTGGATATGAGGTGAAGAATAATATTTGAGGGCTTTCTGAGGAGGAAATCAATGGGAGAGGCACACTTTAGCAAGATTCACCCTTGATCCCAATTGTAGAGTCCTGGAGACGATGAAGGAAGTCGCGCTAGATGAGGCATTTATGGAAGATTTCCACCCAATCCCAAGCATCATTCGGCCTCAAATCTTTGGGGAGTCTGTATTATACTTATTTTAGTTGTTCCCATTGAATTGAAAATCATATTTGCTTGTATGGACGGCTAAACCCCAAGGTCACCGGATACCGATGAAACTTAGGGTGAACTTGCTTGTTTAATTGTTTTGATTACTTATATGCATTTGATTGGTTTGTGGTTTAAACCTTGGGTTGTTTAGTGTGTCGATTTGCATGAGAAATTTATGTTCGACTTCTAGGTTGTACTTGGTTACATGACCATTGCCCTTGTACTAGACTAACTTGGTTTAAAAGGGATTCATGTATGATTACTCCGTGACCATCGGTATTTCGTACCCCTCTAATTATTAGGCATGAACCTAGGTATTGTGTTTGACACTAATTAGACACTTTCCTTAGCATAATGTAATTGTAGAAGGAGTTGGTCGAAAGAAATTCTGAGCCAATACTTGTATGGGAATAGGGGTTGACCGATTTGACCATCGAGGTTGAGCTACTTTAGGTTGTAGCTTGGCCTAAAACCATAATTTCTTTGTGATCTGAACATCCTTCGAGCTTTAGTAGCCACGAGGGGATCCATATCCATGACCATTTTCTTCCATAGAAAACCCTCTCTTTTACCAAGACATGTAGACACTTTCTTTTAGTTCTCTTTCCCTTTTTAGTAATTTAGAGCACTCACTCAAATTTGTAGGCTAGACAACAAGTAAAGAGGAAATAAGGGTAGCTCCTTGGCCCGGTGGTATATGACCCCTATGTTATTAATAGGGTATTACTTGATAACCCCGTGCACTTGCGGGAGTCACACTACTAATTCATCTGGCCATATAACTTTCAGTTCTTCTGTTCACTGTTACTCTTGAGTTGCACGAGTGAGTATCCTTCTTCTGCCTGTGTTCTCATCATGCTCAACAACTCTTTAAATATACACGGGAGTTGATTGGTCTCCCATAAATACACTAGGTCATCAACTAATACCCTGTGTATGACACAGGGGTCATATTCTATGGGGCCAAGGAGCTACTATTACTTCCCTATCATCTATTTCCTAGCCTAACACATCAAATGATGAATTGTAATTACCAAAAGAGAAAGAAGCTAACTAAAATAAAGGTCATACCACTACTACACATAATTAGCAATCAAGGAAAGATCAAACAAGAGAAGGGGTGATTTGGACAAAGAATCCTCCTAGGGTTGACATTAAGCCCTAAACTATAGATGATGTGTTGTGATGGTAGTTCGGACCAAGAGACTCCTAAATTAGGTTAACCCCAAATTCCTAAGTGATTAACCTTTAATCCCATGCAAGTATTAGTTCAAAATATCTTCTGACCAAATCCTCCTTCGATTGCATTAATTGTCCGAAAATCTCTAATTAGGGTCAAACTCGATACATAGGTCCAATCCTAATGGTTGAAATGGTACAAACTACATGAATCCCTCGGTGTATGTATACATGGATCCGTTTTCAAGCTTTGTGAGCCTAATACAAGGGCATCTAGCACTCCTAGTACAAACTAGAATTTGAACCACAAAGTTCTCATGCAATTCAAAACATCCAAGAACACATAGCAAGAACCACAAACTACAAGATTATAAAAAAGAAATCCAACGGCCAACAATTCATCAACAAAGATGATCACCCAAAATTACAACCAAGCAACCCTAGAGTTCATCAAGTCCAAACCACAAATAAGATAGTTTCTCATATGAATGGGGAAAACTTATATAACAATAATAAAGGTAAATACAGCAAAAAGAAGTGTGAAATACTCCCTCAAATTTAGGTTTCCTTGAATGGGTAAGAAACTTGATGTTTATCGATGATGCTATCAAGATCTATCTTCAAATGACCCTTTCGTACCATGGATCACTGCCCCATCTCATCCTCCGATGTTTTCCTCCCTCCTCGAGCTCACCTTGGCTTATAATAAGAGCCTAATATATGTATTTATATGTAGAACTTATGTAAGCTAAAATGTCTTTTTTATTGTATCGATGCCCGTTTTATGTTTTAATTGGTTATATTTGTGTGGTAGGCCACAAGGAAGCCAAGTACAGCTCAAGAATGCAATTGGGAGAAATCAGAATCAAAAACTGCGTCTTTGAGCTCTAATACTGAACCCGACACTGTAGCATAAGAGTTGGGTGCTGCAGGAACTTGGCTGCAAACCATATGGGCTCTATGCACCCGCATGAAGCCTGCGAGACTCAATGAAAATTTTGGCACTAGTATTGTAGCAAAACATTGTAGCTGGTTGCTGTAGCAAAAGTACCATAGCACTAAATCAAATTTCGCCCAAAATTGGTTGTAAACCTCACGGGCTCCATGCTCCTACATGGAACCTGTAAGGCTTGGGCGGGCCTTTTAAAGTGAAAAGTTAGGGCAAATTTTATGGAGTTCTTTCTTATAGGATTTTGAGGCCCTAGGAGGAGGCGACTTCACCCGGGCAAAAGAAGGCCAAATCTCACATTCTTGAGGGAGTAAATCAAAGGGAGAAGCATTATTAGGCAAGATCTTCACCAATTTCATTATTAGGAGCTTGAAGACGGTGAGGAAAGCCGTCCCGTAGCGGCATCCGTGGAAGCTTTCTAGGCCACTCATTCTCATCCTTATGCTTTCGTTATTTGAGGGAATTTTATTATACATTTTGCAGTTGTTTCCATAAACTCATCATTTATATTTGCTTGTATGGACGGCTAAACACCAAGGTCACAAGATGCCGGTGAACCTTGGGGTGAACTTGTTTAGTTAGACGCTTTGAGTTGTTTTAATGCATTTGGTTTATTTTGTGGTTTAAGCTTTGTAATCTTTGATCTGTTGATTTGCATGAGAACTCTGTATACAAACTTCTAGGTTGTGCTTGGTTGCATGACCTACGCCCTTATACTAGATACACTTAGCTTAATGGGGATTCATGTATGAATACGTCATGACTATAGGGTATTTCGTACCCTTCCAACCATTAGGATTGGACCTAGGTATTGAGTATCAGCCATATTTAAAGATCTCCCTATTCATAGTGCAATCATAGGAGGATTTGATCAGAAAAGGTTCTAAGCCAATACTTGTATGAGATTAGGGGTTATCATTGTAACCATCAAGGGAACCCACACTTTAGGATTTCTCTTAGCCCGAACAACCAATTGCTTAGCAACTCTAGCATCCCTCTAGCTTTACTAACCCCAAGGGAATCCGCATTTATGACCACCCTCATTCCTTGGATTTTCATCCTCTCACTTTGGCGTATAGACATTTTCTCACTTAGTTTTACAACCCTTAGAAGGTTTAGTTCCCTTGAACATGATTTGGTAGGTTATATAATGAGTAAAGCGGAAGTAAGGATAGCTCCTTAGGCCCAAGGAGTATGACCCTCTCGTGCTTGCATGAGAGGTATTACTTGACGACCCCGTGCACTTGTGGGATAATCATCAAGTTCTTGGCACCGTTGCTGGGGATCCACAAGGAGTACTCAAAAAACTTGGAGCTTGTTGATTTAACCATTTTTCATTTCTTTTATTTTTCTATTTTCATCTCTTTTTTGAAACACTCTTTCATGCTCTTATGTTCATTGTTGTATCATTCCCATTTTTCCTTATTTTCCTTGTAATTATCGTCTTTCTCCTATTTCTTAATTATGGCTATAACTATCAATTGGCTTGGTTGCCATCATTTGCAGGAGTAGCAGCTGCATTGCTCGAGTGAATATTCCTAAGAAAATGGGCATGTAGAATTGGCTGACAGACCTATAACCTATGATTGGTGGAAGACACGGTTTTGTAATGCACTGAAGACCCTAAGCTTGGGAAAGCAAATTATGCAGGGCATATTCGAGCAATTTATTAAATTGAATGAGGTAGCTCCGCTGATGATGCATAACTCACCCCTTGCCCCCTCCTCCTTAAAATGAGAAGAGCTAGAGAATAAGTTTGATGAATCCCCCAAAGTAGTGCAATAGAATAGGGAAGATGCAGAATGATTGGGATCTCACAATTGTAAGGAAATGGAGTCTCCCCAGGGGAGTGATTCTAAGTCGCCTGATTATGAGATGTAAGCCATGGGAGATAATTTAGACAGTGGTAGTTCATCAAGAGAACAAAGCAGAATCTTTACAGATATCAATTTGGGAAAGTATGGAAGATTGAAGTAGTTGATTAAGACTTGCATATACACAGGGTCATCAAGTAATACCCTGTGTGTGATACAAGGGTCGTTTTCCACTAGGCCAAAGAGCTACTATTACTTCCCTTTCATCTATTTCCTAGCCTAACACTTCGAATGATAAACTATGATTACAAAAAGAGAAAGAACTAACTAGGATGATATCTGGACTACTACTATGCACAATTGGCATTCAAGGAAAAATCAAACACAAGAAGGGCTGATTTAGACAATGAATCCCCCTTGGGTTTTCATTAGGTCTTAAATTCAGAATGAAATGTTGAGATGGTAATTTGGGCCAAGAGGCTCATAAAGTAGGTTAACCCTGATGGTCATGGCGATTAACCACTAATCCCATATAACTATTCGTTCAGAATTGCTTCCGCCCAAATCCTCTCATGCTTGCATTATGCTTAGGGAAATCTCTAATTAGGGTCAATAGTCAAACTAGTTCCAACCCGAATATTTAGAAGGGTACGAAATGCCCAATGGCCATGGCTTATTCTTACATGAATCTCTCCCAAGCTAAGTGTGTCTAGTACAAGGGCGATGGTCACGTAACCAAGTATTACCTAGATGTTGAACTACAAAGTTCTCATGTAAAAACCACAAATAAGTTAGTTCCTCATGAAAGAGGAACACTCATATAATTCCAAGGAACAAATAAACAAGAAAAGAAGCAATAACTACTCCCTCTAGCATTAGATCCCTTTGGATGGTGAACATCTTGAGTCTCCACTCAAAAGATGATTTGCCTTGGATCATCTCCCAATCTCCTCCTTTGATGTTTGCCTCCTTCTTAGTGAAGCTTTGCATCGTAGATCGCCAGAAATCAACTGTGAGAAAGATGGGGTGGCAGCCCAAGAGGCCAAAGAAGAAGATGATCCTCAAAAAGCCCTAAACACCATTTTAAAACCTTCTCAAGATGGCTTCATGGCCTCATTCACAGGCATGAAAAAGGCCATCAGAGTTCGGGAATTTGCCAAAAATTCCGTAAAGTGCTACAGTAAAATGCTACCGTCATTTTTACAAACTGTGCATTCTTCAGCCTGTTCACGAGTGTCTATACTGCCATTAGCAAGCCCGTCAATAAAACTTGAGACTTTTCCGTTTCTCAAGTTCTACATGCTATAGTAAGTGCTACATTTCTGCTATAGTACTCGGGGATCTAAAATGCCATTTTCGATTTCGTTTTCCTTCTCTTTTAAGTTGTCGAGCGCACCTGGGCATTCTCAAGACCTGTAACATGAATAAGACCAATTAAACCACACAAATGGCAACAAATCATTGATTTATACATAAATAATACAATATAAATATTTATCGAATACACACATTTAGGCGTTTATCAGTCGTCAATTGAAGAGCCACTAGAGCTAGAGTTGAAACAGCTACCTGAACACTTAGAGTATGCATTTTTGGTAGAGGGATCCAAACTTCCAGTTATTACAGCCTGTTATCTGACAGCCGAACAAAAAGGAAAGCTCTTAAGTATACTAAAATACATTAAAAAGGTAATTTCTTGGAAAATTACAAATATTAAGAGGATCAGTCCTTCGTTATGTACACATAAGATCTTGATGGAAGACAATCACAAGCCGACAACAATACCCAAAAGGATACTCAACCTTAATATGAAAAATGTAGTGCAAAATGAAGTGATTAAACAACTTTATGCAGGCATCATCTACCCTATTTCCAACAGTGAATGGGTAAGCCTGGAACAAGTGATAAGTGCTTGTGTGATAAGAATGCAAAGTATTCTTTCCTTATGTTGGGCATTACTTTTATCAGGTTTTAGCACTAATACTTGTGCATTTATGTTACTTTCATGCATATAGGGTTGTGAAGCCGAAAGTTAAAGAAAGAAGCCAATGTAGATCGTGAACACACTATTTGGAGGAAATCTTTAAAAGGATTAAATGCGAAGACATCAATCGGGTTCAAGATGCGAGAATGTGTGCCAATCTCTTTGTATTCAAGCTAGCACAATGATTTGGATGGGCACAAAGGCAATCACATTCGAGTATCCCGACTTGTGTAATGATAGCAAGATCTTCACCAATGAACTCATTTATTGAAGAAGCAATACAATCTACGTAATAAACGTGTACCCGTTTATGTTGCCTCGATGAAAAGTGGATTCGGGAGTGTTTTTGGCGGGGATACCGTAGTAAAGCACTGTAGCAAATCACTGTAGTGATTTGCTGTAGTAGTTACTATTCACAACCGGCAGAAAAGAAGAATTTCAGAGAATCCACACGAGCGTGTGGAAATTCCATAGGCCCGTGTGGAACATCTACAGGCCCGTGTGGATGCCCGATTCTAGCTTATTTAATGCCATCTTTCAGCTAGATTTCAGTATTCTTTTCTCTATCTTTTCCCCAACTTTCAAGAGGGTGGCGGCTAGGGTTTTGAGAGATATTGGTGAGGATTTTGGAGAGGTTCTATGGCTTCGACATCGCGTTCCACTTGGAAGAAGGTTATTGGGGGAGCTTTCATAGGCACTGATCCGGCGAGATATAACCTAGGCCGGACAAGGGGACCTTTGGAGGAGACGAGGCCACTCCATAAGACCATTGACATGACTATCGAGCGGGTTTCTAAGAATTACTTGTTTTTACATTCAATTGCATTATTGATTGTAACTAGCTCCCTGGAGAGCTAAACCCCCTAGTGGGTACTTGGATTTGTGAACCCTAGGATGTATTTATTTCATTAAACATTTTATTATGCTTTCCTTAATTGATGTTTTAATTGAGTTCCGATCTTGATTGTTTGATTAGAGTGACACTAGGGTTGAGAGTTCACCTTCATAACCCTTGTGAGCAAGTAACACACTACGAGAGTTAGACAAAGCTAGATTGGAGAAGGTTGAGAGGGTGAGTGGAAAGATAGCGGAGCGTCCCCTTCCCCTTCGATGTGATTTATCCTACCTCTATTTCCTTGAGTTCTTTACGGTCATAGTAGAGTGAAGGGGCTAAAGGATGACCTTCCGCTGGGGCTTAGTTGCAAAGGCAACGGAGTGAAGCGTTGAAGTGATTTTAGCACCTAGGGCTTAATTGTGACTAGGGACCTTTCACCTGGACCAAAGGGTTAGGTCTACATCTAGGAAGAGTGTTTATCATATGGAATCCTTAGAACTCCATTCAATTCTATACAAGTGTGAGGTGTTGAGATTGTTTGATTTCTCTACCGGGACATCGTATAGAGTTAGTCATGGTTGACTTAGATTTGGGACCGTGTATTGAAGGATTTCCACTACTAATTAATGCATTAATTAGGAAGCATAATAGTTGGTTCTGCACTTGAAATGATTGTCCTAGGCGGAACAATATCCGAGTACCCAATTTATATCGATTACCTTACCTCTCAATTTTATTGTGTCTCTCGTTCTTATTTCTTTTATCTCTGTTTATATAAATCTCATTCATCATACCATCGATTTATGCTCATCATAGTTAGATAGCAATCATTGTGTTTCTATTCACTATTCCCTATGGATACGATACCCACTCACCTTGGATTTATTATTTTGACACCCATACACTTGTAGTTTATATGCATATTCGGTCGTGTCAACAAGTAGTGCTGACAAAAGGGGGATGACAGTTGTCACCAATTAGAAGAATGAGCTAGTTCTTGTCTAAACCATCACAGGAAGGAGAGTGTGCATAGAATATAGGAAGCTTAATGATACCACATGGAAGGACCACTTTCCACTACCCTTCATTGACCAATAGCTTGAACGATTTTCAGGGCACTCATACTATTACTTCTGAGATGGCCTTTCCGGGTATTTTTAAATCCCAATTGCTCTAGAAGATCAGGAGAAGACCATCTTCACGTACCCTTATAGTACATTTGCTTACCGTCATATGACATTCAAGTTGTGTAATGCGCCAACCACCTTTCAGAGATGTGTTATGGCCATCTTGGAAAACCTGGTGGAAGATATTACATATGTCTTTATGGATGACTCTCCATTTTTGGAAACACTTTTGAACTTTGTCTCAGGAATTTGGAACGGTCTTAGCAAAGTGCGAGGAAACCAATTTGGCCCATAGCTGGGAGAAATGCCATTTTATGGTTAAAGAGGGCATTGTTCTTAGCCACAAGATATCACAATAAGGGATCGAGGTAGACAGAGCTAAGATTGTTACTATCAAAAAGCTACCACCCTAACACACCTTTTGCGTGCGTGTACCACAACTGCACAGGTATCAAAGTAATAAAATACCCAATGAGTTGGGTAGTCGAATCCACAAGGAACGGAAGCATTAGTAGTAACTACTCCTCAGTTATCTAGCCAGAATGAAGAAGATGGTGAAATGTACTCAATCACAACATTATGAATGTCTCAAGTAAGAAAGGAAGAGTAAAAATGAATGAAGTCTCAATCAATAAAATAAGGTACTCGGGCAATGCTCCCCTAGGATCTAACATGAACTGCAAGGCTTATAGTGTTTCTAAATCGAGTTAAATGTGTCGAGGTAATCCAAGAATAATTGGTCACTACCTCCAGGCCATTGATACTAGTCCGCTACGAGGTCCCAGTAAAGAAATCGCCAAATCTCAACATCTCACACCACATATGACCGCAATAGACTCTTGGGATTCCTAAGGATAGACCTAACTCTACTTCTAGGTGAAAGACCCCTAACCCCCTACAAGGTCCAGGCCAAGAAATCTCTTAATCTCACGCCTCACACCAAATATGGTTTTAGAAAGCTTAGATAATGTGTAGATAAAATGTACTAATCGGAAGGGAAAGGGGACACTCCACTATCTCATGACTCACTCTCCCAACCCTCTTCAATCTCGGAGTTCTAACCCTAATGGAAACCTCTCTCTCATCAAGGCAAATAAATCATGCAAGCAAATCAACAACAAAGATTAATACGGCATGCAAGTAGTGAGAAAACAAGATTAAAACTCAATTAAACTCAGATTTAATAGAAAACTTTAAGTAAATCAATACAAAGATAAGATCTCAAGGTTCGCATGCCCAAATAACTACTAAGGTTTATCCCTCCACGAGGAAAATTACAAAACAATTAATGCAATGTAAATCAATGAAAACCATGGAATAAAACTCCCTTGAATTCGTGATGATAGCCTTGATGGGTTGATCGCTTCCCTTCAAGTGTACAGGATCGCCAAGTAATACCTCGTGTAAAGACACAAGAATCGTATTCTTCGGGCCTAAGGATATACTATTACTCCTTCACTGCCTACTATCTAGCCTAACATCTTAAGCAAAGGAATTTACTCTACTAGATGTAAGAAAGTAAATACGATAAATCTACACAAATTAAAGAACTTAGCAAGAGATTACAAGAGCTACAATGAAATGCAAAGGCCTATGGATGTGGGTTCCCTTAAGAGGT
Source organism: Dioscorea cayenensis subsp. rotundata (assembly GCF_009730915.1). Classification (NCBI taxonomy): domain Eukaryota; kingdom Viridiplantae; phylum Streptophyta; class Magnoliopsida; order Dioscoreales; family Dioscoreaceae; genus Dioscorea; species Dioscorea cayenensis. The sequence continues at coordinate 18,465,699 of NC_052476.1, read as the reverse complement.
CATAATGAGACAAGGATGGAGAACAAAATATTGCAAGGGTGATTTACACTGAAAATTCTCTAGATTAGATCAATCCTAATTTCTCAGTGATTGTACCCAAATCCCATTTGACTATTGACACATCCGAATATGCATATAAATTGCAAGTGCACGGGTGTCGAAGTAATAATTACCCGGTGAGTCGGGTAGTCAAATCCATAGGGAAAGGAAGTATTAGTAATAACCACTTCCAATTATCTAATTGGAATCAATGAATATGATAGAATGAACTTAATTGCGCGCAAGACAAACAAGTATGCAAGAAGCAAAGTAGAAGAGTCTCAATCACTAAAGATGAGGTACTCGGGCAATGATCCCCATAAGATCTTCTATCAAGCTCAAGATTCACTAAATGCTCTAGAATTTAGTCTAATGAGTTGAGGTATTCCAATGATAACCAATCCTTGTCTCCAAGTAAAAGGCACTAGTCCCCTACAAGGTCCCGGTGGAGAAATCGACCAATCTCAACACCTCACACCCCATATGACCGCAATACGCTCTAAGGAAACCTAAGAGTGAAACCGATTCCAAAATGTAGATCCAACCCTAATTCCCTGCAAAGGATCCTAACCCCCTACAAGGTCTTGGCGGAGAAATCGAGCAATCTCACGCCTCACACCAAATATGGTTGCAAAGAGAAAAGGGAATACGGAGATAGGAAACACTCAATCAAAGGGTAAAGGAGACACTCCTCTATCCCAAAGCTCACCCTCTCAACCCTCTTTAATCTTGGCAATCTAACTCAAATGGAGACCTCTCACATCCAAGTATTAAATCATGCAATGTAAATCAACCACAAGGATTAACAACAATAGCAAGCAACTAAATCACATGATTAAAACTCAAAACAACTCGGATTAACTAGAGGCATTAAGAGAATCAATACAATGTATAGGTCTTAGGGTTCACATGCCCAAATACCTACTAGGGTTTTGCCTTCCATGGGCCTAGTTATAAAACAATAATGGATACAATGAAAAGCAATAAAACCCATAGAGAAAACCCCCTCGAATTCGTGCGGATTGGCCTTGATTGGTAGTTCCACATCTTGAAGGGTTCCTCTCCAAAGCTAGGTCGCCAATGGCTCACCAATGCTATGACGTTGAAGGAACCTATCAAAGTTGGTGAAGAACTCCCTCTCAATCAGCGAAGACCTTCTCCTCAAACCCTAGCCGCCTTTCTCTCCAAGTCTATGCTCAAAGCTTAGCAAAAAGTCCCTTTAGAATCGGCCAAACGGTGTATTTATAGCTTCAAATCGCTCCTGTCACGTGCTTCCACACGCCCGTGTGGATTTTCCACACGCCCGCGTGGGCTGCAGGAATTTCCACCCGGGCACATGAACAGTAATTTTTGCTATAGTACTGGTACAGTAAAACCTCTAAAATGCTTTGCTATAGTGATTTGCACAAGCACGATGACAAACAATCTCCTCTTAAGGCCACACAATCGGGCACACGATGATGTAGTAGGCTATAAGGCTTTTCCTTCATCGATGCGTCTTGAAAAGTCTTGAAATCTTTACAAAGAGAAGGAATGTGGAGACATGGCTGCCTTTGTGCCCTTCCACTAATAAATTGGCTTGCATAACTATGGAAGTTGGCACACATCTCCTCATACACGAACTCCTCTTATGACTTCCTCCTTGATTCGTACAAGAACTCTTCAACAATGTGCCTTGCTAGCCCATCTTCGCTTCCTTTTAATTCCCAATGCTTTCACAACATATATGCATGAAAGAACACCCAATACACGAAATGAGATATATACCATATAAGATATGATGCTCAATGTTAGTAAAACAAGCATAAAAACATGTTCACTTAAGCACTTATCAAACTCCCCAACACTTAAGCCTTTGCTTGTCCTCAAGCAAAATTAAACATTAAACTCATGGAAAGAAAAAAGAAGTGCTTAGACTTAAGTTCACCAAGAGGGTACAAGGGTGAGATTCTAAAGTTATGGAGAAAATAAAACACTAGACAAAAACAATCAATGCTCTAGCAAACAATCCAATCAAAAATGAATGCGATAGAATCCGAATGCGTGTGTGTATGAAAAACTCAACTCATGTCAACACTATGTCCACTACTAAGTTTTTATTAAAATGGGACTTATTTATGAACAAAAAGAATAGGTAGTAGCTTCACACAATCCTCTAAGGTAGCCCTCTCCCAAGATGCCTCCCGAGTGGCTTTCACACTTTCGAGGTGGTGGCTCTTTCTACCAAGGGTGGTAGCTTTCACACATCCCATGAGATAGCTCTTTCTCTCATTAGGGCATAACAAGTATCCGACTTATGAGAGTAGCTACAGACATCATGAGTGGTAGCTCTTTCCACCCCCCTATGTACAAACAACAAACAATTTCCAATTTTTTTTTTCAAATAAAAACTAGCACACTAAAGTCCCAAACACAATGAACTAGAGTCTTCATAGGTCTAATGAGTGAGAAAAGTGCACAAAGAGCAAACGGCCAAAAGTATTCAAGAAAATTGGATGAACACTAGAGCATGATAAAATCCAATGTTTACAACCTCCAAAAACTAAGAATTAAACTCTTAACCCTAAGGTGAACCTTCAATGGCAACAAGAGCATGCTCATGAAAACACAAGTAAAAGTCATGTAAAAGGTGAACCCTCCCCCACACTTAAGATGTACATTGCCCTTAATGTACACATGTAAGCACAATAAAAATAACATCAAGAGAGGAGCATAATGTGTGCGGGAATGCAATTAAAATAATATTCCCCTTAACTCCTCATTAACATTTGGTGGAGTCTATCTCAAGGGCGTGTTGTAACGGTTGTGAAGCTCACACGACCATGGTATAACACACATGATCGTGTCTATGACTAAAACATCAACAACATCACCCTCAAGGCCAACTGCACGGAATACAAGGGGTTCAGTAAAGCTTAACAAAACAGTAAAGAAAATATGAATGCAAATAGATAACAAAACGAAAGCATAAAGATAACTCTCAGAAGTTGAAACCTTTCTGAGCACACAAGTCCACAAAATAAAGATAAAACAAACAAAGACATAAAGTGCAAAAATAGAAAGTCTTATGAGTGTGACGCCTCAAGCGTCGGCATTTGGAGCTGGTGCTCGTGTTGGCGTGGACACTGGTACAGAAGCGGATGAGACCTCCTTGTCTAGAGTCTGCTGAATATGATCAAGTCGCTCCAGAATCCACGCCTGGTTCTCCAAGATAGTGGCGATGACAGCCTCGAGTTGAGTCAGGCACTCGTGTACTTGAGGAAAAGATGACTCTAGATCCATGGATGCTATCGGTGCTGCCTCGGTGATCTTGGGCTCGACTGCAGATGGTGTCTTTATAGCCTAAGTAGGCTCCTCATCGTCCTCGGATGACAACTCCACTAGTGCGTATCCACATGAGCCTGTACATCTCACAATGCCCATCAACCGGAGAGTAACCAAACCCAATGGTGCTAGACTACTGACCCTCTCCTCGTCCCTAACCGAGCGGATTAGACCCATCTTGAACATAAGACGAGTGATGTAGGATCCCGCAAACAATGCTCCCAATCGCAAGTACTCACTCTGATGACGAAAGTAATTGGCTTGCGGAATACTGACGACCACCGCATAAATCATGGAAAACCTGGCCTGGAGTGAGATCATGAGGATAATTGGTGAGGAGCTCAGTATACTCGATAGTATCAGCATAGTCCTGATCGTATAATCCGAGATATATCGAGAATTAGGTAAAAGTCATCCTATACGGCTGACCGAAGGCTCGGAAATGAACGGCACCCTTCGTGTCAAAACTGATATCAACTATGTCATGATCAAAGGAAAATGATGCAAGAACCTCCAATGTGATATCTCATCTGATGGGCTCCTGAATAGAGAATAATCGGTCCCAACCCTCCACACTAACAAGTGCTTTAACCTCCTCAGCAAGACCAATGTCCTCTAATGCATCGTAGTCAATAAAGCATGACTATGCAATCTTCAGGTGCTGGAGATGCTCAAACCGCTACTGATGAACGGGGTCAGGAAATTCGACTACAGGTGGTGGGGTTGGCTTCCTGTCATGGTGAGGACATTTTTGGGCCAACTTCTTGGTCTGTGGTGCCATATCTGCGAAGAAAACACTTAAAAACATCAGTTCGGCATGAATGCAATGTAAACTGGGCTCTACATGCACGAAGGCAGTGAGCTGGGGAAAAAATAGGGCCAATTGGCCACTGTCCCAACCGACGCGGGCGTGTGGGCAGGCCACGTGGCCGCGTGGGCGAGTGCTTGGCCCAGCCAGGCACCCACACACCCACCTGGGTAAGCCACGCTGGAGCGCGTGGCTGGCCTGGGCATGCGGCCAATCGAGGGCCGCGACCACGCCGGGATCGGCGTGGGTCGGGGTGGCTCTCGGCCAAAGGGGCCACGCGCCCGCATGGCCTTGCGTGCTGCGCGCGGCCAGCCCACACGGGTGCTTTGGCAGACCGTGTGCACGTGTGGGTGGCCGAGTTGGGCTCCTACGCTTCATACAAAAATCATTCTCATACATTGAAGAAGTGTCTAGCATGATTCCCTATGAGAACTATCATAAAAATACCATGGAAACTCCATGAAAATGACCTTGTAGAACATGGAGAGGGTGGAGGGGAGTGAAGGCTTACCGGAGCAATTCGGAGAAGAAACTCGGTAAAAACTCCGGAAAATTACGTATAATCCTCAAAGGAGTTGAAAACAATTGGTTTGAGAGATCAAAACTTAGGCTTTATAGGAGTGAAGGGGTGGAAGATAAAAGGGCTCAATGAAAATGGAAGATGATGAATAGTGCCCTTCATATTCTTATAAGCACGGGGGGGTGTGGATTTTCCACACCCTCGTGTGGGTACTGTACACGACCGTGTGGAAATTCCACGCGGCAGTGTGAACTATAAAATTTCTGCAAACAGTCCACAAATGGCCTGAAACTCCAAATTAACACCAATTTTTCAACATTAAACATTAAATTCACCCTAAACCATGTCATACACATGAACAACAAATCAAATCACCGAAAAATTCCATGAAAACACCAGTGATAAATAAAAATTAATCAAGACACACACTCATGAATTTATTACTGCAGAATTTAAATTTTACGTCTAAAAACTAACTAAAAGCTTGGGTTGCCTCCCAAGAAGCGCTTGTTTAACGTCAATTAGCTTGGCGTACCTGTCCTTACCTCATGGTGGCTCATAAAGATGGAAAACCTCTTTATTAGAGGCTTGCCCATCTCCTTCAAAGTAAGGCTTCAACCTTTGTCCATTTACCTTGAAGGTTCCCTTCTCTAGGTGAGTGATCTTAATTGCACCATGTTGAAATTTTTGAGTGACCTCGAATGGCCCTGACCACCTTGACTTTAGCTTACCCAGAAACAACTTCAACCGGGAGTTGAAAAGTAACACTCGGTCACCTACTTTGAAATCTTTGTGCAGTCTAATGTGCTTGTCATGCCATAAACATATTCTTTCTTTGTAGATTCGTGCATTTTCATAAGCTCTCAAACGCCACTCATCTAACTCATTCAACTGCAGCCTTCTTTGGTCACCGTCCCGGGCAAGACTGAAATTCATTGCTTTGATTGCCCAATAAGCCTTGTGCTTGAGTTCCACTGGTAGATGGCATGCTTTCCCATAGACTAAGTTATACGGCATGGTCCCCACTGGAGTTTTGTATACTGTCCGGTATGCCCACAATGTGTCATCTAATCTTTCCGACCAGTCCTTCCGGCTATGTTCCACTGACTTTGACAAAATTCTCTTTAACTCTCGATTGGTCACCTCCACTTGCGCACTCATTTTGGGATGATATGGAGTAGCAAGACGATGGTTCACACCGTATCTTTTCAGAATTTTCTCAAGTTGTGCATTGCAAAAATGAGTACCTCGATCACTTATGATAATTCTAGGTGTCCCAAAATGAGTGAACAATTTCTTGAGAAACTTGACTACCATTCTAGCATCGTTCATGGGGAGAGCCTGAGCTTCAACCCACTTAGACACAGAGTCCACAGTGACCAAGATATAACGATTCCCATTAGGGCAAGGAAACAGCCCCATAAAGTCAATGCCCCAAACATCAAAAACCTCACAAAAGTGCATTGGATTTCGCGGCATCTCATCCCGTTTAGACAGATTTCCTGCTCTTTGGCAACTATCACAACATTGCACAAATTTTCTTGCATCTTGAAATAATGTTGGCCAATAAAAACCAGCTGCCAGGACCTTTTCGGCTGTCCTCCCTGAAGCATAATGACCATCCACGGGTCCCGAGTGACAATGAGCTAAAATATCCCATCCTTCTTTTCGTGATACGTATCTTCGCACTATATAGTCTGCGCACATTCTGAAAAGGTAAGGATCCTCCCAAGAAAAATGCTTCAAATCAGCAAAGAATTTCTTCCTTTGTTGGAAAGAAAGTCCTCTAGGTAGAACTCTCCCCGATAAATAATTGGCGAAGTCAGCAAACCATGGCTTATCAACTTCTGAAATTTCCTGCAGAGTATACAAATGCTCCTTATGAAATGTATCATTAATGTCAGTCTTCCATGACCCCTCTTCTTCTAAACCTTCAAGGCGAGAAAGATGATCTGCAGCAACATTTTCAGCCCCTTTCTTATCCCTGATTTCAATATCGAATTCCTGCAGTAATAATACCCAACGAATCAACCTTGGCTTCGCATCAGACTTGTTCATTAGATAACGTAATGCTGAATGGTTTGTGAAGACAATCACTTGTGAAAGGATGAGGTATGATCTGAATTTGTCAAATGCAAAAACTACAGCCTGCAGTTCCTTCTCCGTAGTAGTGTAGTTTTCTTGGGCACTTGTCAAACTCTTGCTCGCATAATAAATGGGATGAAAATGTTTATCTTTTCTCTGGCCTAGAACAGCCCCCACAGCATGATCACTAGCATCACACATAAGTTCAAAGGGAAGGTTCCAATCTGGTGAAATAAGGATTGGTGCTTGCACAAGTCTTTCCTTTAAAATGTTGAAGGCAAGCAAGCAAGCTTCATTAAACTCAAATGGGGCATCTTTCTCCAACAACTTGGTCAATGGATGAGCTACCTTTGAGAAATCTTTGATGAATCGGTGATAAAAACCTGCATGCCCCATGAAACTCCTAATTTACTTAACATTAGTTCTAGGAGGTAGTTTTTCAATAGTTTCAATTTTCGCCCGATAAACTTCAATCCCTTGGCTAGAAATTTTATGACCAAGGACAATCCCCTCTTGGACCATGATGTGGCATTTCTCCCAATTCAAAGCCAAATTCGTCTCTTCACACCGCATAAGCACCTTCTCAAGATTTTTCAAGCATGTCTCGAAAGAATTACCGAATACCGAAAAATCATCCATGAAAACCTCCATTACATCTTCTAACAAATCATCAAAAATAGCCGTCATACATCTTTGGAAGGTAGCGGGTGCGTTGCAAAGTCCGAATAGCATTCTTCTATAGGCAAAGGTACCAAAAGGACATGTAAAGGTTGTTTTCTCTTGATCCTCGGGGGCGATTGGGATTTGGAAATATCCCAACATACCATCTAGAAAATAATAGAATTTGTGGATAGCTAGTAGCTCCAACATTTGATCAATGAATAGCAATGGAAAGTGATCCTTCCTTGTGGCATCATTCAACCTCCGATAATCGATGCAAACACGCCATCCCATCACTATTCTTGTTGGAATTAATTTATTTTGCTCATTTTTAACCACCGTCATGCCACCCTTCTTCGGTAAAACTTGTGTTGGGCTCACCCAAGCACTATCCGAAATGGGATAAATAATTCCTGCGTCTAGAAGCTTTAAAACCTCCGTTTTTACCACCTCTTTCATATTTGGGTTTAGTCTTCGTTGAGGTTGAATCACGGTTTTGTAATTATCTTCCATTAAAATCTTGTGAGTGCAGAAGGATGGATTTATTCCCTTGATATCTGAAATTTTCCAAACTATAGCTGTTTTGTGCAACTTCAACATGGTAACAAGTTTCTCTTTTTGTTCCAGAGACAGATTTGAAGCAATGATCACCGGCAACTTTGACCCCTCGGCGAGGAATGCATACTCAAATGTTGTGGTAATGTTTTTTTAGCTCTAACTCAGGGGTTCTTCCACCGCGGTCACGACACCTTGCTTGTTTCCGATCGATTTCTTCAAACCTTTGTGAGGTGTCTTCTACTTCTTCCTCAATTACCTCCTACTCTAGCTCACGAACACCAAGGTCACCCAAAACATCTTCATCATCCACTCGGTCATCCAAACTACAAACCTTAATTGACGAGATTGATTCAACACAACCAATGGTTTCATCTTTTTCTCTTGTCTCAGATTCAAGCCCAATTAACCCCTCATGCAACTTCCCTTGAAATAGATATATAGACTTCTACTTGATTTATCTTCAGCCCCAATTTCTAAAAAGACATAAATGCAAATTTCTCAAAGTCTTCTAACATGCTTGACAATTCAGCCCCTTGATAAGATATTCCATGTCCTTGAACTATCTCTTGCAGTTCGGCTGTCCTTACCCCAAAAACCTCGTCCTGTAGCTTGCTCAAGTCTAGGTACGCTACAACTTGTTCTAACTTTTCCTCATTAGATGCCATCTATCCCTTTATTGTCTCCATCAGCAATGCTTTGTCAAACATCATCCTGAAATATAATGAAAGGCTAGGAATCACTGTTCACTTAATAGGGAGAAAGAAACAAGGCTGTGAATAACGAGAAACACGGAAGAGAGGAATATGAAATAGAAAGGCAAATGAAAATGTGAATGACTAAAGTAATAAAGTCCTAGTGTTCCTAATATCCCATTCCCCGGCAACGGCGCCAAAAACTTGACACATCCGAATATGTGTATAAACCGCAAGTGCACGGGTGTCGAAGTAATAATTACCCGGTGAGTCGGGTAGTCGAATCCATGGGGAACGGAAGTATTAGTAATAACCACTTCTCAATTATCTAGTTGGAATCAATGAATATGATAGAATGAACTTAATTGCGAGCAAGGCAAACAAGTATGCAAGAAGCAAAGTAGAAGAGTCTCAATCACTAAAGATGATATACTCAGGCAATGATCACCCTAAGATCTTCTATGAAGCTCAAGATTCACTAAATGCTCTAGAATTGAGTCTAATGAGTTGAGGCATTCCAATTATAACCAATCCTTGTCTCCAAGCAAAAGGCACTAGTCCCCTACAAGGTCCCGGTGGAGAAATCAACCAATCTCAACACCTCACACCCCATATGACCGCAATGAGCTCTAAGGAAACCTAAGAATGAAACCGATTCCAAAATGTAGATCCAACCTTAATTCCCAACAAAGGATCCTAACCCCCTACAAGGTCCCGGCAGAGAAATCGAGTAATCTCACGCCTCACACCAAATATGGTTGCAAAGAGAAAAGGGAATACGGTGATAGAAAACACTCAATCAAAGAGGAAAGGAGACACTCCTCTATCCCAAGGCTCACCCTCTCAACCCTCTTTAATCTTGGCAATCTAACTCAAATGGAGACCTCTCACATCCAAGTATTAAATCATGCAATGTAAATCACCCACAAGGATTTACAACAATAGCAAGCAACTAAATCAAAAGATGAAAACTCAAAACAACTCGGATTAACTAGAAGCATTAAGAGAATCAATACAAAGTATAGATCATAGGGTTCACATACCCAAATACCTACTAGGGTTTAGCCTTCCATGGGCCTAGTAACAAAACAATAATGGACAAAATGAAAAGCAATAAAACCCATAGAGAAAACCCCCTCGAATTTGTGCGGATTGGCCTTGATTGGTAGATGATAAACGTCTAAATGTATGTATTTTGTAAGTACTGATGCGCATGTTTATTGTATTTTATTGAGAACTTGATGCCTTTTTTATGGTTTAATCGTTTTATTTCATATTTCAGGCACAAAAGAAGCCTAGGTGAGCTCAACGACGGAATGTAAGAAGAAATCGACATCAAAAACGTCATTTTTGGACCCCGGGCACTATACATGCACTGTAGCAGCCCGGAACATGAAAATTTCAGAAAAAGTCTAAGTCTGAATTTCCTTACAGGCAGTATTATGACCATCCTTGCGGACAGTATTGTGAGTGTGAGGCCACCCGCAGGGAAGCCCGAGTTCATCCCTTTATAAGCATTGTTAGGGTTTCTTTTTGAGGAAGAGGCCTTCTTCTTGGAGCTCACCACCACCACACCAAATCGAGCTAGAAGTAAGGTTTTGAGGGCATTTCCACGGAGGATTCGATGAGGAGGCGCGATTTTTGGGTGAGATCTACTCCTAGGGCTTGTGTAGAGGAGGTTGAAGACAAGGGAAGCCACCTCTTGTATGGCGTCTTTGGAAGCTTCTCCGGCCTTCATTCTTTTAGGGAGTATTTCTTATGTTTTGTTTGGTTGTTTGCATGGATTTCTTGTTGTATTTGATGACTATGAACAACTAAACTCAAAGGTCACTGATGTAGGGTGAACCTTGGCGGTGAACTGTGCTTGTATGGATGCTTGGTTCTTTCAATTGTATTTTGGCTTGTTTGTGATCCTTGCTTGGTGTATTTGAATGCTTTGGTATGCATGAGAACTCAGTGTATCAATTCTTAGGTAATGCTAGGTTGCATGACCATTGCCCTAGTGTTAGACTCACCAAGCTTGGAAGGGGAACACGTATAAATACGCTGTGACCATCGGGTATTTATACCCCTCCAATTCTAGGGTTAAGTATTAGCTTGTATTCTAACCCTAACATGAGAAAATCACCTTTCCCATTACAATCATAGGAGGATTTGGGCGGAAGAAATTCCGTATCCAATACTCGTACCGGATTAGGGGTCAATTACTGTGACCATCTGGTTGACCTAATCTAGGGTTTTCTCGGTCCAACTAGCCATTTGCATGTTAGTTCTGGCATCCTGCACACTTTAGTAGCCCCTGAAAGGATCCTCATCCGCGATCGCTTTCTTCCCTTGATTATCCCCCGTATCTTGCCTTCATTGTTAGCATTTTATTTGCATTTTTACTTGTTTAATTGTTTTTATCACTATCACATTCAAACTTGGAGGTTAAACAACATAGCGAAGAGGAAGTAAGGCGACTTCTCGGGCCCTTGGGAATCGAGCCCCCTCGTGTTCTCACGAGGGGTATTACTCTTGAACCCATACACTTGCGGGAGGCGATCAAGTTTTTAGCGCGCGTTGCGGAGACCCACGAGGAATACTCGAGAAAACTTTAAGCGTGTTGATTTGACCATTGTTTTTGTTTTTGTTTATCATTTTGTGTATATATTTCATCATTCCTCCATTTGCATTCTCTTTTTCTTTTCCTTCTTCTTCAATATCTAAGTCTTGACTCTAATTATCTTGCAAAAGTACCCATCTTATGACACAAGCAGAGTCAAGTGAATTTAGTTGAGCCCTAGCGACGAGATTGAATGAGCCTTCCATCAACAGTTAAGAGAAGTGGCCGAAAGTTCAAGACAACAAGAGATCCGGGTTGAATCTAGTGAGCCTTCAGTTATGGCCGAGCCAAGGAGAACTTTATCCGATTTTGAGAGGCTACAATTTACCGGGGAAGAAATTGGTGTGCAAGCACCTCTCGTACGGCCAATAATTTTTGAGATCAAGGCAAAGCAC
>NC_052476.1:18350880-18453013 GCF_009730915.1 Dioscorea cayenensis subsp. rotundata | reverse complement strand
CTTTGGTCGAAAATTCCGTTTACCACCCACATGTGTGCGAGTCAAGGGAGATGCGAGAAGATGAGTGATGAGATAGTCGAAAGAACTAGCCCATCTAATTGATGATTAAAATGCCAATGAGGGGCCCCAAATTAAGCCCATTTAAGCGATGAAGTGAGAGCTAGTTTAATGGGCGACGTCAAAAGCTCTATCCAGACATGATGGTGTAGAGAGCTGGTTTAAAGGCGGGAACCAAGCTCGACCCGGTGATGCTCTGGAAACCAATTGAAGACAACAAGCATCATCTCAACATCATTAGTAAAGCCTAAGTTGAGATGGCCTACTATAAATCGATTGTCCTTCTAGTAGATGCTTTGATTGCTAAGTGCAGTAAATGCTTAGTAGCAGCGGAGATCCACCTACCAGGAAGCTAAGATACATGAAAAGAAGCAAGAGTGAGTGCGAGGCCATGCAGAAGAGATGAAATCCTAGCGTGGGGAACCACACCTATGACATGGTGAAGGTGCCAAGGGCGAGAGACACTTAAGTACAAGTGATTGGCAGCGGGAAGATCTGCTACCCTGAGAGGAAACCCTGAGCTTATAAGCGAGGGCGTGCTTGTTTAGAGCCTCCCAAATGAGGCACGAGGAAGAGTTTGTTGAGTTTGACACATTTTGTTAGCTGAGAACAATAAAGGGGTGGGTTCAACCCAATACTTAATGGAGAGAGACTTCCCACATCATGACGTGTCACTTGTCGCATGAAGTGGACATTTTGCCAAGCTAATGAAAAACTAAGTGAGAGAGAGTAGCCGAGAAGGAGGGAAGATGTGAAGAGATAGGGAAAAAGTGGGAGGAAAAGAACCCGAAGGAGGGAGGGAGATAGTAGGGTTTGCATGAGATGATCGGCTAGTTGATGAGTGTACAATGTCGTATATTTCGTATCATTTTTGTACACTGATTCGAAAGCGATATATAAGAACTCGTAGCTGATGGAATCGAGTGCTAAATCATGTGTATGTTCTCGGGGCTCAGGAGCTTTACCACATCAAGATGAGAGAGAGAGCGAGAAGAAACATTTTAGACCTCAAAACAATGAAGTTGGATCTCTCTCGGCATCGAACAAGGACGAGGCAAACTTCGGTGGCTTCTGACGGCGACTCACGGCCACGCTACAATTTGTAAAGTGAATTCCGAAGAACCTTGCGGGCATGCTTTCATGATAGTAAGAGGATTCATATTCAATTCGGGATTACTTTATGGGCAGGCTTATGCAGAAGGATCATCCGGAGGAGCTTACGACCATCGTATGCAGTAAGGGTGGTCATAAGTAGCAAATATAGTGAAGTTCTGATCCAGAGCTTATGTATGGTGAGAGTGTTTGTAACCTGAAATAGAAGACTTTATGGATGTGACTTACGGCTGTAAGTGGTCCTATAAGGCTTGTGGCTATCTTCTTTAACTCCCTTAGGGCCATGTCCTTACGCTTGTAGAGGCGTTTGGATCCGCGGAATGGGAATGGGGGAATGAGAATGGGGGAATGGAAGTAGAGGCGAGTGAGAAAGAGGAATGGGAAAACAATGTTTGGTTTGAAGGAATGTATGTATTAGGAATGGGGAAAAAGATGAGAGAGAGCTGTTTAAGTGCTTATATGCCCTTTGAGTTAATTAATGGTTTGTAGTATTGTATAAGATAATGAATTAATAAGTAACTATAGATAATTATCGATATAAGCATAAGATAAATTAAACAATTATCATGTAGAATAATTATTAATTAGATTATATATATATAATTGAATTAGAAATAACTTTTAAATAATAATTATTATTAATTTAAATAATTATAACTATTAGAGTTAAATTAAACAATTAACTTTTAAAAATTATTGTATAAGATAATAAATTAATAAGTAACCATAGATAATTATTGTATACATATAATTATTAATTTGTTATAATTTATATAATTGAATTATAAATAATTTTAAATAATAATAATTATTAATTTAAATTATAATAACTACTAAGTTAAATTAAACAATTAACTTTAATAATTATTGTATTGGATAATGAAATTAATGAGTAACTATAGATAACTATTGAAATAAACACAATCTTTTTTTGAGACAAACACACATGCATCCATCAATTGTAAAATTAGAATGAAAATCCTACCAGTAATTATCACACAAAGGAAGAACACCAAATGCCCTCGTACTTTCCGAGAAGATGAGATGAGAGACACGACGATAAGCTTTCCCTAGAGATCGTAGCGAAAGGGTTGGAAGGAGCTAGCAGGCGGTACGTCAGTCTTGTCCTTGAAGCTCGGCGTCACGGGGAGAGCAAGGGGATTGCTAGGCTGAGGAAAGAACAGTGCTAAGCGCATTTGGGTGAAAAGGAAAAAAACCAAATTTAAATGATGGGCCAAAAGGGTAAATCTACCCCCACATGAATCGGACTACCCCCAAATTTGGCATCAATGGGACTCCTCTCTTGTTGGACTTAAAAAATTCTTGGCCCATTCCATTGCACCCAAACAAACATGTGATAACTTGAGTTGTGTAAGGAGTCCCATTACCAATCCTTGGGAGTCAATGATCCCATCTAAAGCGCCCCATAAGTAGCACATGGCGGTCGGGTATAAATAGATCGATAGCGATTTTTTTAGAGCATTCTTGGATTTTATTTTTGGGGGATTTTGGGCGTAGTTAGGGAAGAAAGGAGGCGAGATCTCCAAAAGGTGTCACGCCCGACCTGCGGAGGGATACTCCGCCACTCAACCCCTCGAGACAGCATAGGGCTAACCAACAACATGGAAACAATTATATTTATCTTTGGTACAAGATATAAAAGTACACTAATACATAGCGGAAGTAGCAATAATAACAACCACAATAATAAACAGAATTAGAAGGGTTCACAAACGCACAAGGAAGCAATAACACCAACAACACACAACTGATACATTAAAGGTTTAAGAGTTGTTTTAGATACAAAACCATGTGACAAGGGTTTACTACCCCTAGTGGATCCATAAGTCAAACAACCTATCCATGACAAAAATAAACACACACGAATTGAAAAGATACACAAAAGATAGAACACTAGCAAATGCTCAGCATATTGCCACACAGCTGCACTCACTACCTACAAAAGACTGGGAAGAGGGAAGAGGAGTGAGCAACTAGCGTTGCTCAGTGAGGGGAGGTTAGCACAACTCTAATAGAAATATACCACAATAATGCCATAAATCTCCAAATATAATACTTTACAAATAAAAATAACTAGTTTAGAGAATGAATACATATAATAGCAAACTTTAATACAAAATAGTAAGAAAAGATAGAATAACAAGAATTCTACCTCAATTAGGGTTTTAGAATATCAAAGTGTAAAAAATACTAAATATGGAGTTCCAAATTATGGAATTAAGCTAATTATGAAAGCAAAGTTTTCCACAATAAGCATGTAAAATCAAAAATAGTTCCAATTATAAATATAACAAAAGCAAATAACATGAGCTTTCACAATAAGTAAATATAATACTAGTGTCAAATCAAATTTATGGGAGACTGCACTCCTAAGAGCAACAGCTGGCTTCGCCCGCTCACCACAAATTTAAGATGACACTATAAAAGAAACAATTGGAATAAATCTCAACCCAGAATAAAACAACACCCAACACTAACCCAGCATAAAGTGTTCTAGAAACCTCCCTAAACCTTCACCGCGGCCGCAGCTAGGTTTAGAGCCATCAAAGTACTCATGCCCTTGGCGTTGACCCATGTCGGTTCACCACATGGTGACAACGGCTGCCAATGAATATCTGAGTTAGGACTCTACACTCCCACAGGCGGCCCTTGTAGTGTCGGCCGGGTCTACCACACCACCTCAAAAAGGTGGTCGTGGAGCCATCTCTACGTGAGGGTATCACCATACAAACTCAACAATCGCACAACTCCACACGAGTACAATAGCGAACACAATAACTAATAACAACAATACCTCGACCATTTCCATAGGAAGTGATAAAAAGCATAAAGCAAAAACTCAAGCTTTTAATACAAATCAATTTACATAATCTAACATAAGAAACAACACGAGAATTCTTTCCTTTGAACATAAATTTCATTAAAAATAAACCAAAGCAATAAACTCCTTCGAGGGTTAAAACTTCTAAAAAGCAATAATAATAATCCACAGAAACTCATTAAGCAAGATAGAATATATAAGCATATAAATATTGGTAATTTCTAATAGAGTCATGCTTAATAATCCCACTCACTAAATTAATGATTCCTCTTCCTCACAAGCTAATCCTCGGCTAACTGTTTGCCTCCAGCTAACGCTTCATCTCCTTACCAGTCACAACAAACAACATCAAAGATTAGTACAAAAAAATCCAAGCAAAAGAAACCCTAGGTTTCTTCTACCAAACTAACTCAAAATCAATCCTAGGGTTGGCTCAAAGCTAGGTCTAAAGGGTTACTAATGAATTCCTAAGGGTTAGAGCTTCACTCTAATCTAAAGAAATCAAAAGAAACAAGTAAATCTTGTTAGTGCTACGATAGCTTCGAGGGATTGCTATAGTAAGAAAAAGAAATTGCCACGAGTAAAAACCGGCTCTAAAACAAAGGTTTTTCTCGATTTCTGACACCTAACTAAGAAATTTCTTTACAAACATTTATACAAATGAATTACAAAGACCTTGGCTTCAATTTGAGCCTAAAATCAACCTAAACCATGATGTATTTCTAGGTTTTTGAAGATTTCCAAAAACAATGAAATACGAGAGAAATATGAAAGAAAAACCTTAGATCGAAGCCTAACCGCATTCAAGAGGATGAGAATGGATGCTTTAATTCACCAGAAAAATTTCTTCTCACGTTGAGGGGCAGGCCAAATGAGAAACAAATGAGAAGAAGAAAGAAAAAAGAAGAAAAAAAGAAGGCTGTAGAAGATTCTAAATGCTACAGTATTAGGATGGTACAATAACAGGCTGGTACAACAACATGCCACTACAGTAACAGGTTAATACTGTAGTGGGTTGTCTATAGCGACAGTGAGCTGGTTCTAACACAAGGGGCTATTTGAAGGAAAATTTGGATCCGCATTCAAGGGGATTAGAGGTAGTAGCCGTCAAGCCTACATTGGCGGCTTGCATAGAAGCTTCCTTAGGGCTTCCCCTGTGATTCTTCATTGGCATGATTGAGAAAGGGATTTTTGATAAGTGCTTGAGCGATAAGAATATGAAGTGTTCTTTTCTTGTGTTGAGCATTACTTTTCTCGGGGTTTAACGCTAATATGGGTGTATTTATGTTACTTTTATGCATGTAGGGTTGTGAGGCCGATTATGAGAGAAAGAAGCAAATGTGGGTCGTAATGCACTAATTTTGGAGGAAATCTTGCTAAAGGTTCAAACGCGAAGACATAGGTCGGGTTCTAGATGCAGGAATGTGTGCCAATCTCCTCGTACTTGAGTTAGCACAACTATTTGGAGGGGTACAAGGGCAGTCACATTCAAGCATTCAGACTTGTCCATATAGAACAAGATCTCCACCAACATGTCCGTTATTGAAGAAGCAAGGTGATCCATGACATAAACGTGTGCCCGTTTGCGTTACCTCGATGAAAGTATAGATTTGGGAGTATTTCAGGCCAGTACTGCAGCAGGGTACTATAGAAAACACTGTAGCAAAGATATTGTAGCAGCACTGTTTACAGCCGGCCGAGAAAACAGAAAAACAGAGAATCCACATGGGCGTGTGAAAAATCCACAGGGGCGCCCATATGGGCGTGTGGATTTCCAATTCCAGCTCTTTTAAAAGCCGATTTCAGCCCCAATTTCAGCATTTTTTTCTCCATATTTTCCCCAACTTGAGAGGTATTGGCTAGGGTTTTGGAGAGGTTCTATGGCTCTGACATCACGCGCCGTTTGGAAGAAGGTTAGTGGGAGAGCTTTTCTCGGCACCGATCCGGCGAGGTGTATCCTAGGCCGGACAAAGGGATCCTTGCGACGAGTAGATGACTCTCCACAAGACCATCGCCATGACTAACGAGGGGGTTTTCTATGGATGTTTTATTTTTACATTCGATTTCATTGATTGTATCTAGCTCCATGGAGAGCTAAACCCCTAGTGGGTACTTGGGTATTTGTGAACCCTAGGATATATTCATTTCATCAAACCTCTTTATTATGCTTTCAATTAATTAATGTTTATTGTGAGTTCTAATCTTGGAGACTTGATTGTATGAATACTCCCCTAGAGTGACACTAGGGTTGAGAGTTTTTCTTGGTAACTCTTGTGAGTGAGTGACACATCATGAGAGTTAGACAAAGCTAGATTGGAGAGGGTTGAGAGGGTGAGTCGAGAAGTAGCAGAACGTCCCCTTTCCCCTCCGGTGTGATCTATCCTACCTCTACGTTCCAAGAGTTTTTTGCGGCCATAGTATAGTGAATGGGCTAAGGGATGACCTTCCGCTTGGGCTTAGTTGCGAGTGTAACGGAGTGAAGCGTTGAAGTGATGTTAGCAACTAGGGCTTAATTGTGGCTAGGGATCTTTCACCTGGACCAAAGTGTTAGGTCTATACATAGGAATATGGTTTATGACTTGGAATCCCTAGAGCTCATTGCAATTCTATGCGAGTGCGAGGTTGAGAGGTTATTCAATCTTTCCTCCGGGACATGTATAGAGTTAGGCATGGTTGACCTTAGATTTGATATCATGTAATTAAGGATTTCCATAACTCATTGTTGCATTAATTAGGAAGTATAATAGAGGGTTCTTGTACTTGAAACGATTGTCCTAGGCGGATCAATATCCGGGTACCCCATCTTTATCGATTGCCTTACCTTCTCCTTTACTTGTGCCTTCTATCTTGTTGTTTTTATTTTTGTTATTTCATATTTTGCACACTTGTCACTATTCATCTTCCACATTAGTTAAGAAACAACTTAAGTGTCTTTATTCTCTACTCTCTGTGGATACGATACCCACTCATCTGGGATTATTACCTCGACACCCGTGCATTTGCGGTTTACATGCATATACGGACATGTCAAGTTTTTGGCGCCGTTGCCGGGGAGTAGGTGTTTAGAGATACTTTGCAGTTTGTTTTTCTTAGCTATTCATTTATTCATTCTATTTCATATTTTCTTATTCTATTATCGTTCTGATTTCTTTTTCTTTCTTTTTGGGTGCAGCTCCAGGTTATGACCCGAGGGAACCCCTCAATATTGTTGAAGGAGATCCCGAGCTTGAGCGTCTACTTGAGAAGAAAGGGAAAGAACACTGTTCAGAAACAGTCTAATCTAGTTGATTTGGAAGTAGAAGAATTTGAAAAACATGGCGGAAACGAGAATGAGTAGCGATGGACATTATCCGATTATGCGGACCTTGATGATTGGGGACACAATCGAGACATTGTCGTCCCCGATTCAGACTTCAGAACTTTGAGCTTAAAGCTGGCATTTATCCACATGTTGCGACAATCCACTGCAGTTGAATAGTTTGGCCGATGAGGATCCAAAGCAGGTCATATGAGAACTTTCTCGAGGGTGTGTGATATCTTTGAAGATAAGCAGGGGTGACGGATGATGCCATCAAGTTGAGAGCCTTCCCATTTTCCTTGAAGGGGAGATCGAAGCAGTGGCTACACTCATTACCTAGAGCCTCGATTACCACATGGGAGGAGATGGTAGAAGCTTTTCTTGGCCGATATTTCCCTCCCGGAAAATCCGTAAAGCTTAGGAATGAGATCTCGTCCTTTGTACAGTTGGAATTGGAGTATCTATTTGAGATGTGGGAAAGGTTCAAGGAGCTCCTGAGGAAGTGCCCACAACATGGATCCCGGAGTGGATGATTGTTCAGACCTTTTACAACGGTTTAAATCCAAGTACAAGGCAACTCTTGGATGCGGCAGCAGGAGGTACCTTAGGTAGCATGACCCCCGGTGAGGCCCGTCAACTAATTTAAGAAATGGGGTTAAACAGCTACCAATGGAATGCTAGGGAGAAGAAAAAGGTGGTCGTGCTCCATGAGATAGATGCAGTTACTTCGTTGGTGGCTCAAATGGAATCATTGAATAAGAAGTTAGATCTTCTAACTTTGAATAAAGTGGCGGCCATGATTACTTGCACCGGGTGTGGTGGAGGACATGCTACCTCCGATTGCCCGATATCTATTGGTGATGCATCTTCGGTTGAGAACGTCGATTTTGTGGGTAATGGCATGAGGAATCAAGTAAACCCATACAACAATACCTACAATCCAGGTTGGAAGAGTCATCCCAATTTCTCGTGGAGCAACCAAGGTCCCCACAAAAGGCCATAGGGCCATCGGGTTTCCAACAACAAGCTCCAAACATGGAGAACCGAGTTTCAGGTTTGGAGACCCGAATGAACGATTTGGAGAAGGCCTTAACAAAGTTTGTACAATCATCTGATACAAGGCTCCAATCAGTTGAGGCTACACTTCGCAACCACACCGCCTTTTTGCATAATCTTGAAAATCAAGTAGGGTAGATTGCGAAGTCCTTATTGGAAAGGCCACAAGAAAGCTTGCCGAGTAATACCGAGACCAACCCTAGAGAGCATGTGAAAGCAATTACTTTAAGAAGTGGTCGTGAGGTTGAGGGTAAGCTTCCGAGTGAGAAGCCAAATGAACACGCACCTGAGGTTATAGAGGTCGAGGAGGGAGCAAGCAAAGAGGAAGAGGTGGCACCCCCACCTTTTAAGCCAAGAATCCCTTATCCCTCTAGACTGAAGAATGACCAAGGGGATGAACAGTACAAGAAGTTCTTGAGTTTGTTCAAACAACTCCACTTCAATATTCCTTTTGTTGAGGCATTGGCTCAAATACCTAAGTATGCAAAATTCTTGAAAGACTTGTTGACCAACAAGAGGAAGCTAGAGGAGAATGCTTCAGTGATTTTAGATGCATCTTGCTCGGCAATCTAGGTGAAGAAATTACATTGGCGGACTCAGGGGCCAGTATCAACGTCATGCCATACACCTTCTTTCAAAAGCTAGGCTTGGGCGAGCCTAGGCCTACTCAGATGACTTTGCAATTGTTGGATCGAATGGTGAGACATCCGAGGGCCATCAACGAAGACGTGCTTGTCAAGGTGGATAAGTACATTTTTTCGGTTAACTTTGTAGTACTAGACGTCGATGAGGATGCGGATGTACCCTTGATACTTGGGAGGCCGTTCTTGCGGACTTCCAAAGCCCTGATTGACATGGACGGCAGAGAGCTAACATTGAGAATCAGAGATGACAAGCTCACATACCGCCTTGCTGAAGCCATGCGGCATTCTCTTGATTTCGATGATACTTTGTATTTTCTAGACGTTACTGATGAGATTGTTGATGAATACATGCAGGAAATGTTCAATCCGGATCTATACGAAGGCTTGTTCGACCAAGAGGAGGACAATGAAGAAGTAATGATGCTTGGTTCGATGGAAGAACTACCATCTACCCCAGGGATCTTGAAGAATGTGCTCCGGAAATTGAAGAGGGCTAGAAGACGCCACCGGAAACGCTCCAAGGCTATTGGAGATGTGTGTGAGCCGAAGAAGTTGGATGAACCATTGTTAGGCTGTCCCAAACCCAATAATTCACCCTCTACCCTCAAGAGATTTTGCTCATCATGCTTCCAAGCCATGTGTAAGAGGGCAACTTTCATCTAAGAGCCCCAGTGAGTTAAGACAAGGTACGTGAAGGTAAGTGACGTTAAACAAGCGCTTCTTGGGAGGCAACCCTAGTGTTTACTATTTTTCGTAGTTTAGTAGTTTAGTATGTGCATGAATAAAGTGTTGAGTGTTGGTGTCTTGATTTTTATATACTTGTGTTGCGATTTTATTTTGGGGTTTGAATTGTCATCGTTTGTTTTCACGTGGATTTGGCGAAGTTGGGTCGTTTGAGCTATTTCTCATGTTTTTCATTGGTAAAATTTGCATATTAGGGCAGGCTTAGTGTGTAAACATGTTAAGGAATTTTCTGCAGAGCCTGTAGAATTTTCTAAGGCGTCCAGAGAAAACACACGGGCGTGTGGAATTTCCGCATGCCCGTGAATTTGCATTACGAGCTTATCTAGAGAAGGCATTGGGGCGTGGACTCGCCCCTTTGAATGACCATGTGATTCTCGCACGTCCGTGGGTAATTTCCACATGGGCGTGTGAATTCCTGCAGAGATTGGTAGATTATTACGAAAGCACATAAGTGCGTGGACTCGCCCCTGTGGGTGACCTTGTGAAAATCGTACGAGCGTGGGTAATTTCTGCATGCCAGTGCGAATCTCTGCAGAGGAGCTATCTCCATCCCGAGAAGTCACAGGGGCATACGGCATCCCCTGTGGGCCGGGCACATGGGTGTGGGTATTTCCTACATGCACGTGTATTTGCATTCAGAGACAGTGAGTGCTTTCCCGAGAGCGCACAGGGGCGTGCATCTGCCCCTGTGAGGCTTTCCTGTGGAGATGCACGGGCGTGGATAATTTCCAGACGCAAATGCGGATGTACAGAACGGCAAAAGGTTCTAGTCCTTTTAAAAGGATTATCGTTTCTCTTCACCCTCATATCCTCCATTTGTCTGAGAGCACTCCTATTTTGTTTCCCGACCTTGTATCGCCAATTTGGAAAGATTTTGCTTGGTTTTCTGGCCGTTTTCAAAGCTTTCTCATCTTAACTCGACGGTAAGCCCTATCTTTGATTTCCTTCGGAAATTCATGATTTTCATCGATGAAACTAGTCAATAATGCTTCATTTCTTCAATTAGAATATTTATTTATGTTTATAACGAAGCAGAAGCATTATGATGGTGCATTTGTGGAGTTTGAGGCGTGGCCGTGCGTTTGTTGATGCCCCATGGATTCACACGGGCGTGCGAAAATTCCACACGTCCGTGTGGATTTCTGCACCTATGTTTAATTAACTTGTTTAATCGATCCTCTTTCAATTTTTGCAAACTATGGCACCTCGGTCAAAGAAGCAAACTGATAAGCGACCGCGAGAGTAGTCTCCTGAGTTCGAGAGCATGAGATTCACCATTCCCGAGCACCAGGCTCGGTTCGAGCGTTTGTTGAGACTTCAGTTCGGATAGACTAGATTCTTAGACATGAGCATACTGAGAGATTTACAGCAGTGAGACGAGTTCGCCGATGAGGTTGAGGATCTCGTGTCGGTGGGTGGTTGGAGGCAGTTGTTGTCAATTAGAGAGCCAGCATCCGGGAGCTTACACTAGAAGTTCTATCGTCATTCGAGTTCGACAGATCCTATGTGAGATTCGGCGACCTCGACACTGTTTAGTTCAGAGCACTTGGACATCACTATAGTCTGAGTATCACTCAGTTTTTAGTTCAGCTCGGCTTGTACGAGGAGGCATTTACAGACACTGAGGAGTACTCTCAGTTACAGACTGATTATCCTGGAGCCCTGACCCCATAGAGAGCTTACAGAGCATTATGTGGTTAGGGCCAGTTTGAGCCAGGGGTGTCCAAGGCCACGTGCCTTTCCCGACCTGCGTGTTGATATCTACATGCCAACATAAGCAGGTCGGTGAATGACCATGGTAATAGCATTGGTGTTCTGAGCTGGCAGTAGCTTCTGTACTTGTATTCGATGATGCAGCGCATACCGATCCATCTAGGGCACATCGTCGCTGAGTACATTCGACATCAGGGCCGCTATGCTAGATTGGGAACGATCTTCTCGGGCCCTTACATTACAAGACTAGTTCTGGGCATGGGTCTCTTGGGCGTGATTCACGGGGCCTAGAAGACGAGTATACCTGCGCCCTTGAGCCTGGAGACAATGAGATTGATGGGCATGGTTTGCAGGGTTCGCACGGGGGTTTATGCTCTAGTTCTACCGGCCCCAGAGATAGCCAAGGAGGAGGTGATGATGTCGAGGCTTCCTAGCCTGCCCCCGAGCCTCAGTCAGCACCTATGGAGACCGAGGCACCTCCGGTGACAGAGGACCCACCCCCCGTGCGCATGTTTTCACCATCTCAAGCCTAGGATCACTTTGAGAGGCTCGAGAGCACTGTGGGGGTGATACGGACAGAGGTAGCAGAGGCCCGAGGTGAGATTGCCGATATTAGGGCTGTGCAGGCCGCACAGTATACAGAGTTTGTGGCACGTTTTGACACATTACAGTAGATCTTAGAGCAAAACATCGGCTCGTTATTTTTCCTGTGGTCGAGGACTTATCAGGCCCCCTCGGCATCTCCGGCACCTCCATCCCCTATTCCAGCACAAGTTGACCCACCATGTACTTCATCAGCAGTAGCAGTAGCAGCAGCAGCAGAGCCAGAGGACGACATCAACACTTGATTTTATTTTCCTCGTCTTTTACTTCCGCACTTTATTTTGGACTTGTACACTCAGAAAGGACTCTCCTTCTGAGTTTATCTTTTATTTTGCTGTCTCGAGTTGTATTCATTGCTTCATCTTTTATATACTCGAGTTGTTTTATTTTTATTGAGCTTCATTGAACCCACTCGTGTATGCATGCAGATGGTCTTGTCATCATGGGAATTGAGATTTTGTCATGGGCACGACCACGATGTTTCGGCACTTGGCCGTGTGAGCTCCACAACCCGTTGGAACAACATTCCCAAGGACTTAGCTCCATCAAATGCAACACTAGGAGTTAGGGGAGTATTGTTTTGATTGCTTCTCCCACATCTGAATTTAATTGATTCACATTATGAATGAGCTTGCATGTGTACATTGGGGACAATGTACAACTTAAGTGTGGGAGGAGGGGGGAAGTTTCATAGTGCACGCATATCTTTTATAGTAGTTTTGATTGATATACATGCTCACATAGCCAATGACAGTTCACCTTAGTTGCATTGATTGTATTCTTGAGTTTAGGAGAATTTTTAACATTGAATGTTTTCATGCTCTAGTTTTTGCTTGAATTTCTAGGAATTTTTGCCCGATTGACACTTGTTGTATTACTCACTCTTTGAAATATTTTGGAAACTCATGTTTGATGTATAAGGGACTAGTTATAGTTTTTTCTTGTGTTAATTCTGAAAAAAATGGAAAAATGAAAAGACAGAACAAAATAGTTTTGTTGTTTATTTGTGCTTGTTGGGTGGAAAGAGCTACCACCTATGATGTATGAAGCTACTCTCATAAGTCGGATACTAGTTATGCCCTAATGAGAGAAAAAGCTATCTCATGGGATGTGTGAAAGCTACCACCTCGAAAGTGTGTAAGCCACCTTAGCGGCCACTTTGGAAAGGGCTATCTTAGAGGATGTGTGAAGCTACTACCCTTTTTGAATTTTTATTACCTTTTGTATATAAATAAGTCCCTTGTACGTAGAACTTTGATGAGTATACTTTGGGTTGACTTGAGTGAGTTCACACAATTACACGATTTCGGGTTTGTCGTCCTTTTTGATTCAAGTTTTTAGCTAGAGCATTGATTTTTCGTATTTAGTGTTGAAATTTCCCGTACTTGTAGAATGCACTCTTTGTATGCTTTGGTGAACATAAGGCCAAGCACTTCCAATGTTTCCATCATCTATGCATATAATGTTTTAATCTTTGCTTGAGGACAAGCAAAAGCTTAAGTGTGGGGGAGTTTGATAAGTGCTTGTGTGATAAGAATATGAAGTGTTCTTTCCTTGTGTTGAGCATTACTTTTCTCGGGTTTTAACGCTAATATGGGTGTATTTATGTTACTTTCATGCAGGTAGGGTTGTTTGGCTGATTATGAGAGAAAGAAGCCAATTTGGGTCGTAATGCACTAATTTTGGAGGAAATCTTGCTAAAGGTTCAAACGCGAAGGCATAGGTTGGGTTCCAGATGCAGGAATGTGTGCCAACCTCCTCGTACTTGAGTTAGTACAACTATTTGGAGGGGCACAAGGGCAGTCATATTCAAGCATTCCGACTTGTGCATATAGAACAAGATTTCCACCAACATGTCCGTTATTGAAGAAGCAAGGCGATCCATGACGTAAACGTGTGCCCGTTTGCGTTATCTTGATGAAAGTATGGATTTGAGAGTATTTCAGGCCGGTACTGTAGAAGGGTACTATAGGAAACATTGTAGCAAAGTACTGTAGCAGTAATGTTTACAGCCGGCTGAGAAAACAGGAAAATAGAGATTCCACACGCCCGTGTGAAAAATCCACAGGGGCGCCCACATGGGAGTGTGGATTCCCAATTTCAGCATTCTTTTCTCCATCTTTTCCCCAACTTGAGAGAGGACGGCGGCTAGGGTTTTGAGAGATATTGGCTAGGGCTTTGGAGAGGTTCTACGGCTCCTACATTCGATTTCATTGATTGTATCTAGCTCCATGGAGAGCTAAACCCCTAGTGGGTACTTGGGTATTTGTGAACCCTAGGATATATTCGTTTCATCGAACCTCTTTATTATGCTTTCAATTAATTGACGTTTATTGTGAGTTCTAATCTTGGAGACTTGATTATATGAATACTCCCCTAGAGTGACACTAGGGTTGAGAGTTTTTCTTGGTAACTCTTGTGAGTGAGTGACACACCATGAGAGTTAGACAAAGCTAGATTGGAGAGGGTTGAGAAGGTGAGTCGAGAGGTAGCGGAGCGTCCCCTTTCCCCTCCGGTGTGATCTATCCTACCTCCACGTTCCAAGAGTTCTTTGCAGCCATAGTAGAGTGAATGGGCTAAGTGATGACCTTCCGCTTGGGCTTAGTTGCGAGTGTAACGGAGTGAAGCGTTGAAGTGATGTTAGCACCTAGGGCTTAATTGTGGCTAGGGATCTTTCACCTGGACCAAAGTGTTAGGTCTATACATAGGAATATGGTTTATCACTTGGAATCCCTAGAGCTCATTGCAATTCTATGCGAGTGCGAGGTTGAGAGGTTATTCAATCTTTCCTCCGGGACATGTATAGAGTTAGGCATGGTTGACCTTAGATTTGATATCATGTAATTAAGGATTTCCACGACTCATTGTTGCATTAATTAGGAAGTATAATAGAGGGTTCTTGTACTTGAAACGATTGTCCTAGGCGGATCAATATCCGGGTACCCCATCTTTATCGATTGCCTTACCTTCTCCTTTACTTGTGCCTTCTATCTTGTTGTTTTTATTTTTGTTATTTCATATTTTGTCACACTTGTCACTATTTATCTTCCACATTAGTTAAGAAACAACTTAAGTGTCTTTATTCTCTACTATCTGTGGATACGATACCCACTCATATGGGATTATTACTTCGACACCCGTGCACTTGCGGTTTACACGCATATACGGACATGTTAGTTTTCATGGCTTTCATGTTTTCTCCTATTATTTGTATCTTGGATGCTTGCCCTCCAATAATGGATGAATAATTTGTACATGCTTGAGCATAGTTGAACTCTAA
The DNA here is from genome assembly GCF_009730915.1 of Dioscorea cayenensis subsp. rotundata. Lineage (NCBI taxonomy): Eukaryota > Viridiplantae > Streptophyta > Magnoliopsida > Dioscoreales > Dioscoreaceae > Dioscorea > Dioscorea cayenensis. Next base: position 18,437,663 of record NC_052476.1, on the reverse strand, counting down.
GGTTTATACTTTTGACATTGGTTGCTAAATCTTTGATGATTTAATTATTTTCTTAATTGCAATCATATCTATTTGAGTCAAATTGTGTGGTTGAATGCTTGATTAATAATGAGGCGAAAGCCCAAGTTATCATATTTTGTATTGCTACGTGATGAGAAGAAATTCCCACCTAGCATAATAGACTTACAACAATTCAAAAGGATAGTGAGTACATCTCTAGGTAGGGTACTTTGGAGATTTTGTCTCATGCAATCCTTCTGAGTGGGTTAGTGATAATCTCTATGCTCTTTCCAATCATGTGTAATGGATTTTAGGGGAAATCACATTTCTGCTCTGTATGCGGATTAGGGGCAATCTCTCTCTTTGGGGGGAGATTATTTATTTAAGAGATTGTTATTAGCCCACAATAATGTTTCATAGAGTGTTAATGCGATTGTGTGGATGTATGTATCAGCTCTACATAAGGATGGCAATCGGTTGAGTTAGGTGCTGGTTTTGCCATACATGCACCCGTACCCACTACTCCCCGCCCCATACCCGAACTCAAACCCGAACCCGATGGGTTTTTAAAACCCCAACCCACACCTGCACCCGACGGGTAATCGGGTACCCATGAGGATACTCGTCCCGCCGTGACCCTATTTTAAAATATTTAAAATAAAATTAAAATACCAAGTAAAAATTAAAAATGTCAATCCAAAATCATAGTTTTTTTTTGAATGAACAACATAGAGTTGGAATTGAAAATAAACATTCAAAGCAACACAAAATAGACAAATTCAACACCATAGAGTAGGAATTTAAAAATTCCTAACAAAAAAATTGAATATATATAATTGGGTATATTTGTTAATTGAATTTTGGGTTGGGTTCGGGTTTGGGTTTGGGTCGGGTATCAGGATTCCCGCACCCGCACCCGCTTTATATTAATTGGGTTTTACCTAAATCTGACCCGAAACCTGGTCAAACTGGGTTTTCTTTCATCAAACTCAGGTCGGATCGAATCGGGTCAGGTCGGGTTTGGGGATTATTGAAATCAGGGTTTAGTATAATTCTGGAAACCTTTCCTTTCAAATAGGATTGCATGTTTAGACAACCTTTGTCCTGTACTTCATAACCTTAGAGGGATGCTATGACCAGACATCATTTCCTTTCCTTGATTTCTCTCCTATTATTTCTCATATTTTCTTATATTTGTTTTCTTTTGTTCAAACACACAACATTCGATTATTTAGGATATTTTTTGGGTTTAGAGTTATTACTAGTATTTAACATGTACATTTGCCATTACCGGGGGAAATTAGATATATTAGGAACACTTGAACATTAATTGCTTTAGCCATTTTCTTTCTAATTAATTCCAATTTTAATTCTCTTTACATTAGTAATATTTATTTACACTTTTCATTTGCTAATCATTTTTAGGTTACTCTTCTAAAAATGACTCACGCATTGATTATCTAGTTGGTAGTTATGAACATAAGGATGGACAATCTTGTCCACTTAACTTACTGGGAGAAGAATGATTACTATGCAAAAAACAGTGAGGAGGATACAATGACAAAGTTATTTGGCCAATTGTTTAAATTTGAATCGAAGCAAATTCAGAATTGAGCAAACAAACTTTAAAAGAAGCATTAGATCACTTTGTAGGTTCTTTGGGAGAGCAACAAGAGGGGGATTTCAGAGTTTCATCATTTTCAGGGATTTAGAGTGTGATGTTAGTATCAGCAGAAAATGAAGAGGAACATCAAGAGAATGATATTGTACTGTAATCAATAGTGTTGGAGCAACTAGACATTGAGGAGAAACTGGGTGTTTAGAATGAGAAACTAAAAACCTCAATCGAAGAACCCCCCGAACTTGAATTGAAGAAGCTACCAGAGCATTTAGAGTACACATGTTTTGGCTGAGAATTCTAAACTCCTAGTTATCATCTCAACCCACTTATCTTCTGACCAAAAGAAGAGGTTGGTTGAAGTTCTCAAAGAACATCAAGGGGTACTTGCATGGAAGATCGCTGACATTAAGGGCATAAATCCTTCATTTTGTACCCATAAGATCCTAATGGAGGAGAATTTCAAACTAGTTGTTCAACTTCAAAGGAGATTAAATCTAAACATGAAGGAGGTGGTGTAAATTGAGGTGATCAAGTTACTGGATACCGGAGTACTTTATCCAATTTTTGACTATACATGGGTTAGTCCCGTTCAAGTTGTAACCAAGAAGGGAGGAATGGCAATTATCACTAATGAGAGGAATGAACTGATCTCTACGTGCACTGTTATAGGATGAAGAGTTTGCATCGATTATACCCTGTTGGTTGATGCCATGAGAAAGGATTATTTTCCTCTTTCGTTTATTGACCATATGTTGGAACGACTATCCGGGCATATGTTTTGTTGTTTCTTGGATGGGTTGTCAGGATATTTTTAGATTCCTATCAACCCAGAGGATCAAGAGTACCTTCACATACCTTTTCAGTATGTTCACATATAGACAGATGCCCTTTGGGTTGTGCAATGCACCCACCACCTTCTAGCGCTGTATGACTGCCATATTCCATGATCTTATTGAAGATATCATGGAAGTGTTTATGGATAAATTTCGGTCTTCGGAGAATCCTTTAAACATTGTTTGCAAAATTTGAAGAATGTCCTACAGAGGTGTGAGGAAACAAGTTTGGTTCTAAATTGGGAGAAATGCCATTTTATAGTTCGTGAAGGAATAGTCTTCGGTCATAAGATATCTCAACTCGGGATAGAAGTTGATCGAGTGAAGATCAAAACCATCGAGAAACTCCCATCTCCATCCTCAGTAAAAGCCATGCGGAATTTCCTTGGGCATGCAGGTTTTTACCAGCGTTTCATTAAAAACTTTTTCAAAGATAACCTGACCTTTCACTAAGCTTCTTGAGAAGAACACGCCCTTCGTATTTTCCACGTAATAACTATTGGCATTTGAGACAGTCAAGAAGAAACTAGTGAATGCACCGATTATTATAGCCCATGATTGGAATCTTCCCTTTGAAATTATGTGCGATGCAAGCGATCACGCAGTTGGTGCGGTTTTAGGATAAAGAAGGGATAAGCACTTTCAACCTATATACTATGCTAGTAAAACTTTGAATGATGCACAGGAAAATTATACCACCACCGAGATGGAGTTACTAGCTGTTGTGTTTGCATTTGAGAAATTTTGTCCCTATCTTATTTTGTCTAAAGTCATAGTTTTCATAAACCATTCTACACTCTGTTATCTGTTTAGCAAAACTGATGGAAAACCATGACTGATTCTTGGGTTTTACTTTTGCAGGAACTTGATGTAGAAATCAAGGATAAGTAAGACTTGGAGATTTTAGTAGTTGATCACTTGTCATGACTTCAGCACCAAAGGGAGGAATTTTGAGAAGGAATGGAAATCAACGATACTTTCCCTTAAGAGCATATTTATTTGATCTTGGGTAAGGTTGATACACCATGGTTATCTCATAGCTTGGGTCATTCCCAAGAATATAACCTCACATCTTAAAAGGAAATTCTTTGCTGATGTACTGAAGCATTATATATGGGATGATCTGTACTTGTTTTGAGTCTGTACAAATCAGGTTACCTGACGGTGTGTCTCGCACAAAGAAGGATGGGAGATCATAAGGCAATGTCATTCGGGACCCACAGGAGGGTATTATAGTGTAAACAAAACCGCGGTGAAAGTGCTCGAAGCTAGTTTTTTTTTGGCCAACTATTTTTCATGATGTACAAAGATACATTCAATGTTGTGACAATTGCCAATGAACAGGTAACATTTCCCGCTACTTTGAAATGCCTTAGAATCCTATTATTAATTGTGAAATCTTTGATGTTTGGGCATCGACTTTATGGGCCCCTTTCCTAGTTCTTATGGCAATAAATATATCTTGGTCACGGTAGACTATGTTTTGAGATGGGTTGAAGCTCAAGCCTTACCCTCTAATAATGCTAGGGTTGTGTTCCGATTTCTAAAAAGATTATTCTCCTAGTTTGGGGCACCTAGCGTGATCATTAGTGATAGGGCCACACATTTTTGTAATATGCAACTAGAAAGGGTCCTTTAAAAATATGGTGTTACCCATAGAGTAGCTATTCCTTATCACCCTCAAACTAGTGGCCAAGCAGAGGTCACTAATCATGAATTAAAATGAATCCTAGAAAAACAGTAACCATTAGTAGGAAAGATTGGTTTGAAAAATTAGATAATGCCGTTTGGGCTTATAGGACAGCCTACAAGACACCTTTGGGAACCTCACCTCTCCATTTAGTCTATGGAAAAGCATATCATTTATCGGTTGAGTGATAAGTGCTTGTGCGATATGAATGCGAAGTGTTAATTCCTTATGTTGAGCATTATTTTTCTCGGGTTTTTACATTAATATGTGTGTTTTTATGTCACTTTTATGCAGGTATGGTTGTGAGGCTGAGTATGAAGGAAATAGGCCAATGTGGATCATAATGCACCTATTTTGGAGGAGATCTTGCTAAGGTTCAAACGCGAAGACATAGGACAGGTGTGAGATGCTAGAGTGTGTGCCAACCTCCTCTCATTCGAGTGAGCACATCCATTTGGAGGGGCACAAAGGCAGTCACACTCGAGCATTCCGTCTTATGCATATAAGAACAAGAGCTCCAGCAATATATATATCATTGAAGAAACAAGTGATTCACGACGTGAACGTGTGCCCGTTTGCGTTACCCCGATGAAAGTATGGAATTGGGAAGCTATTCAGGTCGAATACTGCAGCAGAGCACTGTATCATATACTGTAGCAGCACTGCTCACAACCGGCCAAGAAACTAGAGAAACAGAGAATCCACATGGGCGTGTTTAAATTATCCACGCTCATGTGGAGCATCCACTCCCGTGTAGTCGCCCGATTCCAACCCTATTTAAAACCGATTCAGCCCCGATTTTGGTATTCTTTTCTCCATCTTTTCGCCAACTTGAGAGAGGGCTTCGGCTAGGGTTTCGAGGAGTATTGGCCAAGGTTTTATAGAGGTTCTATGGCTTTGACATCGTCATTCCTTAGGAAGAAGGTTGGTAGGGGAGCTTCCATCGAGGCGTATCCTATATCGGACGAGGGAATCCTTGGACGACAAGTAGAGGACTTTCCACAAGACCATCGACACGACTATCGAGGGGTTTCTTTATGGATTCATTGCTTTTACATTCTATTTCTTTGATTGTACTTAGCTCCATGGAGAGCTAAACCCCTAGTGGGTACTCGGGTATTGTGAACCCTAGAATGTATTTGTTTCTTTGAACCTCTTTATTATGCTTTCAATAAATTGATGTTTATTGTGAGTTCCAACCTTGAATGCTTGATTGTATGAACATTTCCCCTAGAGTGACACTAGGGTTGAGAGTTCGTGTTGGTAACCTTGTGAGTGAGTGACACACCACGAGCGTTAGACAAAACTAGGTTGGAGAGGGTTGAGAGGGTGAGTCGAGAGGTACAAGAGCGTCCCCTTTCCCGTCCGGCGTGATAGATTCTACCTCCGTTCCTCGAGTTCTTTGCGGTCATAATAGAGTGAATGGTCTAAGGGATGAACTTCCACTGGGGCTTAGTTGCGAGTGCAACGGAGTGAAGAGTTGAGGTGATCTTAGTATATAGGGCTCAATTGTGGTTAGGGACCTTCCACCTGGACCAAAGGGTTAGGCTATAATAAGGAAGAGATTTATCACTTGGAATCCCTAGAGCTCATTGCAACTCTATGCGAGTGCGAGGTGTTGAGATTGTTCAATTTCTCCTCCGGGACATGTATAGAGTTAGGCATAGTTGACCTTAGATTTGGGACTATGTAATTAAGGATTTTCACGACTCACCATTGCATTGATTAGGAAGCATAATAGAGGGTTCTTGCACTTGAAACAATTTCCTAGGCGGAGCATTATCCGGGTAAACCATCTTTATCGATTGCCTTATCCCCTTCTTTACTTTTGCTCTATTACTTGTTGCTTTTATTGTTGAGAATTGAATCATTATCACACTCATCATCATTGATCTTTTACATAGCTAAGAACCTAATTAAGTATTTTTATTCCTTACTCCCTGTGGATTCGATACCCGTTCACTCGGGATAATTACTTCGACAAACCCGTGCACTTGCGGGATATACGCAAGGGGACCTTGTCAAGTTTTTGGCGCCGTTGCCAGGGAGTAGGCGTTTAGAGATACTTTGCACTTTGTTTTCTTAGCTATTTCCCCACACATTCTATTTCATATCTTCTTATTCTATCATCGTTCTGATTTTCTTTTTCTTTCTTTTTGGTGCAGCTCCAGGTTATAACCCGAGGGAATCCATCAATATTGATTGAAGGAGACCCTGTGCTTGAACGTACACTTAGAAGAAAAAGGGAAAGAACCTGTGCAAGAACGACGATAATTCAGTGATTTGGAAGGAGAGGAATCTGAAAACATGGCAGAACAGAATGAGCAACAGCGAACTCTAGCCGACTATGCCAGACCTTTAGTGTTGGGGACACAATCAAGTATTGTGCGTCCCCGATTACTACTTCGAACTTGAGCTAAAGCCGGCATTCATCCATATCTCTGCAGTGATCCGCACAATTCAACGGTTTGGCCTATGAGGATCCAAACAGTCACATAGAGAGCTTTCTCGAGGTGTGCGATATGCTAAAGATAAATGGGGTGACGGATGATGCCATCAAATTGAGAGCCTTCCCATTTTCCTTGAAGGGGAGAGCGAAGAAGTGGAAACACTCATTACCTAGAACATCAATTACTACATGGGAGGAGATGGTAGAAGCTTTTCTAGCCCGTTATTTTCCTCCCGGAAAATCAGCAAAGCTTAGGAATGAGATCTCGTCCTTTGTTCAGTTGGAATTGGAGTCTCTATTCGAGATATGGGAAAGGTTCAAGGAGCTCCTGAGAAAGTGTCCGCAACACGGATTCCCGGAGTAGATAATTATTCAAACCTTCTATAATGGTTTGAACCCGAGTACAAGGCAACTCTTGGATGCAGCAGCAGGAGGTACCTTAGGTAGCAAAACCCCCGATGAGGCTCGTCAATTAATTGAGGAAATGGGGTTAAATAACTATCAATGGAATGCTAGGGAGAAGAAAAAGGTGGCCGGTCTCCATGAAATTGATGCGGTAACCTCATTAGCGGCGCAAGTAGAGAGTCTTAGTAAGAAGCTAGATCTCATAGCTTCGAATAGAGTTGCGGCCGTGACCTATTGCACCGGTTGTGGTGGTGGATATGCTCCCTCCGATTGCCCGATCGTTATTGGTGATGTTTCTTCAGTGGAAAACGTTGACTTTGTAGGTAATGGCATGAGACCTCAAGGGAACCCATATAGCAATACTTACAATTCAGGTTGGAAGAATCATCCTAACTTTTCATGGAGTAATCAAGGACCACAAAAGGCCATGGGGCCACCGGGTTTCCAACAACAAGCCCCTCAAGTGGAAAACAGAATTTCAGGCTTGGAAACCCGAATGACGGATTTAGAGAAGTACTTGGCCAGATTTGTTCAATCTGCAAATACACGGTTTGAATCAGTTGAGGCTACACTTCGCAACCACACCGCCTCTTTGCACAACCTTGAAAATCAGGTGGCTCAAATTGCGAAGTCTCTCTCCGAAAAGCCACATGGAAGTTTACCAAGCAATACGGAAACCAACCTTAGAGAACATGTGAAGGCGATCACTTTGAGAAGTGGTCATGAGGTTGAAGGGAGGCTTCCGAGTGAGAAGCCGAAAGAACACGCACCTGAGGTTGTAGAGGTTGAGGACGGAGCAAAGAAAGAGAAAGAGGGTGCATCCCCACCTTTCAAGCCAAGAATCCTTTATCCCTCTAGATTGAAGAATGACCAAGGGGATGAACAGTATAAGAAGTTCCTGAGTTTATTCAAGCAACTCCACATCAACATTCCTTTTGTAGAGGCATTAGCTCAAATGCCTAAGTATGCGAAGTTCCTGAAAGACTTGTTGACTAACAAGAGAAAGTTGGAGGAGAGTGCTTCAGTGGTGCTAGATGCTTCATGCTCGGCGGTGCTGCAAAAGAACATGCCGAACAAGAATAAAGACCCTTGAAGCTTCATCATTCCATGTAACATCGGCAACTTAGGTGAGGAAATGGCATTTGCGGATTCAGGGGCAAGTATCAACATCATGCAATACACTTTCTTCCAAAAGCTAGGCTTGGGAGAGCCTAGGCCTACTCGGATGACTTTACAATTGGCGGACGGAACGGTGCGACATCCGAGAGGTATCATTGAAGACGTGCTTGTCAAGGTGGACAAGTACATTTTTCCGGTTGACTTCATAGTGGTAGATGTCGATGAGGATGCGGATGTATCCTTGATACTTGGGAGACCGTTCTTGCGGACTTCCAAAGCATTGATTGACATGGACGGCGGAGAGCTCACATTGAGAGTTAGAGATGACAAACTCACTTACCGCCTTGCTGAAGCCATGCGGCATTCTCTCGATTTTGATGACACTTTGTATTTTCTAGACACTACTGATGAGCTTATTGATGAATACATGCAGGAAATGTTCAACTCGGATCCATATGAAGGTTTGTTCGACCAAGAGGAGAGCAATGAAGAAGTAATGATGCTTGGGTCGACTGAAGAAGTAACATCTACCCAGGGGATATTGAAGAAGGTGCTCCGGAAAATGAAGAGGGCTAGGAGACGCCACCGAAAATGCTCCGAGACTATTGGATACATACATGAACCAAGAAAGTTGGATGAACCATTTCTAGGTGGTCCGAAGCCCGATAATACACCCTCTACCCTCAGGAGACTTTGTACATCATGCTTCCAAGTCATGGGTAAGAGGGCGACTTTCATTCATGAACCCCCGTGAGGTAAGACAAGATACGTTAAGCTACGTGACGTTAAACAAGTGCTTCTTGGGAAGCAACCCAAGTGTTTACTGTTTTCCTATCTTTTAGTTTAGTTCGTTTGCATGAATAAATTGTTAAGTGTTGGTGTCTTAATGATTTGATGCTTGTGCTGCGATTTTATTGTGGGTGTTTAAAGTCATCGTGTGTTTTATGAGGAATTGGCGAAAGTTTGGTCATTTGGGTTCTATTTCGTGTTTTTCACTGGTAAAATTTGTGTAATAGGGCAGGCTCTGAGTGTGTAAACATGTTCAGAGAATTTCTGCAGAGTCTGCAGATTTGTTCTAAGTCATCCAGAGAAAACTCACGGGCGTGTGGCATTTCCACACGCCCGTGGATGTATACTGCGAGCTCATCCAGAGAAGGCACAAGGGCGTGTGAATTCCTACAGAGTTGGGCAGATTTTCCAGAGTGCACACAGGGACGTGGACTCGCCCCTGTGAGTGACCTTGTGAACCACGCATGGGCGTGGGTAATTTCCGCATGCCCATGTGAAGCTCTGCAGAGGAGTTCTCTTTATCCTGAGAAGACACAGGGGCGTGCGGCTGCCCCTGTGAGTTTGGCATGTGAATGTCCACGCCCGTGGGGAATTTCCGCACGGGCGTGTGGAACACTTAGTATTTTTCTCGGATGTCCAGGGAAGCCACAGGGGCGTGCGGCTGTCCCTGTGGGTCGGGGGCACGGGCGTGGGTCTTTTTTGCACGCCCGTGGGAACTTATTTAGAGTTAGTGAAAGTTTTTCTCAAGAGCACCCAGGAGCGTGCATTTGCCCCTGTGAAGCTCTCCTATAGGGCGCACGGGTGTGGATAATGAATGCACGCCCGTGTGGTTGCACAGAACGCCAAGGGTCGTGAGTTTTCTTTAAAAGAATAACTGTTTCTCTCCCCCTTCACAACTTCTATTCGTCTGAAAACACTTTCACATCATTCTCCGATTCCATAGCGCCAATTTGGGAGGATTTCAGCGAGGTTTTCCGGTCAATTCTTCACTTTTTCTTCCCATCTCGTCGGTAAGCCCTATTTCTCATGATTTTTGCCAATTCATGGTTTCCATCGATTAATATGGTTGTAAATGCTTCGTTTCTTCAATTAGGACGATGATTTATGTCTAGAACGAAGTTAGAAGTATTTTTGAGTTGTATTTTTTGGATTTTTTTTGAAGCGTGGCGGTGCGGTTCTCATGCCCCGTGGATCGACACGGGCGTGCAGAAATTTCACACGACCGTGTGGACTTCTGCAGCAGTGGTTTATCAACTTGTTTGATCAATTTCGTTTAAATCTTGCAGATTATGGCACCTAGGTCAAAGAAGCAAGTCGATAAGAGACCACGTGAGTCATCTCCCGAGCCCCGAGGGCATGCGGTTTTGCAATTCCGCAGCATCGGGTTCCCTATGAGCGCCTGTCGAGGCTCCGTTTTAGGCAGACTCGATTCTTAGACACGACTATATTGTGAGATCTACAACAGGGAGATGAGTTTGCTGATGAGATCGACGATCTCGCTTTCGTAGAAAGGTGGTTGGCGGCGATTCTGACGATTAGAGAGCCGACCCATCCGAGAGTTTGCACTCGGAGGTGCTATCATCATTCGAGTTTGATAGATCGTATGCAAGCTTCGAAAGTGTGGACACCATTCAGTTCAGAGTATTTTGACACCACCATAGCTTGAGCATTACGCAGTTTTCAGTACTACTTGGCTTGTACGAGGAGGCATTCACAGATACAGAGGAGTATGCGCAGTTACCGACTGATTACCCTAGAACCTTGATAAGTGCTTGTGCGATATGAATGCGAAGTGTTCATTCCTTATGTTGAGCATTACTTTTCTCAGGTTTTTACATTAATATGTGTGTTTTTATGTCACTTTTATGCAGGTATGGTTGTGAGGCTGAGTATGAAGGAAATAGGCCAATGTGGATCATAATACACCTATTTTGGAGGAGATCTTGCTAAGGTTCAAACGCGAAGACATAGGACAGGTGTGAGATGCTAGAGTGTGTGCCAACCTCCTCTCATTCGAGTGAGCACATCCATTTGGAGGGGCACAAAGGTAGTCACACTCGAGCATTCCGTCTTATGCATATAAGAACAAGAGCTCCAGCAACATATATATCATTGAAGAAACAAGTGATTCACGACGTGAATGTGTGCCCGTTTGCGTTACCTCGATGAAAGTGTGGAATTGGGACGTTATTCATGTCGAAGACTATAGCAGAGTAATGTAGAAACACTGTAGCAGCATTGTTTACAGCCGGCCGAGAAATCAGAGAAATAGAGAATCCACACGGGCGTGTGGAAATTTTTCACGCCCGTGTGGAAATTCTGCACGGGCGCATGTAGCGTCCACGCCCGTGGAGTTGCCCGATTCCAGCCCTATTTAAAGCCGATTCAACCCCGATTTTGGTATTCTTTTCTCCATCTTTTCCCCAACTTGAGAGAGGGCTTCCGCTAGGGTTTAGAGGGGTATTGGCCAAGGTTTTGGAGAGGTTCTATGGCTCCGACATCGTCATTCTTGAGGAAGAAGGTTGGTAGGGGAGCTTCCGTCGAGGCGTATCCTATACCGGACTAGGGAATCCTTGGACGACGAGTAGAGGACTCTTCGCAAGACCATCGACATGATCATCGAGGGGGTTTCTTTATGGATTCATTGCTTTTACATTCGATTTCTTTGATTGTACTTAGCTCCATGGAGAGCTAAACCCCTAGTGGGTACTTGGGTGATTGTGAAACCTAGGATGTATTCGTTTCTTTGAACTTCTTTATTATGCTTTCAATAAATTGATGTTTATTGTGAGTTCCAACCTTGAATGCTTGATTGTATGAATGTTTCCCCTAGAGTGACACTAGGGTTGAGAGTTCTTGTTGGTAACCTTGTGAGTGAGTGAGACACCACGAGCGTTAGACAAAGCTAGGTTGGAGAGGGTTGAGAGGGTGAGTCGAGAGTTACAGGACCGTCCCATTTCCGCTCCGACGTGATAGATTCTACCTCTGTTCCTTGAGTTCTTTGCGGCCATAATAGGGTGAATGGTCTAAGGGATGAACTTCCGCTGGGGCCTAGTTGCGCGTGCAATGGAGTGAAGCGTTGAGGGGATCTTTGTATCTAGGGCTTAATTGTGGCTAGGGACCTTCCGCCTGGACCAAAGGGTTAGGTCTATAATTAGGAAGCGATTTATCACTTGGAATCCCTAGAGCTCATTGCAAGTTTATTCGAGTGCGAGGTTGAGAGGTTATTTAATCTCTCCTCCGGGACATGAATAGAGTTAGGCATAGTTGACCTTCGATTTGGGACTATGTATGTAAGGATTTCCACGACTCACCATTGCATTGAGTAGGAAGCATAATAGAGAGTTCTTGCACTTGAAGCGATTATCCTAGGTGTAGCATCATCCGAGTACCCCATCTTTATCGATTGCCTTGCCTCCTCCTTACTTTTAATCTCTTACTTGTTGCTTTTATTTGTTGAGAATTGAATCATTATCACACTTATCATTGTTGATACTCCACATAGCTAAGAATTGAATTAAGTGTCTTTACTCCCTACTCCCTGTGGATTCGACCCCGCTCACCCGGGATTATTACTTCGACAAATCCGTGCACTTGCGGGATATACGCAAGGGGATCTTGTCAAGTTTTTGGCGCCGTTGCCGGGGAAATAGGCGTTTAGAGATACTTTGCACTTTGTTTTCTTAGCTATTTCATCACACTCTCTATTTCATATCTTCTTATTCTATCATTGCTCTAATTTTTCCTTATTTCTTTTGTTGCAGAAAATGATCAACATGTTTGAATAATTTGATACTATCATGAGGATGGTTGAACACGTAGACCAGAAAGTTCAAACAGTTGTATGGAATGACAAATCATGTTATTCTTACCATGGACAATGTACAACTCAACAGCCATTAGAAGAATCGATTGAAGAGAACATCACCATGATTCAAGGGTAAAGCTATGAATTAGATAATGTGATAAAGCAGTTTGAGGAATCCACTTCATTGTCAATGAGTGACCAGTTAGAGGAGAGTGTAGAAAGGATCCTTGCTAGGTTTGATTCTTCCTATCAAGATCAGAAGCAAGATCTCTTTTTAGTTGGAGTTGCTATTTCAAATTTGGAATTCTGTGGAATGGACATGTTGATTTCCATTGCAGATTGTAAAGAAATAGATTTCCAGGTGGAAAAGGAAGAGAGTAACTGTGAACAGGAGGCAAATGATTTCGAGGAGATTTATAAATTAAAGGAGGGTAGCTTGCGGCCATCAATTGTCGAACCACCAGAACTTGAGCTTAAAACTCTTCTAGCACATTTGGAATATGCATTCCTAATGGAGGACTCTAAACTCCCCGTAATCGTGGTGTCGAACTTATCTGCGGAACAAAAGGATAAGCTTGTTAGCATGTTGAAAAAGCACAAAGCAGCCATCGCATGGAAGATCTCCGACATTAAGGGTATAAATCCATCATTCTGCACTCATAAGATCCTAATGGAGGATGACTATAAATCTGTGATCCAACCTCAGTGAAGATTTAACCCGAATATGAAGGAGGTTGTTAAGGCGGAGGTAATAAAACTTTTGGATGCAGGAATTATCTACCCCATATCCGACAACAAGTGGGTGAGTCCGACCCAAGTTGTCCCGAAAAAAGGAGGGATAACCGTAGTGAAGAATGAAAAGAATGAGTTAATCCCCATGAGGACAGTTACTGGTTGGCGAGTCTGTATTGATTATAGAAGACTAAATGACGTCACTCGGAAAGATCACTTTCCTTTGCCATTCATTGACCAAATGTTGGAGCGACTAGCGGGGCATCATTTCTATTGTTTCCTTCATGGCATGTCAGGATACTTTCAAATTCCGATAGCCCCAGAAGATCAGGAGAAAACCACATTTACTTGCCCTTATGGTACCTTTGCTTATAGAAGAATGCCTTTAGGGTTGTGTAACGCCCCTGTAACATTTCAGCGCTGCATGGCTGCAATGTTTGACGACTTTCTCGAAGATATTATGGAAGTTTTCATGGATGATTTTTCAGTGTTTGGGGACTCTTTCGATGGTTGCTTAAACAACTTGGAAAGAGTATTAGTGAGATGTGAAGAGACGAATCTCGTCCTTAACTGGGAGAAGTGTCACTTTATGGTACAAGAAGGCATTGTCCTTGGACATAAGATTTCTCAGGCAGGTATGGAGGTGGATAAGGTGAAGATTGAGATAATTGACAAGCTTCCACCATCTACGAATGTAAAAGGGATCCACAGTTTCTTGGGTCATGCAGGTTTTTACAGAAGATTTATTAAGGACTTTTCGAAAATCTCCCAACTGTTGACCAAACTTCTGGAGAAGGATGCCCCTTTTGACTTCGGAAACGACTGTCTGAATGCATTCAATGTATTGAAAGAGAAGTTAGTGCAAACACCAATCCTAACAACACCGAAGTGGGATGAGCCATTCGAAGTAATGTGTGATGCTAGTGATTATGCAGTGGGAGCGGTTTTTGGGTCGAGAAGAAATAAGCAATTTCAACCGATCTATTATGCTAGCAAGACTCTCACAAGTGCACAAGAGAATTACACCACTACCGAAAAAGGAATTATTAGCGTGAGTGTATGCTTTTGATAAATTCAGACCATATCTCATCCTATCTAATGTCACCGTGTTCACAGATCATTCTGCACTCCGCTATCTCATGAACAAGGTAGATGCGAAGCCAAGATTGATTCGGTGGATATTGTTGTTGCAAGAATTCGATATGGAAATCAAAGATAAAAAGGGGACAGAGAATGTGGTTGCCGATCATTTGTTGAGATTGGAGGGTTGTGAGGGGCAAGAAACGGCAAGCAAGGAAGTTAATGATTTCTTCAATGAAGAACATCTCAGATGCAGGGTACAGAATCGTAATCGAAGATACCCCATGGTTTGTGGATTTTGCAAACTATCTGTCGTGAAAAGGTATTGAAGCGTGGCTTAAGCTTTCAATGTAAGAAGAAATTTTTTTCGATGACCTTAAGAATTTTTTTCTGGAAGATCCATACCGCTCCGTGATTTGTGCAGATCAGGTGGTGCGAAGGTGTGTTTCTAGGGAGGAAGGATGGAACATCATTGCGCATTGTCACTTAGGCCCAGTGGGGGGGGCACTATGCGTCAAGTCGAACTGCAGAGAAGGTTCTAGCTGCTGGGTTCTACTGGCCGACTTTATTCCAAGATGTTCATCAATTCGTTTTACGATGTGATAGTTGTCAAAGGGCTGGAAACTTATCACGAAGGGATGAGATGCTCAAAATCCTATGCAATTTTGCGAGGTGTTTGATGTATGGGGAATTGATTTCATGGGACCATTTCCAAAGTCCAATGGAAATCAATACATTTTAGTAGCAATTGACTATGTTTCCAAGTGGGTGGAAGGCCAAGCTCTTCCAACTAATGATGCAAGAACTGTGGTGAAATTTCTTAAGAAGTTATTTGCTCGTTTTGGAACTCCAAGAATTATCATTTGCGATCGGGCAACACATTTTTGTAACACACAATTGGCGAAAGTGTTAAAGCGTTATGGGGTTCATCATCGTCTTGCAACACCTTACCATCCGCAAACGAGTGGGCAAGTGGAGGTTACAAACAGAGAGCTCAAGAGAATCTTAACTAAAACAGTAGAACAAGGTAAACGTGATTGGTCTGAAAGGTTGAACGACACGCTTTGGGCTCATAGGACAGCATACAAAACACCAATAGGGACCACTCCCTATAATCTAGTGTATGGAAAATCTTGCCATTTACCGGTGGAATTAGAGCACAAAGCGTATTGGGCAATTAAAGTGATGAATTCGACTTATGCGAAACTGAGAGCAACGAATATTACATCTCAATGAGCTAAATGAATGGAGGCTGAAGGCATATGAGAATGCAAGGATATATAAGGAAAGGATTCGAAGTGGCATGAAAAGCATATTAAAAACCCCGAAAGACTTCAAAGTAGGCGACTGGGTGCTACTATTCAACTCCCGTCTACGTTTATTCCCGGGGAAACTTAAATCCAGGTGGTCTCGGTCCAGTATCATCAGTAAATCAAGTTTCACCTCATGGAGCTATTGAGATTAGTCATCCAGAGAAGGGCACATTCAAGGTGAATGGACATAGGCTGAAACCATACCATGGTGGAGAAATTTGCAGTGACAATAGAGAAGTATTTTTCCTCCATGAATCCTCATGAGGTGAGGTAAGGTACGTCAAGCTTAGTGATGTTAAACAAGCGCTTCTTGGGAGGCAACCCAAGTGTTTACTGTGTTCCTATCTTTTAGTTTAGTTTGTTTTCATGAATAAACTATTAAGTGTTGGTGTTTCAATTTTTAAATGCTTGAGCTGCATTTTTTTTATTGTGGGTTTTTCAAATTCATCGTGTGTTTTATGAAGAATTGGCGAAGGTTGGTCGTTTGAGTTCTATTTCATGTTTTTATCTGGTAAATTTTGCATATTAGGGCAGGCTCTGAGTGTGTAAACATGTTCAGAACATTTCTACAGAGCCTGCAGGTTTTTTTCTAAGTCATCCAGAGAAAACACACGAGCGTGTGGAATTTCCGCACGCCCGTGGATGTGAATTGTGAGCTCATCCAGAGAAGGCACAGGGGCGTGCGGCTACCCCTGTGGATGACCATGCGACTTTGCGCACTGCGTGGGTACTTCCGTGACAGGCGGTGAATTCCTGCAGAGTTGGGCAGATTTTACCCTAGAGCACACAGGGGCGTGGACTCGCCCCTGTGGGTGACCTTGTGAACCATACACAAGCGTGGGTAATTTCCGCACGCCCGTGCGAAATTCTGCAGGTTGCTCCCTCCATCCCGAGAAAACACAGGGGTGTGCGACTGTCCCTGTGAGTTGGGCATGTGTAAGTTCACGCCCGTGCGGAATTTCCGCACGGGCGTGTATACATTTTTCTCGGATATCCAGCAAGGCCACAGGGGCATGTGTCCACCCCTGTGAACCCTTCGTTTGAGGGCGCACGGGGGTGGATGACTCCCGCAAGCCCGTGAGGATTTCCAGGATTTAAAGGACCATCCGCTCTCCCAATACACGAGTCACACCCTTCCCCTCAAATAAACCTAAGCTGCCCAACGAGCATTTTTCTAACATTCTTGTCGCCTGCTACTGTCGTCTTCGAGCTGATTGATTGAGCATTGTGTGGATTATAAGGGTGTTTAAGTGCAACTCATCGGTAAGCCTTGATTTCCTCTCTTTTTCGATTTCGTTTGACTCTAACTGAATACCTGCGATTGAAATGGTCAAAACACATCGTTTTCTTGCTAAACTGGTTATGATTTGTTTTTAAGACGATATGGAAGTGGGATAGAGAGGTGGCATAGAGATTGGCTACAAGGACCGTGCGGTTTCCACGCCCCGTGGAAGCGCACGGGCATGCGGAATTTCCGCACGGCCGTGTGTTCTTATTTTTCTGCAGCTTGAATGGAACTGATTGATTTTCCTTTTCTGATACATACAAGTATGGCTACCAAATCGAAGAAAGCAGTTGCTAAGCGACCTTGAAAGCCTGCCCTTGAGCCGGAAGTTATGGAATTCACACTCCCTGCGCATCAAGCTCGGTTTGAGCAGTTAGAGAAGCTTAAGTTTGGTCAAATGCGAATTCTGGATGTTGGGTTACTTAGGAAGGTGCAACTAGCGGATGATATGGCTGACGAGATCGAGAAATTATTATTGGTCGGTAATTGGTACAAGTTACTGAATATTCATGATCCTGCTATCCGCACACTCACTTTGGAGGTACTTGCTTCGTTTGAATTCGACCGCTCTTATGCTCATTTTGATAGTGTCGACGCGATTCAGTTCAGAGCTTTTGGGCAGCATCACAGTATGAGTGTCACACAGTTTTCCACTAGACTTGGTCGATATGATGAAAAGTATACTGAAACTGAGGAGTATGACGGGTTTATCTCCCAATTGACATGACGGGTTTATCTCCCAATTGACATGACGGGTCGATATGAAGAGTATACTGAAACTGAAAAGTATACTCCCAATTGACATGACGGGTTTATCTCCCATGGAGGCATATTCATTATTATGTGGAAAGGGGCGTTATGAACCAGGAGTGTCTAAGGCCTCATGTTTATCTCGACCCAGTTACAGATATCTTCACGCCATCATAAGCAGGTCAGTGAATGGTCGCGGTGATAGCACGGGAGTCATTAACAAGCAAGAGCTTCTGTACTTGTACTCTATGGTTCAGAATGAACCGGTCCATCTGGGACACATTTTAGCGGAGTATTTGAAGCATCAAGGACAATATCCTCGATTGGGTGTCATCTTCCCGGGTCCATATATTACCAGACTCATTGTGGGGATGGGTTTGCGAGACAAAATCAGCGAAACTGAGAATGCGATAATACCAGCTCCACTTGGGTTAGAGACAATGAGGCTCATGGGGTTGATCCAAAAATATTCAAATGGTGTTTATGTGCTGAACATACAATTTGAAGATAAAGCTGGAGCATCTCAGTCCGCTCCCGAGCCCCAACCAGCGCCGATGGAGACCGAGACACCTCCAGTGGCAGAGGAACCACCCCCCGTGCGTATATTTCCACCATCTCGAGTTCATGATCGTGTTGAGAGACTCGAGAGCACCTTGGGAGTGATACAGACAGATGTGGCTGAGGCTCGAGCGGAGATTGCCGAGATTCGGGCTACGCAGGCTACTCAGTACATAGAGTTCATGGCACGTTTCGACATATTACAGCAGATACTAGAGCGAGACGTTGCCTCATCATTTGTCCAGCAGCCGATGACTCTTCGAGCCCTCTCGCTTTTTCCAAAGACCTCCATCCTCGACCCCAAAGACCGGAGGACCCACTATATGCTTCCACTTCGAGCAGCAGCAGTGAGCCCGAGAGCGACTCCCGACACTTGATCTTTCTTTTTACTTACATGCATTTTACTTTATTTTTATTTTTCTTGTTTTTTTAGACTTGTTCACTCGTAAAGGATTTTTTTCCTTCCGAGTTTATGTTATGTTGCATTTATCGAGTTGTATTCATTGCTTCATCTTTTTATACACTCGAGTTATTTTTTTGTTTTTTTCTTGAGCTTCACCCGACCCCCTCGTGTATGCGTGCAGATGGTCTTGTCATCTTGGGAATTGAGACTTAGTCATGGGCACGGCCAAGGTGTTTCGGCACTTGGCCGTTTGAGCTTCACAACCCGTTGAAACACTACTCCCAACGAATTAGTTTCATCAAACGCAACACTAGGAGTCAGGGGAGTATTGTTTTGATTGCTTCTCCCACATCTATTTTTGAATGATATATTTTGAGTGAGCTTGCATGTGTACATTGATGACAATGTACAACTTAAGTTTGGGGGGAGTTTCATAATGCGCACATCTTTTCTATTGTTCTTGATTGATATATACTCACTTAGCCAATGGCGGTTCACCTTAGTTGCAATGATTGTATTCTTAAGTCTAGGAGAATTGTTAACATTGAATGTTTTCATGCTCTAGTTCTTGCTTGAATTTTTTTAGGAATTTTTTTGCCCGATTTACACTTAGTGCACTACTCACTCTTTGAACTCTATTGGAAACTCATGTTTGATGTTAAAGGGACTAGTTAGGTTTACTTCTTTTTGCTAAATTTTTGAGAGGAAAAATGCAAAAGAAAAAGAAATAAAATAGTTTTATTGTGCTTGTTGGGTGGAAAGAGCTACCACCTATGAAGTATGAAGCTACTCTCATAAGTCGGATACTAGCTATGCCCTAATGAGAGAAAGAGCTATCTCATAGAATGAGTGAAAGCTACCACTCCGGTAGAAAGAGCTACCACCTCGAAAGTGTGAAAGCCACCTTAGCGGCCACTTTGGAACGAGCTACCTTATAGGATGTGTGAAGCTACTACCATCTTTGAAATTGTTGTCACTTTTGTAGATAAATAAGTCCCTTGTACTTAGAATTTTGAGGAGTATACCTTGGGTTGTTTTGAGTGAGTTCACACACGTACACGATTTCGGGTTTGTTGTCCTTTTTTATTCAAGTTTTTAGCTAGAGCTTTGATTTTTTTTTTTTTAATGTTGAAATTTTCCTTACTTGTAGAATACTTTCTTTGTATACCTCGGTGAACCTAATGCCAAGTACTTTCATTATTTTCCTCATTGATGCACAGAATGTTTTAATGTTTGCTTGAGGACAAGCAAACGCTTAAGTGTGGGGGAGTTTGATAAGTGCTTGTGAGATATGAATGCGAAGCGTTCATTCCTTATGTTGAGCATTACTTTTCTCAGGTTTTTACATTAATATGTGTATTTTTATGTCACTTTTATGCAAGTATGGTTGTGAGGCTGAGTATGAAGGAAATAGGCCAATGTGGATCATAATGCACCTATTTGGAGGAGATCTTGCTAAGGTTCAAACGCGAAGACATAGGGGCAGGTGTGAGATGCTAGAGTGTGTGCCAACCTCCTCGCATTCGAGTGAGCACATCCATTTGGAGGGGCACAAAGGCGATCACACTCGAGCATTCCGTCTTATGCATATAAGAACAAGAGCTCCAAAGCAACATATATATCATTGAAGAAGCAAGTGATTCACGATGTGAACGTGTGCCCGCTTATGCTACCCCGATGAAAGTATGGAATTGGGACGTTATTCAGGTCGAAGACTATAGCAGAGCACTGTAGCAACATTGTAGTAGCACTGTTCACAGACGGCCGAGAAATCAGAGAAATGGAGAATCCACACGGGCGTGTGGAAATTATTCACGACCGTGTGGAAATTCCGCGACGGGCGCTGTAGCGCCCACGCCTGTGGAGTTGCCCGATTCCAGACTCTATTTAAAAGTCGATTCATCTCGATTTTGGTATTCTTTTCTCCATCTTTTCCCCAACTTGAGAGAGGGCTTTGGCTAGGGTTTTGAGGGATATTGGCCAAGGTTTTGGAGAGGTTCTACGGCTCCGACATCGTTATTCCTGAGGAAGAAGGTTGGTAGGGGAGCTTCCGTCGAGGCGTATCCTATACCGGACGAGGGAATCCTTGGATGACGAGTAGAGGACTCTCCGCAAGACCATCGACACAATCATCGAGGGGGTTTCTTTATGGATTCATTGCTTTTACATTCGATTTCTTTGATTGTACTTAGCTCCATGGAGAGCTAAACCCCTAGTGGGTACTTGGGTGATTGTGAACCCTAGGATGTATTCGTTTCTTTGAACTTCTTTATTATGCTTTCAATAAATTGATGTTTATTGTGAGTGGATGAACCTCCGGTGGGGCCTAGTTGCGCGTGCAATGGAGTGAAGCGTTGAGGGGATCTTAGTATCTAGGGCTTAATTGTGGCTAGGGACCTTCTGCCTGGACCAAAGGGTTAGGTCTATAATTAGGAAGCGATTTATCACTTGGAATCCCTAGAGCTCATTGCAACTTTATTCGAATGCGAGGTTGAGAGGTTATTTAATATCTCCTCCGGGACATGAATAGAGTTAGGCATAGTTGACCTTCGATTTGGGACTATGTATGTAAGGATTTTCACGACTCACCATTGCATTGATTAGGAAGCATAATAGAGAGTTCTTGCACTTGAAGCGATTATCCTAGGTGTAGCATCATCCGAGTACCCCATCTTTATCGATTGCCTTGTCTCCTCTTTACTTTTGCTCTCTTACTTGTTGCTTTTAATTGTTGAGAATTGAATCATTATCACACTTATCATTGTTGATACTCCACATAGCTAAGAATCGAATTAAGTGTCTTTACTCCCTACTCCCTATGGATTCGACACCGCTCACCCGGGATTATTACTTCGACAAACCCGTGCACTTGCGGGATATACACAAGGGGATCTTGTCAAGTTTTTGGCGCCGTTGCCAGGGAAATAGGCGTTTAGAGATACTTTGCACTTTTTTTTCTTAGCTATTTCATCACACTCTCTATTTCATATTTTCTTATTCTATCATTGCTCTAATTTTTCCTTATTTCTTTTGTTGCAGAAAATGATCAACATGTTTGAATCATTTGATACTATCATGAGGATGGTTGGACACATAGAGCAAAAAGTTCAAACAGTTGCATGGAATGACATATCGTGTTATTCTTACCATGGACAATGTACAACTCAACAGCCATTAGAAGAATCAGTTGAAGAGTACATCGCCAGGATTCAAGGGTAAAGCTGTGAATTAGATAATGTGATAAAGCAGTTTGAGGAATCCACTTCATTGTCAATGAGTGACCAGTTAGAGGACAGTGTAGAAAGGATCCTTGCTAGGCGGTTCACCTTAGTTGCAATGATTGTATTCTTAAGTCTAGGAGAATTGTTAACATTGAATGTTTTCATGCTCTAGTTCTTGCTGGAAATTTTAGGAATTTTTGCCCGATTTACACTTAGTGCACTACTCACTCTTTGAACTCTATTGGAAACTCATGTTCGATGTTAAAGGGACTAGTTAGGTTTATTTTCTTGTGCTAAATTCAAAAAAAAAATGATGAAAATGAAAAGAAGGAACAAAATAGTTTTATTGTTTATTTGTGTTTGTTGGGTGGAAAGAGCTACCACCTATGAAGTATGAAGCTACTCTCATAAGTGGGATACTAGTTATGCCCTAATGAGAGAAAGAGCTATCTCATAGGATGAGTGAAAGCTACCACTCGGGTAGAAAGAGCTACCACCTCGAAAGTGTGAAAGCCAACTTAGTGGCCGCTTTCGAAAGGACTACCTTAGAGGATGTGTGAAGCTACTACCATCTTTGAAATTGTTATCACTTTTGTAGATAAATAAGTCCCTTGCACTTAGAACTTTGAGGAGTATACCTTGGGTTGTTTTGAGTGAGTTCACAAACATACACGAAATTTGGGTTTGTTGTCCTTTTTGATTCAAGTATTTAGCTAGAGCATTGATTTTTTCGTATTTAGTGTTGAACTTTTCCTTAATTATAGAATACTTTTGTTGTATACCCTTGTGAACCTAAGGCCAAGCACTTTCAATATTTTCTTCATTAATGCACAGAATGTTTTAATGTTTGCTTTAGGACAAGCAAAAGTTTAAGTGTGGGGGAGTTTGATAAGTGCTTGTGCGATATGAATGTGAAGTGTTCATTCCTTATGTTGAGCATTACTTTTCTCAGGTTTTTACATTAATATGTGTGTTTTTATGTCACTTTTACGCAGGTATGGTTGTGAGGCTGAGTATGAAGGAAATAGGCCAATGTGGATCATAATGCACCTATTTTGGAGGAGATCTTGCTAAGGTTCAAACGCGAAGACATAGGACACGTGTGAGATGCTAGAGTGTGTGCCAACCTCCTCGCATTCGAGTGAGCACATCCATTTGGAGGGGCACAAAGGCAGTCACACTCGAGCATTCCGTCTTATGCATATAAGAACAAGAGCTCCAGCAACATATATATCATTGAAGAAGCAAGTGATTCACGATGTGAACGTGTGCCCGTTTGCGTTACCCCGATGAAAGTATGGAATTGGGAAGCTATTTAGGTCGAATACTGTAGCAGAGCACTGTAGCATATACTGTAGCAGCACTGCTCACAGCCGGCCGAGAAACCGGAGAAACGGAGAATCCACACGGGCGTGTGGAAATTATCCACGCCCGTGTGGAAATTCCGCACGGGCGCGTGGAGCATCCAAGCCCGTGTAGTCGCCCGATTCCAGCCCTATTTAAAGCCGATTCAGCCCCGATTTTGGTATTCTTTTCTCCATCTTTTCCCCAACTTGAGAGAGGGCTTCGGCTAGGGTTTCGAGGTGTATTGGCCAAGGTTTTGGAGAGGTTCTACGGCTCCGACATCATCATTCTTTAGGAAGAAGGTTGGTAGGGGAGCTTCCGTTGAGGCGTATCCTATACCGGACGAGGGAATCCTTGGACGACGAGTAGAGGACTTTCCACAAGACCATCAACACGACTATTCAGGGGGTTTCTTTATGGATTCATTTCTTTTACATTCTATTTCTTTGATTGTATTTAGCTCCATGGAGAGCTAAACCCCTAGTGGGTACTTGGGTATTTGTGAACCCTAGGATGTAATCGTTTCATTGAATCTCTTTATTATGCTTTCAATTAATTGATGTTTATTGTGAGTTCCAACCTTGAATGCTTGATTGTATGAACATTTCCCCTAGAGTGACACTAGGGTTGAGAGTTCTCATTGGTAACCTTGTGAGTGAGTGACACACCACGAGCGTTGGACGAAGCTAGGTTGGAGAGGGTTGAGAGGGTGAGTCGAGAGGTACAGGAGCGTCCCCTTTCCCCTCCGATGTGATAGATTCTACCTCTGTTCCTCGAGTTCTTTTCGGCCATAATAGAGTGAATGGTCTAAGGGATGAACTTCCGCTGGGGCTTAGTTGCGCGTGCAACGGAGTGAAGCGTTAAGGTGATCTTAGTATCTTGGACTCAATTGTGGTTAGGGACCTTCCACCTTGACCAAAGGGTTATGTCTATAATAAGGAAAAGATTTATCACTTGGAATCCCTAGAGCTCATTGCAACTCTATGCGAGTGCGAGGTTGAGGGGTTATCTAATCTCTCTTCCGGGACATGTATAGAGTTAGGCATAGTTGACCTTAGATTTGGGACTATGTAATTAAGGATTTCCACGACTCACCATTGCATTGATTAGGAAGCATAATAGAGGGTTCTTGCACTTGAAACAATTATCCTAGGCGGAGGATTATCCGGGTACCCCATCTTTATCGATTGCCTTATCCCCTTCTTTACTTTTGCTCTCTTACTTGTTGCTTTTATTGTTGAGAATTGAATCATTATCACACTCATCATCATTGATCTTTTACATAGCTAAGAACCGAATTAAGTATTTTTATTCACTACTCCCTGTGGATTTGATACCCGCTCACCCGGGATTATTACTTCGACAAACCCGTGCACTTGCGGGATATACGCAAGGGGACCTTGTCATTGAGCCAGAGCCACAAGCTATGGGCCACTAGGTTCTTAAATTTTGATTTAGATGTTGTTAGAGAAAAAAAAAATACTTCAATTAAATGAGCTAGATGAGCGGCGACAAATGTCATATGTCAACTTTTATGAGGGAGATCATGTTTTACTTTATAATTCTCGCTTAAAACTTTTTCCAAGGAAACTGAAATCATGATGGATAGGATCCTATTGCATCACTCAAGTATTTCCCCATGGGACAATTGAAATAACATACCTAGAACATGGCACATTTAAGGTAAATGGACAGAGGCTAAAGTATTATTTTAGTGACACTCCGATCCAAGTGGAAATTTTTTTCATGAAAAGCTCCTTGATAGGTATATTTCAGGCATGTCAAGCTCATGACGTTAAACAAGCACTTCTTGGGAGGTAACCCAAGCACAAACTTTTCGTATTTTGTTGAGTCAAGTCTTTAATTGTTGTTTTATAGTTTTGTTTGAATTTACAATAAATTTCTTGGTGTGTCATGGATTTTTTAAGTGTTGGTTGAATGTTTACCGTCTTAGACAGCCATCTTGTGTCCTCCAGGTCATATATGTACTTGAGCCTAAATGTAGGAATCAAGGAAAACTTTGTTCAATCTTCTAGGACTCTTACAAGCTACTTACGCCAGTAAGAAGTGCCGTAAGCCTCAAATAGAGAGCTTTATGGGAAACTTACACCAATAAGACACTCCACAAGGCGAATCTAGAGAGCCTTACGAGTGCACTTATGCCCAGCAAGTCCTGGTGAGTGCAGTTCAAAGGTACCTTATGGGTGATTTACGCCCGTAAGATAAGCCGTAAGGGCCATCCAAAGCACTTTACTAGTATACCTTAAACCCTACAGGCGTGTAACCTCCATGTGGTGCAACTTAGGTTTCTTATGGGCAACTTACGCCGGTAAGGTTGATTTTGAGCCCAATTAGAGAACCTTACAGGTGTTGTTTACGCTAGTAAGAGCGTCATTATTCGTTAGGATTTAAGTGCCGCCGAGTAGGGGTGTATCACTCTTTTGAACATACTTCACTCTTTCACACCTCAGTCAGTTGTGCCTTCCCTTCCCTTTGTTCTTAAGGGTGGTCTATTTGGGCCTTTACTTTACCACACGAGGGACTAACCCCTGTTCCTTGCTTTTTACCAAGTTTATTCTCACTCTTAGACACTTGAGGTGAAGATAGATTTGTTTTCCATGAGCATTCTAGCATTTGGCTCATTTTCTTAGTAGTTTCACTATTTTATTGCTTTCCATCTCATCTTTGTTGTCTTATGAGCATTGTTAATAATTATTTGAGCTTCTTTACATAAATGGGCCCCTTACAGTCTGAGCTCTAGGCTTACAACCATAAGTGGGCCGTAAAGGCGAAGTTTCTTGAGGCTTATGGCCGTAAGTCTTCTTGTAAGAAAGCCGTAAACTCCTAGCAGAATATAGACTATCATACTGGACATTCTTGTTTTTCTGTGCAGGATGACTAAAACCAAATAGACAACCACTGGGCCACAAAAGAGGGGCTATTATAAGGGTTCAAGTTCCCAACAAGCATCCATGGGACCAATGAAGAAGATAAGAGGGGAAGGATCGCGCACGCGACCAACGAGCTCACCATCTACAGCGCCAGTTGAGATCACTTTTTCCACTCCATGCTTCTGAGAATGGTACAACCATTTGAAGATGAAACAGTTTGGTCAATTCCACATTGTCGATTGGCAGGTTTTGGAACATTTGCGTTTGGATGAAGAGATTAAGGGATTTTTCAACACATGGGGGTGGACCCGATTATTTGACATTGAAGAGGACAAATACAAGGTCGCTACACTTGAGTTACTAAGCACTATTGAGATGAATCTCCATTTGACTAGCTTCGATAGAGCAGCCTCTATATGATTTCAGTTATTTGGAGTCTAGTGTACCTTAAGTTATGTGAAGTTTGCTTTGTTATTGGGTCTTTATGACAGTGAGTTCTTCACAACTCCTGCCTACGATCAGTTTCTCATTGGCTACTCTTAAGGGAAGATGGCATCCCCTGTGTGGAGACAATTGTGCTCAGGGTGAAACTATGAATCAGGTTTGACAAAAGCTTCATGCATCGTCGACCCTGCATTGCGTTACATACACATGGTGATAGTACGGTCATTTACTGGAAGAGTAGACAGTCAGGGGGTTATAGGAAAATAGGAGATGCTTTATCTTTATAGCATGACGAAGCGTAGACTGCTTCATCTTGGGTTCATACTAGTGGAGTTTCTCACACATCAAGGTCAGCACACCCGTCTGAGCACCATTTTTGCAGGACCATATATCACATGTCTCATTCGAGGAGTGGGACTCTGGAAGGAACTAGAGGGATAGTAGGTAGCACAACATCCCTCAGGATGGACACTCATTCCTCACCTTAGCGGATTACCCCCAATTCCTGGAGACAATTTAGGTGATGCATTAGAAGATGAGTATGGGAGTGAATGTCACTCCCCTCAGCTATAGGTAGCCTGAGAGCACTAGTTTCCCATCCTAGATGTCATTCTGATTTCCAACAGCTATGGGTTGAGATTTGCCAGATCCATGTGGGCAAGCAGGAGATCATCATAGTATAGGCACGATTTGTCATCGTCCTTGGCCGTGCCCTGGACCTTTTATCATGCTTGGTCCCTCGTATAGCTCTAGTTCCTCCGGCATCGACTCCCCCATCATCACCACATCCACTAACCAACTCGGCAACATTGGACGCCACTGAGCATTGATTTTATTTCTCTTCATTTTGTACTTTCAGACTTTGTATTCAGTATTTTGGGAAGGGTTAACCCTGCCTATTTTGTACTTATTTTTTAGACTTTTAGTGGATTTCAGTTTCAATTTTTGTTATTTTATTTTATTGAGCTTTAATGTCTTCCATGTACTTCATAGGACTTATACGCAACACCCAACATCCTCAATTATAAGGGGATGCTCACTCACTCATTTCTTTACCTTGAGTAACCCCCAACTGGTAGGGCACAAAAATGGACACACTAGGTCTGTTCAAGCATCAATGACCTCTTCAATGTGAACCGGGGAAGTAATTGTATTCCACTCCCTTTCTATTCTTGTTTACATTGCTTTGCATGCTTTTATTTATACACATTGAGGACTATGTATGAATTAAGTGTGGGGGAGGGGTTTAAGTTTCATTGTTAACTCTTTTACATGCCAAAATTGACTTATGACGGTGTATTTGAAATGTATTTTGAGTTTTTTAGTATTAGGGTGGACACATGTGAGTTTGTTCCATTTTGAGTTCTATTTTTTTAGTGTGCACCCTATTATAGGCTATTCACTGTTTATATACAAATAATATAACATATGTCCTAATAGAATTCAAATCCCAATTTAATTAAAATTCAAATATATATTTCGAGCAAGATGCAAATTAATAGATTGCCCTTGAGAACACATATCTCGAGGCAATCTTAAATCTTAGGATAGCCCAAATACACATCCTGAGGTGATCTTAAATTTCATATAGCCTGAGAACAGATCTCGAGGCAACCTGAGAAAGTGCAAATCCCAAAGTACCCAAACACATATCCTGAGATAAATTGGGTTAATTGAATTTTAATTAATTTTTTTATTTTAAATTTTAAATTAATTAAAATTTTAACTTGGATCCTTTTAAAAAGGAGGAGAAAGAAGAACCAGAAAGGGGAGAAAAGAATTGGGAGAGAAAGAAAAAAAGAAGAAGAAGAAGAATGTGCAGATATCTCTTCCTCCATATGTTTTTTAAATAAAGAAAAAAATCACTGCCGTCGCTGTTGCCCGCAGTTGCTACAGTCACCATCAATTGTTGTTGCTTGCAGACTCGCTGCTGCTATCGCCGCCGAGCTCACCAAAGTGAAGATCGAGATCGAGAAGGCAAGGAAGTAGCGGTACGAGAATTAAATCAACCTAGCGATTCGAGTTACAGACCGCTACACCAGTGATCTAGCCTATCAGTTCCAACAGGACTGCATCCCCAAGTTCTTCGCCAAGCTCTTGGCCTCCGATCTCGAGTAACTAAAGAAAAAAAAGTTCAACTAGATTGATCTCGCCGCCAAATGGTGCCCATCTCTCACTTCATGCTTTGATCGTGACAACACCCCTTGCGTATGTCCCACAAGTGCACGGGTTTGTCGAGTAATAAAATCCCAGGTGAGTGGGTATCGTATTCATAGAGAGTAGGGAATAAAAATACATAAATTGTTTCTTAACCAAGTGAAAGATGAATAACGGTTTTGTAAACAAGATGTAATGTAAACAAGAATAAAAGAGACAAGAAAGAGAAGCATAAGTAAAGGGGAGGTAAGGCAATCGATATAAATGGGGTACTCAGATGTTGTTCCGCCTAGGACAATTGGTTCAAGTGGAAAACCCTCTATTATGCTTCCTAACTAATGCATTAATGAGTCATGGAGATCCTTCAATATATGGTCACAAATCTAAGGTCAACCATGCCTGACTCTATACATGTCTCAGAGGAGAAATCGAACAATCTCAATACCTCGCACTCGTACAGAATCGCAATGAGTTCTAGGGATTCTAAGTGATAAATCCTCTTCTTAGATGTAGACCTAACCCTTTGGTCCAGGTGGAAGGTCCATAGTCACAATTAAGCCCTAGGTGCTAAAATCACTTCAACGCTTCACTTTGTTGCCTCTGCAACTAAGCCCCATCGGAAGGTCATCCCTTAGCCCATTCACTCTAATATAACCACAAAGAACTCGAGGAAATGGAGGTAGGATAAATCACACCGGAGGGGAAAGGGGACGCTCCGCTACCTCTCGGCTCACCCTCTCAACCCTCTCAAATCTAGCTTTGTCTAACTCTCGTGATGTGTCACTCACTCACAAGGGTTACCAATAAGAACTCTTAACCCTAATGTCACTCTAAGGGAGTATTCATTCAATCAAACATTCAAGATTGGAACTTAATTAAAGCATCAATTAATGAAAGCATAATAAAAGGTTTAATGAAATAAATACATCCTAGGGTTCACAAATCCAAGTACCCACTAGGGGGTTTAGCTCTCCATGGAGCTAGTTACAATCAACAATGAAATCGAATGTAAAAGCAAGTAATCCATAGAAAACCCCCTCGATAGTCATGACGATGGTCTTGTGGAGAAGCCTCGACTCTTCCAATGGTCCCTTTGTCCGACCTAGGATACACCTTGTCGGATCGATGCTGATGAAAGCTCTCCCACTAACCTTCTTCCAAATGGAGCGCGATGTTGAAGCCGTTAAACCTCTTTAAATCCCTTGCCAATATCTCTCAAAACCCTAGCCGCCACCCTCTCTAAAGTTGGGAAAAAGATGGAGAAAGGAATCCTGAAATCGCGGCTGAAATCTGCCTTAAAAAGGACTGGAATCGGGCATTCATACGCCCCTATAGATTCTCCACACGGGCCTGTGAAAATTTCACACGGGCATGGATAATGTCCACACGCCCGTGTGGATTCTCTATACTTCACTTTTTCGGCCTGAAACACTCCCGAATCCATGTTTTCATTGAGGTAATGTAAACGGGCACACGTTTACGTCGTAGATCACCTTACTTCTTCAATAAACAGCTTCATAGGTGAAGATCTTGCTATCAATGCACAAGATCTTGCTTCATTGGTTCAAACAGCTTCATTGTGCTAACTTGAATACAAGGAGGTTGGCACACATTCTTGCATCTTGAACCCGACTTATGACTTCGCGTTTGAACCCTCTCAAGATTTCCTCCAAATAGTGCGTTCATGACCTACATTGGCTTCTTTCTTTAACATTCAGCTTCACAACCCTATAAGCATGAAAGTAACATAAATGCACGCATATTAGCGCTAAAACCAGATAAAAGCAATGCTCATCATAAGGAAAGAATACTTCGCATTCTTATCACACGAGCACTTATCAGATCGCACAACCCTCTTTTGTGAGATCATCACTCGCTGGGTCTTTCCCAAAGAGTCCAACCTTGAGTACGCCGAGATCGAGGAGCGCCACTATGCCTACCGTGTCCGTGATTAACTCCGCTGTAAAGTTCTCATCCCTCTATGGAAAGTTCTCCTGCTACCAGAGATTTTCATGAGCTCAATGCAATGGAACACCCTGCGATATAATTACGTGGCATCTGTTGCCATGAACAACTACAAGGATACATTCAAGAAGCATGACAACGATAGTTTCTCAAACTTTCCTTGAGGATGTGAAGAAAGGCAAGGCCAAGATTACCGCCGGTGTACTACTCCCTCATGAGATCCTTGCAGTCGTCAGCAAATACATGGACGAAGATGGTGATGATGATGATGATGATGTAACAGAGCTACAGTGGGTAAGGATGGTGTAGGATGATTTAAATCTTCGTAAGCTCAACTACTGCATTGCTGCTTGTGATGTCTCTGGGATGATGATTGGGACTCCAATGGGGGTCTATGTGGCCATTGGGCTACTTATCTCAAAGCTTAGTAAGGAGCTAGAACCATGGGGGGAGCGATCCCCGACAAGAGAAGCACGCCGGTAGAGATCAAGGACCTTAGCTTCACCTACCTGGGGATCGATGACCACTCACCACCGGGGTCATCCCCACTTATTGATGGGTTTTCCCTCACCCTCCTCCTGGAAATTGTTGTCTTCTTGTACGGTCCAATGGTGCCGAGAAGACAACAATTTTGAAGATTTTGGGAGGAAAGCATATGGTTATGCTGGAGATGGTTAGGGATCTTGGGAGGTCTGTATTTCTCGACACCGCTCTCACTTCTTTCGGTGATCTCTCTTACCTTGGTGATAATTGGAGGAGAGATGTTGCCTTTGCTGGTTTTGAGGTGTCCATATAGATGGATGTCTCAGTAGAGAAAACGATTTATGGAGTCACTAGTGTCGACCCCAAGAGGAGAGATGAAATAATTAAAGTTTTAGACATTGATCTGTCATGGAGAATGCATAAATCATCAGATGGTCAGCGGAGAAGGGTACAAATATGTATGGGCCTTCTTAAACCATTTAAGGTTCTTCTTCTTGATGAGATTACAGTTGATCTAGATGTGCTGGCAAGAGCCAACCTGTTGAAATATTTGTTAAAAGAATGCGAGGAACGAAGAGCTACAATAATATATGCTACACATATATTTGATGGCCTTGAGAATTGGCCAACTCATATAATTTATGTTGCACATGGGAAGTTGCAGTTAGCATTGCCTCCCACTTCTCTGCTTTCTAAGACTAAAACCCTAGACTTGCATCCTTCTTCAAATCTCCTCTAATCTCCCGGCCTTGATTCTTGTTGCATTCCCTCTTTAAGGTTTGAGAGATGTCAGATGATGAAGCCAATAAGAAGAAGAAGGAGCTTGATCTTTCTTCCCCTGATGTTTTCACCAAATATAAGAGTGCTGCAGATATCATTAACAAGGCTCTTCAGTTTGTAGTGTCATAGTGCAAGCTTGGAGTTAAGGCCGTCGACCTCTGTGAGAAAGGCAATATCTTCATCAGAGACCAAGTTGGAAGTGTATACAAGAATGTGAAGAAGAAGAGTGAGAGGGGTGTTGCCTTCTCGACATGCATCTCTGTTAACAATATCATCTTCTACTTCTTTCCACTTACTACTGATGAGATGGTCTTGGTGGAGAATGATATTGTGGAGATTGACATGGGGTGCCATATTAGTGGGTTCGTTATTGTGGTAGCTCACACTCATGCTATTCATGAAGGACCGGTTACCTGGAGGATTGGGGATGTGATTGTAGTTGCAAACACTACAGCGGAAGTCGCATTGAGGCTTGTCAGGCCTGAAAAGCATAACTAGGATGTCACTGAAGCTATTCAGAAGGTTGTTGCTGCTTATGACTATAAAATTGTTGAGGGGGTGCTCAGCCACCAACTCAAGCAGTTTGTTATTGATGGTAACAAAGTCATAGTTAGTGTAGCCAGTCAAGAGACTAGAGTTGATGATGGAAAATTCAAGGAAAATGAAGTTTATTCAATAGTCACCAGCACTGGTGAAGGAAAGCCAAGGGTTTTGGATGAGAGCCAAACTACTATATAAAAAAGAGCAGTGGACAAAAATTATCACCTGAAAATGAAGTCCTGATTAGTGCTTGTGCGATATGAATGCGAAGCATTCATTCCTTATGTTGAGCATTACTTTTCTCGGGTGTTTACACTAATATGTGTGTTTTTATGTTACTTTCATGCAGGTAGGGTTGTGAGGCCGATTATGAAGGAAAGAAGCCAATGTGGATCATAATGCACCGATTTTGGAGTAAATCTTGCTAAGGTTCAAACGCGAAGACATAGGTCGGGTGTGAGATGCTAGAGTGTGTGCCAACCTACTCGTATTCAAGTTGGCACATCCATTTGGAGGGGCACAAGGGCAGTCACACTCGAGCATTCCGACTTATGCACATAGAACAAGAGCTCCACCAACTTGTCTATCATTGAAGAAACAAGTGATCCACGATGTGAACGTGTGCCCGTTTGCGTTACCCCGATGAAAGTATGGATTCGGGAAGCTATTCAGGATGGATACTATAGAAGAGCACTATAGCAACATACTGTAGCAGCACTGTTCACAGCCGGCCGAGAAAACCGGAATTCAGAGAATCCACACGGGCGTGTGGAAATTATCCACGCCCGTGTGGAAATTCCAGATGGGCGTGTGAAAAATCTATAGGCGCGTGAAGTCGCCCGATTCCAGCCCTATTTAAAGCCGATTCAGTCCCGATTTCAGCATTCTTTTCTCTATCTTTTCCCCAACTTGAGAGAGGGCTTTGGCTAGGGTTTTGAGGGGTATTGGCTTTGGTTTTCGAGAGGTCCTATGACTCCGACATCGCGCTTCGTTTGGAAGAAGGTTATTGGAAGAGCTTTGGTCGGCACCGATCCGGCGAGGTGTATCCTAGGCTGGACAAAGGATCCCTTGCGACGAGTAGAGGACTCTCCACAACACCATCGACACGACCATCGAGGGGGTTTTCTATGGATTCATTTCTTTTACATTCTATTTCTTTGATTGTACTTAGCTCTATGGAGAGCTAAACCCCTAGTGGGTACTTGGGTATTTGTGAACCCTAGGATGTATTTGTTTCTTTGAATCTCTTTATTATGCTTTCAATTAATTGATGTTTATTGTGAGTTCCAATCTTGAATGCTTGATTGTATGAACATTTCTCCTAGAGTGACACTAGGGTTGAGAGTTCTCGTTGGTAACCTTGTGAGTGAGTGACACACCACGAGCGTTAGACGAAGCTAGGTTGGAGAGGGTTGAGAGGGTGAGTCGAGAGGTACAGGAGCGTCCCCTTTCCCCTCCGACGTGATAGATTCTACCTCTGTTCCTCGAGTTCTTTGCGGCCATAATAGAGTGATTGGTCTAAGGGATGAACTTCCGCTGGGGCTTAGTTGCGCGTGCAACGGAGTGAAGCGTTGAGGTGATCTTAGTATCTAGGGCTTAATCGTGGTTAGGGACCTTCCACCTGGACCAAAGGGTTAGGTCTATAATTAGGAAGAGATTTATCAGTTGGAATCCCTAGAGCTCATTGCAACTCTATGCGAGTGCGAGGTTGAGGGGTTATCTAATCTCTCCTCCGGGACATGTATAGAGTTAGGCATAGTTGACCTTAGATTTGGGACTATGTAATTAAGGATTTTTACGACTCACCATTGCATTGATTAGGAAGCATAATAGAGGGTTCTTGCACTTGAAACAATTATCTTGGGTGGAGCATTATCCGAGTACCCCATCTTTATTGATTGCATTACCTCCTACTTTACTCGTGCTCTCTTACTTGTTGCTTTTACTTTTGAGAATTGAATCATTGTCACACTTATCACTATTGATCTTTCACATAGCTAAGAAGCGAATTAAGTGTTTTTATTCACTACTCCCTGTGGATTCGATACCCGCTCATCCGGGATTATTACTTCGACAAACCCGTGCACTTGTGGGATATATGGAAGGGGACCTTGTCAAGTTTTTGGCGCCGTTGCCGGGGAGTAGGCGTTTAGAGATACTTTGTACTTTTTTTCTTAGTTATTTCACCATACATTCTATTTCATATCTTCTTATTCTATCATCGTTCTGATTTCTTTTCTTTCGTTTTGGGTGCAGCTCCAGGTTATGACCCGAGGGAATCCCTCAATATTGATTGAAGGAGATCCTGAGCTTGAACGTACACTTAGAAGAAAAGGGAAAGAGCCTGAACCAGAACAGTCTAATTTAGCTGATTTGGAAGTGGAAAAATCTGAAAACATGGCAAAACAGAATGAGCAACAACGTACATTATTCGAATATGCCAGACCTTCATTGTTGGGGACACAATCGAGTATTGTGCGTCCCCGATTACGACTCGTAACTTTGAGTTGAAGCCGGCATTCATCCACATTTTTGCAGAGAATCCAGACAGCTCAACGGTTTTGGTCGATGAGGATCCAAACAGTCATATAGAGAGTTTTCTCGAGGTGTGTGATATGCTGAAGATAAACGGAGTGACGGATGATGCCATCAAGTTGAGAGCCTTCGCATTTTCCCTAAAGGGGAGAGCGAAGCAATGGCTACACTCATTACCTAGAGCATCGATCACCACATGGGAGGAGATGGTAGAAGCTTTTCTTGCCCGTTATTTTCCTCCCGGAAAATCTGCAAAGCTTAGGAATGAGATCTCATCCTTTGTTTAGTTGGAATTGGAGTCTCTATTCGAGACATGGGAAAGGTTCAAGGAGCTCCTGAGAAAGTGCCTGCAACATGGATTCCCGGAGTGGATGATTGTTCAGACCTTTTACAATGGTTTGAACCCGAGTACAAGGCAACTCTTGGATGCGGCAGCAGGAGGTACCTTAGGTAGCAAGACCCCCTATGAGGCCTGTCAGTTAATTGAAGAAATGGGGTTAAACAGCTACCAATGGAATGCTAGGGAGAAGAAAAAAGTGACCGGTCTCCATGAAATAGATGTGGTAACTAATTTGAGTAAGAAGTTAGATCTTCTAACTTCAAACAGAGTGGCGGCCATGACTAATTGCACCAGGTGTGGTGGAGGACATATTGCCACCGATTGCCCGATCTCTATCGGTGATGTTTCTTCGGTGGAGAACGTTGATTTTGTAGGTAATGGCATGAGACCTCAAGGAAACCCATATAGCAATACCTACAATTCGGGTTGGAAGAATCATCCCAATTTCTCATGGAGTAATCAGGGTCCCTAAAAGGCCATGGGGCCATCGGGTTTCCAACAACAACAACAAGCCCCTCAGGTGGAAAACAGAGTCTCAGGTTTGGAAACCCGAATGACTGACTTAGAGAAGCACTTGGCTAGATTTGTGCAATCTACAAATACAAGGTTTGAATCAGTCGAGGCTACACTTCGTAACCACATCGCCTCTTTGCATAACCTTGAAAATCAGGTGGGGAAAATTGCGAAGTCTCTCTCTGAAAGGCCACATGGAAGCTTGCCGAGCAATACAGAGACCAACCCTAGAGAGCATGTGAAGGCAATCACTTTGAGAAGTGGTTGTGAGGTTGAAGGCAGGCTTCCAAGTGAGAAGCCAAAAGAACACGCACCCGAGGATATAGAGGTAGAAGAGGGGACAAGCAAAGAGAAAGAGGTGGTACCCCCACCTTTTAAGCCAAGAATCCCTTATCCCTCTAGATTAAAAAATGACCAAGGGGATGAACAGTACAAGAAGTTCCTGAGTTTGTTCAAGTAGCTCCACAACAATATTCCTTTTGTTGAGGCATTGGCCCAAATGCCTAAGTATGCGAAGTTCTTGAAAGACTTGTTGACTAAGAAGAGGAAGTCGGAGGAAAGTGCTTCAGTGATTTTAGATGCTTCATACTCGGCGGTATTGCAAAAGAACATGCCGAACAAGAAGAAAGACCCGGGAAGCTTCATCATTCCGTGTAATATTGGCAATTTAGGTGAGGAAATGGCATTGTCGGACTTAGGGGCTAGTATCAACGTCATGCCATACACTTTCTTTCAAAAGCTAGGCTCAGGCGAGCCTAGGCCTACTCGGATGACTTTGCAACTAGCTGACCGAACAGTGCGACATCCGAGAGGCATCATTGAAGACGTGCTTGTCAAGGTGGACAAGTATATTTTTCCGGTTGACTTTGTAGTGCTAGATGTCGATGAGGATGCGGACGTACCCTTGATACTTGGGAGACCGTTCTTGCGGACTTCCAAAGCATTGATTGACATGGATGGCAGAGAGCTCACATTGAGAGTTGGAGATGACAAGCTCACATACCGCCTTACTGAAGCCATGCAGCATTCTCTTGATTTTGATGACACTTTATACTTTCTAGACACTACTGATGAGATTGTTGATGAATACATACAGGAAATGTTCAATCCAGATCCGTATGAAGGTTTGTTCAACCAAGAGGAGGGACATGAAGATGTAATGATGCTTGGATCGACGGTAGAATACCATCTACCCCGGGGATCTTGAAGAAGGTGCTCCGGAAAATGAAGAGGGCTAGGAGACGCCATCGGAAACACTCCAAGGCTGGTGGAGATGTCCGTGGACGGAACCATTGCTAGGTGGTCCTAAGCCCGATAATACACCCTCTACATTCACTAGATTGTGCTCATCATGCTTTCAAGTCATGGGTAAGAGGGTAACCTTCATCTATGAACCCCCGTGAGGTAAGACAAGGTACGTCAAGCTTAGTGACGTAAACAAGTGCTTCTTGGGAGGCAACCCAACTGTTTTCTATTTCTTATATTCTAGTTTAGTTTGTTTGCATGAATAAATTGTTAAGTGTTGGTGTCTTGACTTTTAGATGCTTGTGTTGAGATTTTCTTGTAGGCTTTGAGTATTCATCGTGTGTTTTCAATTGGAATTGGCGAATTTATGTCGTTTGAGCTCTATTTCATGTTTTTCACTAGTGAAATTTGAATAATAAGGCAGGCTCTGAGTGTGTAAACATGTTCAGAGATTTTTCTGTAGAGCCTGCAGATTTTTCTAAGGCATCTAGAGAAAACACACGGCGTGTGGAATTTCCGCACGCCCGCGGATTTTCAGTGCGAGCTCATCCAGAGAAGGCACAGGGGCGTGCGGCTGCCCCTATGAACGACCATGCGACTGTCACACGCCCGTGGCTAATTTCCGCACGGGCGTGTGAATTCCTGCAGAGTTGGGCGGATTATCCCGAGAACACACAGGGGCGTGGACTCGCCCCTGTGGGCGACCTTGTGAAAACCGTACGGGTGTGGGTAATTTCCACACGCCCGTGTAAAACTCTGCAGAGGAGTTCTCTCCATCCCGAGAAGACATAGGGACGTGTGTGCGCCCCTGTGGCTCTATTGTAATGAGGCGCACGGGAGTGGGCAATTTCCACAAGGGGCACTAGTTCTTTTTAAAGAAGAATAGTTCCTATCCCTCTTCACATCCGCTATTCGTCTGAGGACATTCTCACATCATTCCCCGATTTCATAGCACCAATTTGGTAGGCTTTTTGCGAGGTTTTCCGGCCGGTTCTTCATTTTCTCATCCCATCTCGTCGGTAAGCCCTATTTATCATTTTCTTTGCCAGTTCATGGTTTCCATCGATTAATCTGGTTAATAATGCTTCGTTTCTTCAATTAGAAAGATGATTTATGTTTAGAACGAAGTTAGAAGCATTTTTAAGTTGTATTTTTAGATTTTTGAAGCGCGGCCATGCAGTTTTCACGCCCGTGGATCCACACGGGCGTGCGGAAATTCCACACGACCGTGTGAATTTCTGCAGCGTTAGTTTATCAACTTGTTTGATCGATTTCGTTTCAAATTTTACAGATTATGGCATCTCGGTCGAGGAAGCAAGCTGAGCCTGAGGCCATGAGTTTCGCGATTCCAGAGCATCAGGTTCGTTATGAGCGCTTGTCGAGACTCTGGTTCGGACAGACTCGATTCCTGGACACGAGTATACTGAGAGATCTACAGCAGGGAGATGAGTTCGCTGATGAGGTCGAGGATCTCGTTTCAGCAGGTGGTTGGAGACAGTTATTTACGATTAGAGAGCCAGCCATCCGAGAGTTTGCACTGGAGGTGCTATCATCATTCGAGTTTGATAGATCGTACGCGAGCTTCGACAGTCTGGACACCATTCAGTTCAGAGTACTTGGACACCACCATAGCTTGAGCGTTACTCAGTTTTCAGTTCTACTTTGCTTGTATGAGGAGGCATTCACAGACACTGAGGAGTACTCTCAGTTGCCTACTGATTATCTTGGAGCCTTGACACCGCAGAGAGCTTACAGAGTGCTATGTGGTTAGGGTCAGTACGAGCCAGGGGTGTCCAAGGCCACGTGCCTTTCCTGACCTGCATATAGATATTTACATGCCATCATGAGTAGGTCGGTGAATGGTCGTGGTGATAGCACTGGTGTTCTGAGCCGACAGAAATTTCTGTACTTGTACTCGATGGTGTAGCGCGTACCGATTCAGTTATGGCACATCATGGCAGAGTACATCAGGCATCAGGGGTACTATGCTAGATTGGGAGCGATCTTCTCGGGCCCTTACATCACGAGATTAGTATTGGGCATGGGTCTCTTGGACTCGATTCAGCGGGGCCGAGAAGACGAGTATACCCTGCCTCCCGAGCCTAGAGACGATGAGGTTGATGGGCATGTTCCGCGAGGGGTTCGGACGAGGGTTTTTGCTTTAGTGTTACCAGCTCCGAGAGATAGCCGAGGATGATGGTGATGAAGCCGGGGCATCTCAGCCCGCTCCGGAGCCTCAGCCAGCACCGATGGAGACCGAGGCACCTCCAGTGGCAAAGGAACCATCCCCCGTGCGTATGTTTTCATCATCTCGAGCTCATGATCGCTTTGAGAGGCTCGAGAGCGCTTTGGGAGTGATACAGACAGAGGTAGCTGAGGTACGAGCTGAGATTGCAGAGATTAGGGCTACGCAGGCCACTCAGTACACAGAGTTTATGGCACGTTTTGACGTATTACAGCAGATCTTAGAGCGAGACGTCACCTCATCATTTGTCTTGCGGCCGAGGACTCCTCAGGCCCCCTCAGTTCCTCCAGCATCTCCATCCCATACCACAGCACCGGTGGACCCACCATGTGCGTCTTCACCAGCAGCAGCACCGGAGCCCAAGGGCGACACCGACACTTGACTTTACTTTATTTTACTTTTATGCACTTTCATTTTAGACTTGTTCACTCAGAAAGGATTTTCCTTCTGAGTTTATTTTCATTTTGCATCTCGAGTTGTATTCATTGTCTATCTTTTATATATACTCGAGTTATTTTGTTTTTATTGAGCTTCACTGAACCCCCTCGTATATGCGTGTAGATGGTCTTGTCATCTTGGGAATTGAGACTTAGTCATGGGCATGGCCAAGGTGCTTCGGCACTTGGCCGTGTGAGCTTCACAACCCATCGGAACATTACTCCCAAGGACTTAGCTCCATCAAACGCGACACTAGGAGTCAGGGGAGTATTGTTTTGATTGCTTCTCCCACATATATTCTTCATTGATATACATTATGAGTGAGCTTGCATGTGTACATTGGGGACAATGTACAACTTAAGTGTGGGTGGGAGTTTCATAGTGCACACATCTTTTCTATTGTTCTTGATTGATATATGCTCACATAGACAATGGTGGTTCACCTTAGTTGCAATGATTGTATTCTTGAGTTTAGGAGAATTTTTAACATTGAATATCTTCATACTCTAGTTTTATTTGAATTTTTAGGAATTTTTACCCGAATTACACTCAGTGCACTACTCACTCTTTAAACTCTATTGGAAACTCATGTTCGATGTTAAAGGGACTAGTTATAGTTGTTTCTTGTATTAAATTCTGAAAAAAAAAGAAAAATGAAGAGAAGGAACAAAATATTTTTATAGTTTATTTGTGCTTGTTGGGTGGAAAGAGCTACCACCTATGAAGTATGAAGTTACTCTCATAAGTCGGATACTAGCTATGCCCTAATGAGAGAAAGAGCTATCTCATAGGATGAGTGAAAGCTACCACTCCGGTAGAAAGAGCTACCACCTCGAAAGTGTGAAAGCCACCTTAGCGGCCGCTTTGGAAAGAGCTACCTTAGAGGATGTGTGAAGCTACTACCATCTTTGAAATTGTTGTCACTTTTGTAGATAAATAAGTCCCTTGTACTCAGAACTTGGAGGAGTATACCTTGGGTTGTTTTGAGTGAGTTCACACAGGTACACGATTTCGTGTTTGTCGTCTTTTTTATTCAAGTTTTTAGCTAGAGCTTTGATTTTTTGTGTTTAATGTTGAAATTTCCCTTACTTGTAGAATGCTCTCTCTGTACACTTTGGTGAACCTAAGGCCAAGCACTTCCAATATTTTCTTCATCTATGTATAGAGTGTTTAATTTTTGCTTGAGGACAAAGAAAAGCTTAAGTGTGAGGGAGTTTGATAAGTGCTTGTGCGATATGAATGCGTAGCGTTCATTCCTTATGTTGAGCATTAATTTTCTCGGGCTTTTACACTAATATGTGTTTTTATATTACTTTCGTGCAGGTAGGGTTGTGAGGCCGATTATGAAGGAAAGAAGCCAATGTGGATCATAATGCACCGATTTTGGAGTAAATCTTGCTAAGGTTCAAACGCGAAGACATAGGTCGGGTGTGAGATGCTAGAGTGTGTGCCAACCTCCTCGTATTCTAGTTGGCACATCCATTTGGAGGGGCACAAGGGCAGTCACACTCGAGCATTCCGACTTATGCACATAGAACAAGAGCTCCACCAACTTGTCTATCATTGAAGAAACAAGTGATCCACGACGTGAACGTGTGCCCGTTTGCGTTACCCCGATGAAAGTATGGATTCGGGAAGCTATTCAGGGTGAACACTGTAGAAGAGCACTATAGCAACATACTGTAGCAGTACTGTTCACAGCCGGTCGAGAAAACAGGATTTCAGAGAATCCACACGGGCGTGTGGAATTTGTCCACGCCCTTGCGGAAATTCCACATGGGCGTGTGAAAAATCCACAGGCCAGTGAAGTTGCCCGATTCCAGCCCTATTTAAAGCCGATTTAGCCCTGATTTCAGCATTCTTTTCTCCATCTTTTTCCCAACTTGAGAGAGGGCTTCGGCTAGGGTTTTGAGGGGTATTGGCTAGGGTTTTGGAGAGGTCCTACGGCTCCGACATCTCGTGTCATTTGGAAGAAGGTTATTGGGAGAGCTTTCGTCGGCACCGATCCGGCGAGGTGTATCCTAGGCTGGACAAAGGATCCGGCGATGAGTAGAGGACTCTCCACAAGACCATCGACACGACCATCGAGGGGGTTTTCTATGGATTCATTTCTTTTACATTCTATTTCTTTGATTGTATTTAGCTCCATGGAGAGCTAAACCCCTAGTGGGTACTTGGGTATTTGTGAACCCTAGGATGTAATCGTTTCATTGAATCTCTTTATTATGCTTTCAATTAATTGATGTTTATTGTGAGTTCCAACCTTGAATGCTTGATTGTATGAACATTTCCCCTAGAGTGACACTAGGGTTGAGAGTTCTCGTTGGTAACCTTGTGAGTGAGTGACACACCACGAGCGTTAGGACGAAAGCTAGGTTGGAGAGGGTTGAGAGGGTGAGTCGAGAGGTGCAGGGAGCGTCCCCTTTCCCTCCGACGTGATAGATTCTACCTCTGCCTCGAGTTCTTTGCGGCCATAATAGAGTGAATGGTCTAAAGGGATGAACTTCGGCTGGGGCTTAGTTGCGCGCTGCAACGGAGTGAAGCGTTGAGGTGATCTTAGTATCTAGGGCTTAATCGTGGTTAGGGACCTTCCACCGGACCAAAGGGTTTAGGTCTATAATTAGGAAGAGATTTATCAGTTGGAATCCCTAGAGCTCATTGCAACTCTATGCGA
Organism: Dioscorea cayenensis subsp. rotundata; assembly: GCF_009730915.1. Classification (NCBI taxonomy): domain Eukaryota; kingdom Viridiplantae; phylum Streptophyta; class Magnoliopsida; order Dioscoreales; family Dioscoreaceae; genus Dioscorea; species Dioscorea cayenensis. The sequence continues at coordinate 18,395,013 of NC_052476.1, read as the reverse complement.
GTGCGAGGTTGAGGGGTTATCTAATCTCTCCTCCGGGACATGTATAGAGTTAGGCATAGTTGACCTTAGATTTGGGACTATGTAATTATGGATTTTCATGACTCACCATTGCATTGATTAGGAAGCATAATAGAGGGTTCTTACACTTGAAACAATTATCTTGGGTGGAGCATTATCCGAGTACCCCATCTTTATCGATTGCCTTACCTCCTCCTTTACTCGTGCTCTCTTACTTGTTGCTTTTACTTTTGAGAATTGAATCATTGTCACACTTATCACTATTGATCTTTCACATAGCTAAGAAACGAATTAAGTGTTTTTATTCCCTACTCCATGTGGATTTGATGCCCGCTCATCCGGGATTATTACTTCGACAAACCCGTGCACTTGCGGGATATACGCAAGGGGACCTTGTCAAGTCCTCAAGATTTATCTTTGGTGAAATAAGCCAGAAATTTCCAATCATGCCATTTACCGCAATGGCATTGGAAGAGAAGCACGCCCATCTTGGGCTAGTGGAGTGTGTGAATCATGATCTATTACAGCCATATCTAGTTTCACATGAAAAGCCCGGGGACCTCGTCACACACATTAAATTCACTATTTTGTTGATGCCAAATGGATCAGATAGGATTACTTCTCATTCTTTACAATAGCTGCAGTCTACTAAGACCATCGATGATGATGCTGAAATAATGGGATGGTTAGCTTTGGGAACCAAGACAAAAAAGAAAGGGGGAGGAAAGAAGAAAAAGGGTAAGAAACTTATGCGCAAGAGGATCAAGATGAGGCAGTTCCAATGGATAAAGCATGATGAAATTTTGTGATCTGTGAAAGCTTGATCAATTTGCTTGTCTTTTGCTTAATTTGTTGCGAAGTAACACAGTAAATATTATATATATATATATATATTTTTGTTGTTATGCGAAAAGTTGTGTATTGGGAATGAGCAATGTGCTTTGACCTGTATGACATAACCTATTGTTTTTTTCTTCCAAAAAAAAAATGAGAAGCATGCAATGGTATATATGCATACGTACATGGTTCATTAGGAAAGAAGAATCCAAAATAATGGGTCCCACTACACAAGAGATATATGTGGAGTTTTCAAAATGAGATGAATGTATGCATGCATGCTCACGTACCTAAAGGCCTGGACCACTATGCACATGGAAATGAATAAATATAATGAGATGCATGCATGCATGCATCTATATATACTTGTGCACTTTCCATTTGCACATTGGTTGTCATTTTTAAAGTATAATATATATATGTATATATATGTATATAAATTCAAAAGTGCATGGCCCACCATAAGAGAAGCATATAAGCGTGGATATAAATATATATATATATATATAGGGCATTTTATAAAAGCATAACAGAACAATGGACGGTGCTTATTTAGTAACACAGTAACAAGTAAGAAGTGGATCCTCTACAATGTAATTTACAAGGCATAAATGTTGTGATTGAGCAATGATAACTTATCTTGCGCTGTGATTATTTGTCATGGAAAGTCGAAACTTGCTCAGATATATCAGGCTTGGTATTCCTCAGCATTTCTTTCGATCCAAAGCAACACCATTGGTTAGTCAATGATTAAAATTCCCATTCTGAAGAAATGACAAGAAACAAATAATCATTCCGAGGCAGCAACAATACTGCTCATTCCTAAACAATGGCAAGAAGGCTCATTTTGAGGCAGCGGTGATTTCTAAAAAAAAAAAAAATTTTAAGGCGGCAACAAGGCATGACAAGGCACAGGCAGTGTCAGTGATATATATACATACATATATAAATTATATGTTTACATATAAAGAATGTAATGAATATATATATATACACTATATAACAAGATTTATAATTTGCAAATATTCTTACCTTTTACTTGTACTTTTGTCCTTAATCGGAGGTTCCCAAGATACTGTCTAGGGTAATTAATAATAGAGGCTTTCCTCTATTAGGAATGGAAGAACCCATGAAAAAAATATGATATTTGTGTTTCGATATATCATCTGGTGTCTTTTTCATATACATGATGCCTGACGAGTATTTTTGATCCCTTAAATTCTGGCACGCCCGGTGGGGCCCATTTTTTCCTCCCATCTTTGAGGCAAAAGTACAAATAGAGGCATTGTTTCTACATCCTATTAAAGAAATCTAATATTGTTGATTTCTTTATTGTAGGGAAGAAGAAGAAGAAGAAATGGCACTCAAGAACTCAACCATCTCTAGAAGCCCAAAACTCATAATTTTCCTTGGTGAAGGAACTAAAGTTCAATTGCCCAACTGCACATTCAACACCGGAGCTGCAGGAGCTGAGCTTCGGATGGTCACTGAAGCAAGTGGAGATCCTGCACTCGAACAAAAACAACCGGGACCTATTACAAGATCCCGTAGAAGAGTGGCAGACTCACTAAATAGAGAAGAAGGCTCCAGCCACGTCCCACCACATGAGGAGCAAGGGATAGGGACTAACCTTCCACCCCATATGCCAAGGAAACACAAAGAAGTACATCCTCTAAATGAAGATGAAGAGGATGAGCCTATCTTTGTTCCTCAAAAGGGACACCGTGATGCTGAATATCAAAGACTCAGTGACAACATGGCAATGTTGATGGGGTTAATGTTACAAATACAGAAGCAAATCAAAGTCCTAATGAAAAATTGACCTGAACAAGTAGAAAGATCAAGGAGTCTAACCCAACGGCCAAGAGAAGCCCTTAGGCCAGTTGAGCAAGGGGTAACCCCATAGTTTCCTATAGAGAATCAGCCTGGACAAATGAATAGGTTGAGAAGTCCAACGCCTCATCCAAAGGAAACCTTCAGGCCGGTGGAACACGGGAGAACCTCTTATGTTCTTGTTCAGAAACAATCAGCTATAATGACTCGGGAAGATATACAACGAATGGTAGTTGCTGAAGTAAATCAAGCCAAAGGAATTGAGACAAAGGCCAATGGGGACAAGCCCTATCCCAGCTAGCATGACCCGGTACCTTACCCCAAGGGATATAATGTTCCTAAATTCAAACAATTTATTAGGATCAGAAATCTTGACCAACACTCCTTCTCAGACAGTTCTCTACAAGTCTAGCAGGAGTAGCATTTGAATGGTATGCAAGTTTACAACCCAAGTCAATTCAAACATGGCAGCAGCTGAAAGATGCCTTTCGAGTACGGTTCGTGGCATAAGTGATAAAATCACAATTGCTGACCTCGCAGCCACTCGATAATATAAAGATGAAAAAGTAGTCAATTATATTATGAGATGGAGGAACTTGAGCATTAAACGTGAACAACCACTTGATCAGCCATAGGCAGTGGGTTTACTACTTGGGAACATTGATAATTTGATGTCACCTTTCTTGAGTACATCTGGTATCACTACATTCCAAGGCTTAGTCTCACAAGCTAAGAAATTTGAAAGGACCAACCCGAAGGTTTTGTCCAATTTCCAGACCACTCCATGGAATGATAGAGACAAATCTAAAACTATAGAAGGTGTCAAGTACGCTACTACAACCTTCAACATTGAGAAAAGGAAAGGCGTAGCGGAGCCCAATAAGCTGGAACAAGCTAAGGCACCTGGCTTAGGTATTGCTGACAATGAATCAAGACCTCTTCCTTCCTTGAAGGATAGGATGAATAAGAAGTATACCTTTAGAAGAGACAAAGTATATAAGATCTTCAAAGATGCTATGAGAGAAGGTCTGTAACTCCCTGAATGCAAAAGACCTAAAGAGCAAAGCAAGAAAGACCACCCCAATTACTGTCCATATCATAAGGTGTTAGGATATACAATGGAAGATTGTTATGTTTTCAAGGGCTAGGTTGAGCGATAATACCAAGAGGAAAAAATCACCCTCTCAAAGAATGTTTTATCCGAGCAACCAGCTGAACATACACGCTGTGTGACTGTCATAAACCCAGAGGGATCATCCCAAGGAGAAGTCACAGTGGTTGGTAATAAAGTGATACTTCCATCGACAGAAGATGATAAACCTTTCACTGTTCCAAAAGAGTTATGGGAAGTATTTATATCCAAAAGATCAATGAAGATGTTGAAGAAGTTGGCTAAACTCCCAAGGATCGCTTGGAAACATTCTCAAGAACCTCCTAAAGGTCACCCGACAAAACAGTCAAAAAAGAAGAATAAGAAGAGAAAGCAAAAGAACGAACAATCAAAGTGCAAGAAATCCATTATTGAGGTGTATATAGAGACCCTTGACGAATATGAGCAGAAAGAAAGGGTTTTAATTACCCTCAGAGATTATTTTCTCGAAGAAGTTGAAGAATTACTCGGGGAATTAGCTGAGAAAGTTGATGAAAATGAAGAAGATGCACAAGTGGAGACTTGCAGGGTGATTTCAAGAGGAGAATGCTCTCTATATAATCCATAAGATGATGACAATGATGAATATGATAGCTTCTCTGAGCCTGAAGAGTCATATGACCATTACGGTAGGCTCTATATTAGTAAGAAGCAAAGAAAAAAGATAGCATTCAGGGAGAGAGTAAAAATGGCAAATGCCAAGCTCTCAGAGCCCTACCAACAAACAAAGCCCAAAGAACCATATTACATCCCAAAGACACCAAAATATAAGTTCTTGAGGAAAGCTATGCCGGCTGAAGACATCCCTACTTTCATTCAAAGGGTGACAGAGGAGTCAGCTAATCGGATGTTGCAGTTACATATTGAAGATGCAGAGTGGGACGAATCCAGGATGTACTCTCTAGAATCATCAGGACAAAGTTTTGTCTCAGAGGTCGTGGATTCTCTGATTCTTGCCAAAGCAACAAATGCTAAGGAAAAATTTATCTTTCAGGCTATTAAAATAAAGAAAGATAAGAGGAAAGAGCTTTTTGATCAAGCCATAAAAAAAGGATTGGATTTGCCTAGACCCAAAAGGCTGTGCATGATGCATCTTGATAGTCATCCAAACTACTGCCACTATCACTGGCTTGTAATACACACCATAGAAGAATGTCAAGCTTTCCAAAAATGGTTGCAAAGATAGGTTTTTATGGGGAATTTGACACTCACAGAAGACTACTTTGAAGAAAGAGTTGATTGTTATGCCATAGCCGCTTATGATGATTTAGAAGACGAGCTGAACTTCCCTGATGAAGAAGATGAGGTACCACAACGTGTACATCAGATACAACTCAGAACTGGGAAGACACTTTAACCAAGACAGGCTCCCAGTTTAAATAACTGAAATAAAGGGAAGATAATTGAAGAAGATAATGTTTCCCCTAAAAAGCTCTCGAAAAAGCCAAATTATAACATTTTGGCACATTTGAAGAAGGTCCCAGCACTCCTTAATATGTACGATGCATTGATGATGTCAAATGAAGTCAGGGAGTCTTTAATACATGCTCTACAAAACCTTGAGGAGTATCAAGCATACTTCGTTGAGGTCAACATGAAAGAGGTCTTGTATGCATTCCATACATCTTCAGTGTCCTTCATGAACGAAGATCTGTTGCTTGAAACCATGGCACACAACAGACCACTATATGTGACAGGATTTTGTGACGGAGTAAAGATCAGCGGGGTTTTGATTGATCCAGGGTCTTCTGTGAATTTAATGACTCTCAACACTCTTCGAGCATTGGCTTTTGAAATATGCCACTTATCTCCAGAGAAGATCATCATCCAGGGTTTCAATCAGTTTAGCCAAAGGGCATTGGGGTCAATCACTCTCCCCATTAAATTTGGAAAAATGTCATGTGACGTGAAATTCCATGTAATTGATGCTGATGCTTCCTATAAAGCCCTCTTAGGAAGGCCATGGATCCATGAGAACCAGCTGGTCCCTTCAACACTTTATTAATGCACAAAATACCTAGTGGATGGGGAAGAGTTCATAATTGATGGAGAAATCAAACCCTTTGGCATCCATGAAATATACTATGAAGATGCGAGTTATTATCTTAGCACATCCAAAAGGGAAAAATCAACCAAAGGGGGTAAATTGCCAAGCCCAAGAAAAGAGTCTTTAATCAAATAACCAAAACTACTCTTGTGCTCCTAAAAAAAGAACCAACGGCACCTTACTTTGGTAGTACACTGAGTCATCAGAAGATGAAAGTGGCGTGGATATATACTAAAGTAAGGGTCAAGTTGAAAGATCTGCTCAAGAAAATGCGTTGTACATTACGAGGATTTCTGATGGACTACACAAACCCTTGGATGATTTGAATATAAATACAGTTGAGCATCTAAAGACATTTTATGTGCCAGCTTGGCATGAAAAAGAGAGAGGTATTCTCTTTTACAAGGACAAGAGTAAAAAGATCTTAAATAATGATATCATAAATATTGAAAAAATATAAGATGATGAAGTTTAACCCATAAACTTCCCAAGCCATTACCCCGACAAGCTCAGGATGATAGTTGAGATGTTTGGGAGCAAAATCAAGTGGTCGAGGAGGTCACATCAGAGTTTTCATTGATTATAGGATCTTGCACATTTGGATAAGAGAGGAATATGCTACTCTGAGTCTTCCAGGCACTCATGTTATATGGTAACATTCCAGGAGGAAGAAGAAGAAATCAAGATGAAGAATGCACCACTCGAACTAGAAGACGAGGGGCAAGCAACAATTGATGAGTTGGTTGAAATCAACTTAGGAAGCGATGAGGACCCGAGGCCGATTTTCCTAAGTACACAGCTATCAGAAGAAGAAAGAGCATCATTCAAGGCTCTTTTGAAGGAGCATATTGACTATTTTACCTGGGACTATAATTAAATGCCAGGGTTAGATGATGAGGTAGCGGTTCATAGACTGGCCGTTAATCCTAAGGCTACTACAGTCAAACAGGCACCGAGAAAGATAAAGTTTGACCTAGAAGAAAGGGTGATAGAAGAGACAAAGAAGCTGATTGAAGCAGATTTTATCAGAAAAGAGAAGTACCCTGATTGGATAGCTAGCATAGTCTCTGTGAAAAAGAAGAATGGGCAAATACGGATATGTGCAGACTTCAGGGATCTGAACAAGGCATCCCAAGGATGATTTTCCCCTTCTAGTTATGGAGATCATGATCGATAACACCTAAGGGTATGAGATGTTTTCTTTTATGGATGGATAATCTAGATACAATCAAATCAAAATGCATCAAGATGATAAGAAGAATACTATTTTCTGAACACCCATGGGCATCTATTGTTATAGAGCAATGCTATTCGGACTTAAGAATGCAGGAGCGACATATCAAAGGGCCATGACCAGAATATTTGATGATCTGAGTGGACAATTTTGTGGTTAAAACAAATTCCAAAGACAAGCATCTTGATGATCTGAGCACAGTTTTCACATGCCTAAGAAAATACAAGTTGAAAATGAATCCCATGAAGTGTGCTTTTGGAGTCCACTCTGGGAAATTCTTAGGCTTTATCATGAGGTACCGGGGAATAGAGATAGTTCCCTCCAAGATAAGGGCAATCCTGGAAATGCCACCTCCTCAGATGTTGAAGCAGCTGTGCTCCTTCCAAGGGCGTTTAGCATATATCAGAAGATTCATCTCTAACCTCTCTGGAAGATGCAAGCCCTTGTCTAAATTGGTCAAGAAACATGCATCTTTCAAATGAAATGATGAATGTCAGAGAGCTTTCGAAGATATTAAACAGTACTTGCTGAATCCACTAGTGCTGGCAGCCCTGATTCATGGAAAGCTTTTGATCTTATATACTGCCGCATTGGAAGGGTCTTTGGTAGCTATGTTGTCCCAGAATAATGAATAAGGCAAAGAAAATGTGTTATATTACCTTAGCAGGATGTTTGTAGGGGCAGGCATTGGTAGACTTTTTAGCATCACATCATCTCCCTGATGATTCACCACTTAATTTTGATTTTCTTGATAAAGAGAAATTAATAGTGGAAGAAGCAAGGTGGCGATTATACTTTGATGGAGCGTCATCTATAAAGCCGGTACTTATGTCCTAGATTCCACAAATCAGAGCTGGGATAGGACTCATGTTCGTCACACCGGAAAGGGGAATCCACAGATATGCTCTCTCTCATACGGAGCCGTGTACAAACAATGAGGCAGAATATGAAGCTCTCATAGCTGGTTTGGAACTGGTAATTAAAATGGGGATCCAAGATATACACATATTTGGAGACTCGCAATTCATTATTAAGCAAATCGAAGGAGACTATAAGATATACAAACCTGAGCTTCTTAAATATTACAAGAAGGTCAGAAATATGATGAAGAAAATTCCCCAGATACAGTTGAGGAGGGTTTCAAGATCAAAAAATTGAGAAGCTAATTCTTTGGCGAAAGTAGCAAAGGAGTTGGCAATCCAAATTACGAAGAAATCCATATAACCATAAGAAATAGAAGACCAATTAGTACGATCCCCGACGAAGTCGAAGAGGAAAGTGCTGGGGGCACTGCGGAAATCTTCACTCTTGAAATGCCAAAGGAAGATTGGAGGCAACCATTCATAGAATATTTGAAATATGATAAACTCCCAAAGGATAAATTAAAAGGTCTTCAGATAAAGCAAAGAGCTCTAAGATTTATCCTCATAAATGATGTATTGTACTGCAAGTCATATGATCAACTACTCTTGCGATGTCTTTCATATGAAGAAGCCCAAGAAGTTATGCATGATGTATATTCCGGGATATGTGGTGCACACCAATCCGGACCCAAGATGCGACTCAAGATGCGCTTGGGATATTATTAGCCAACCATGGTCGGGGATTGCATTAATTATGCTAGAAAGTGTCATCTATGTCAGATACATGGAGATTTTATTCATTAACATCCAAATCCTTTGCATCCTACAACCTCCTCATGGCCCTTTGAGATATGGGGAATGGATGTAGTCGGTCTTATTGAACCATCATCGTCTTTGGGACATTGGTTTATATTGGCTGCAATAGATTACTTCTCCAGATGGGTAGAAGTAATCCCATTGAGAGAAGTCAAGATTGAGTATATCCTCAAATTCTTCCAGGAAAACATTTTATACAGATTTGGAACTCCAAAAAGAATTCTTTCAGATAATGGCCCACTTTCAGAAGCTTCAAGGTCGCAAGATTCTTATAGCATCATAAAATAGATTGGAGATATACTTCCATCTATAACGCTAGAGCAAATGGGTTGGCAGAAGCATTCAACAAAACCCTCTCAAAGTTGTTGAAGAAAGCAGTATCCAGGAATAAAAAGGAATGGCATGAAAGACTCCCAGAGATGCTATGGGCATATCGCACTACCAATAGGACTCCAACACAATGCACGCCATATTCTTTGGTGTTTGGAACTGAAGCGGTCTTACCTCTCGAAATCCAGATACCCTCTTTGAGAATGGCAGTGCAAAAATGAAATCCCTAGTGAAGATAATATTCAGCTTCGCTTGGATGAGTTGCACTCTCTTGATGAAAAAAGGTTAGGGGTGCAGCAGAATCTTAAAGTCTACAAAGCAAAAATGTCTCAAGCGTACAACAAGATGGTTCGTTTCTAGGCTTTTACCAAAGGAGAGATGGTCCTTGTCCTTAGAAGACCCATCATCACCAACAAAAAGGCTGGGGGCAAATTCAAAGCAAATTGGGAAGGCCCTTATGTTGTGGAGATCGTCTACGAAGGAGGTGCGTGTCAACTTATTGATGCCAACGGTGAAAGACCGATGACGGCCATCAACGGCCGTTTCATGAAGAAATACTATATTTAATGTAAAAACTGTTTGCCTATGAAGGAACATCTAGTCTCTCATAAGGGTAGTCTAGTCATGTACAATTAAATGTATTTCCCGAGGCAAAAACATTCATTTTCATGCATTTTTGTATTAAATTTATTTTTGTATTAAAATTCGTTCAACAAAATAAGGAAACATGTGTTTGCCAATGACATAACATCCGGATCCATGTAGACCAACCATGCACAATTAAGGTGGCTTCCTAAGGCAAATGCATCAGTCCCTGCATTTTAAAAATAAAAAAATAAAAAAATAAAAAAAAACAATAAAAAAAAAGAGTAAACAAAAAAAAGATGAGAAAATGAAGAAAAATCATGATTTCGATTCTCTAGGTATTCTATTAAAAAGAGGCATGTGAAATGAGAAAAGAGCTAGAGTTTATTCAAGTCAAATGTTCATAATGAATGTCTTAAACCCAATTATCAAAGCATAAACAAACTAGGAAAGAAAACTAAGAAAGAAAGGAAAAAGATTCTTTAATGCCCATTAAATTTTAACAATGATTCTTTTGCTTCCTCCAACTCATCAAGCCATTTTGTGAAAATAGCCATAAGAGGAGTATCGGAGTTATCTTCTTGATCCTCAGTAAGTGATAAGTGCTTGTGTGATAAGAATACGAAGCGTTCTTTCCTTATGATGAGCATTACTTTTATCGGGTTTTAACGCTAATATGTGTGTATTTATATTACTTTCATGCAGATAGGGTTGTGAGGCCGAATATTAGAGAAAGAAGCCAATGTGGATCATAAATGCACCATTTGGAGGAAATCTTGAGAAGGTTCAAACGCGAAGACATAAGTCGGGTTAGAAATCCGGGAATGTGTGCCAATCTCCTCGTATTCAAGTTAGCACAATGATTTGGAGGTGCACAAGGGCAGTCACATTCAAGCATTCCGTCTTGTGCATGTTTAGCAAGATCTCCACCAACATGTCCATTATTGAAGAAGCAAAGCGATCCACGACGTAAACGTGTGCCCATTTACGTTACCTCGATGAAAGCATGGATTTGGGAGTGTTTCCGGCCGGTACTTTAGTAGGGAAATGTAGCAAACACTGTAACAAAACACTGCAGCAGGTACTATTTACAGTCGGCCGAAGAAGGATGAAAACAGAGAATCCACATGAGCGTGTGGAAATTCCACATGCCCGTGCGAAAAATCCACAGGGGCTCTCACATGGGCGTGTGAATTCCCGATTCCAGCCCTATTTAAGGCCGATTTCACCATCCTTTTCTTCATCTTTTCCCCAACTTAAGAGAGGTCGGTGGCTAGGGTTTTCAGAGGTATTGGCTAGGGATAGGGAGAGGTTCTACGGCTCTGACATCGTGCTCCGTTTGGAAGAAGGTTAGTGGGAGAGCTTTCGTCAGCACCGATCCCGCGAGGTATATCCTAGGCCGGACAAAGGGACCCTTGGACGAGTAGAGGACTCTCCACAAGACCATCGCTACAACTATCGAGGGAGTTTTCTATGGATTCTTTAATTTTACATTTGATTTCATTGATTGTAATTAGCTCCATGGAGAGCTAAACCCCCTAGTGGGTACTTGGGTATTTGTGAACCCTAGGATGTATTCGTTTCATTGAACCTCTTTATTGTGCTTTCAATTAACTGATGTTTTATTTGAGTTCCAATCTTGAATGCTTGATTGTATGAATACTCTCTTAGAGTGACACTAAGGTTGAGAGTTCTTGTTGGTAACCCTTGTGAGTGAGTGACACACTACGAGAGTTAGACAAAGATAGATTGGAGAGGGTTGAGAGGGTGAGTTGAGAGGTAGCGGAGAGTCCCCTTTCCCCTCTGGTGTGATTTATTCTACCTCTATTTCCTCAAGTTCTTTGCGGTCATAGTAGAGTAAATGGGCTAAAGGATGACCTTCCGCTGGGGCTTAGTTGCGGGTGCAACGGAGTGAAGCGTTGAAGTGATTTTAGCACATAGGGCTTAATTATGGCTAGGGACCTTCCACCTGGACCAAAGGGTTAGGTCTACATCTAGGAAGAGGATTTATCACTTGGAATCCCTAGAACTCATTGCAATTCTATACGAGTGCGAGGTTGAGAGGTTATTCAATTTCTCCTCCAGGACATGTATAGAGTTAGGTATGGTTGACCTTAGATTTGAGACCATGTATTTAAGGATCTCCACGACTCATTATTGCATCAGTTAGAAAGTATAATAGAGGGTTCTTGCACTTGAAATGATTGTCCTAGGTGGAACAATATCCGGGTACCCCATTTATATCGATCGTCTTACCTTCTCCTTTACTTGAGCTCTCTTTCTTGTTCTTTTACTTTTGTTATTTCACATCTTGTCACACATATCACTATTTATTTTTCACTTAGTTAAGAAACAATTTAAGTGTTTTTATTCCCTACTCCCTGTGGATACGATACCCCACTCATTTGGGATTTTATTACTTCAATAAACCCGTGCACTTGTGGGACATACGCAAGGGGCATTGTCAGTAAGCTGTGTCCTGGCCTCATCCAACGCGGTTTGAAGATTCGCTTGTGTAGGCACAGTAGCTTCAAACAAGTTTGTTGAAGCCGCTATCTTTTCACCTAGAGTCTTCGTTATGCTTTGAATCTCACAAAGCTCGACTTGAAGTTGATGTTCCCTCTCGGCAAGTTTCTGATACTCCTCCTTAGTCGTATTTATGTCATTAGTCCAGTTTGTCTTGAGTTTGTTAAGACGCTCAAGTGCCAAAGTTCTTTCATGCACGCCTTTGCTTGTTGACTACGGATACGAGCTTGAACATTACGATCTTCTGAGGCTTCTTTAGCATAGACTGCACATCGAGTGATCCTCTCTATGAAAGGCTCTAGACTAGTCAAATCAATGTTGAAAGGTTCAAAAAGTAATTTTGACTCCTTCACTTTGTTGATAATGCTTTGGTAGTTGTGATAGTTAAGGGACTTGATATTGTTGATCATCTCGTCTCGCATGTGTAACACTACATTTGGTATATTCTTTGAGCCTACAAAAAGAATATACAAATAAATTTTGACATTTGATAAAAAAAAACCTCGGCCTTGCTTAGACGATGTCGCAAGTCCGACATTGGTATTAATGCCATCACCTTCCAATCCTGCTATAGGAGCAGGAGAAAGACCTTGTCTTGAAGACGGGGAGTTGTCATCCTTTTGAGCAACTAAAATTCCAAAGAAAGATTGTCAATATTCATGCTAATAAATAAAAAAAAACCTTGGGCTTGTTTTGGCAAACTTGCAACGTTGGCATTAGAGCCAGCACTTTCTAATTCCTCGGTGGGAGTATGAATGTCCTTGGAAATTTCTTTGACTCCAAAAAAAAAGAGAGAAGAAAATAATATAATATATACACGTTGATTTGTGCACAAAATAAATAAATAAATAAATAAAACCTTTGTTCTGCGCTGATGCAGATGTGTTGTCAAGATCAACGTTACCGCTATCATGAGGCAGACTTTCAATGTTAGTATTTTTGCTATCACGAGGTGCGCTCTCAGCATCAGCATTTCTGCCATCACTCTCCAAATTCTCCCTCTTATGAAATTTGCCGTAGGAGTTTGATTAAAATATGAAGCACTTTCATTCTCTTGAGTAGCTAAAAAAAAAAGAAAATCGTTATGCGCCAAAAAACAAACCAAAAAAAACCTTCTTAGATTATTGGTGGGTTTTGCAGTAGCTCATTTTCCAAGGCAACCGGTGTATCCCGTAATAGAAAAATTTTAAAATAAATAAGGGGTGAAAAGAAAATAATATGAAAATAAAAGGAGAGAAAGCGTTGAAGCATGATTGTTTACACATATATGAGAGTTCCCTGATTGAAATATGATGCATGATTTCTTATCTCTTATGGATGGATACATGAATTGGATGAATGTTGGATTTATGTCACCATTATGTTTACATATATGCTTGGTGGGCCCACCGTGGGTTTCATGTCATTCAAATGCATGATTTATGATAAATGCATGTTTGGCTATGTTCCATGTGCACATGATTCAAATCATATATTGATGATGAGTTAGGAATAAAATGGGTTTATTTTATTATAGACCTATTCATATCTTTATTGGGAAAATATTCATATTTGTTATGTGCATGAATCTGTTACCGTGTTGAAACCCCATAGAGAGAGAATGTACGACATGGTAAAAAAAATTAAAATTTAAAAAAAGTAAAAAAAAGAGATAAAAAATAAAAATAAATGAAAAAATAAATAGTGTTTGAAAAAAAGTATTAAAAAATGAATGAGGAGTGAAAAGGGAATGTTTGGGGAATTTGCATGAAAGAATACTTTAAGAAAATATTTTTATAAAAAGAGGGGTTTTGTTGCAAAATATATGGAGAAATGTGGAAAAAATAAAATATTTGAGGACAAGTATCCAAAATTGTGAAAATGTGTGAAAATATGAAAGCTAGAGGGTCTAACTGCAAAAACTATGAAAAATATGAAAATGTGAAAGTTTGGGGAGGTTAAAAAAAATAAAAAATAAAGAAAATAATAAAAAAATAAATAATAATAATAATAATAATAATAATAATAATAATAATAGCAATACCTTGTAGTGGATCGGGAAGAGCTTCTTCAATCCCAATATTTTCCTCTACTCCAATGTTTTCTTCCATCCCAACATTATCACTGACTCCAGTGTTCTCCTCAGCACCAACACTTAACCCTTGTGTGTTTACTTGATCTAGGAATAAGATGTTATCAAGTTCGTTAAAAATGTATATATGAAAGAGAAGGAGAAAGAGAAAGAGATATTTCTTACCAACATGAGAGCTCATGTGCATCTCTAGACCTGATGGAGAAACATCATCAATCCTTGGAGGATTGTGAATAACCCTAACATTGTCCAATGAGGTGTCATGAATTTGTATGCCTATTGACCAAATATTTTGAGTTAAATAGAGACTTGAATTTTGAGCCAAATAACAAACTCTGAATTTTACAATTAAAATTTAGCTTTTAAATTAAATAAAGGTTCAGATTTAGAATCAAAATTTAGGCTTTGAGTCAAATAAAAAGTGTGAAGTGGAAAAAGAAATCATTGAAAAAGATCGCAAAGAAGAAATCTTTAAGATTTATGAATCTCAAAAAGAAAAAAAAAATTGTTAAAAAAAATCGTTAAAAAAAAATCTTTAAAATTTTTGAATTTCATAAAAAAAATTTAAAATAAATCATTGAAAAAAAGAAAAAAATTGTTGAAAAAAATCGTGAGAAAAAAAGAAATTTTTAAGATTTCTGAATTAAAAAAAGGTTAAAAAAATCGTTAAAAAAATCGTGAAAAAAACTTAAGACTTCTGAATTTCAAAAAAAAATCGTGAAGAAATAAAGGAAAGCATACTTTTTAGTTTATATATATATATATATAATACTAATAATGAAAATTAGATAAATAAATAAATGAATAAATAAGGTTGACATGCCTTCAGTTCTTTGCCGCTTTGTTGGAACAATTAGGTCAACAGTAGAGTCAGTGTGATCAATGAATATACTCTCATTGATAAATCTATGGCTCTTCGAAGATTGCCCTCGCTGCTTATTAATGGCTCTCTTGTCTCTCAAGTTATCTTGGATCAAAGATGAATAGTTTTGTTGGGAAAAGGCTTCAACAGTCCTCAACCATTTCTGTGTATAGACAAGTATAAGTCTCCCTTCTCTGTCATGCTCAGGGATGTAGAATGAGCTAGACATTTTCTGGTGAGAAAGATGAAGCCAGTACCCCGCAAGAATCCTGAGAGAGGAAGCCCTCCTAGGAATATCAATATACGTCGGAGTATAATGATCGTATCCAAATTGGCGCCCAAATTAGTGCGGATTGTAAGGTTCTGAGAAAAGATCTCTTGCACACCGAAGCGGAAGAACTCTACAACAAAGATTCATCACATATTCCATGGTATATGAATTCAATACTTCAAGCCCAGCCGGGTATCTGAAATCTCGCACTACCTTGTCATTATGATGCATGAACGAGAAAGGGCGAGATATGAAATTGCCTTCATGTCGGATGAATTTTCTCACATACACAAGATTGACAAACGGAATTGCAGTGGATTCATAAATTGCAACATCTTTGGTATTCTCAATAGCCTAGGGATACTCGAAGTATTATTGTCTATTTTCCTCTTAAGATATATGCTCTGGAAATAATAACCAGCCCAAGCATACAAGAAGTGAACAAGGAACACTGTGGTAGAAAATCCAGGCCCTCTCCTATGATTGGCCATGGCATTTAAGCCCACATATAAGAGTGCTAGCACTGCGAGGGCAAAAGCTACTCTCCTCTCATGCGCAATATTACATGCCATCATAAAAGCTCCCGGTCTAATCACCTTGCGATTACTCGGCATAATAAAAAAGTAAATCCAAAGTGCTATAAAAGCAACTAAATCTGCTTTGAAAATGGGCTTTGGAGGGGGATTAGAAGCCGACCTATACCTGGAACTAAGTCTTGACTTCCAGAAAAACTCCACCCAATCCTCAAAAACTACATCTTTGTCGGCATTTTGTTTTGAGAGCCATTGAAAGATGTCAAAAAGATTTCTCAGAACAAAAAATTCAGGATCATGCCTTCGGCAGATTGTGCCATTAGGAGGTATGACTTCATCATAGATATCTCCGGTAATTTGAAGTCCTCCCAATTCTTTGATATCGCATAATGAAATCCCAACTTCTCCATGCAAGAAGTGGAAGGTATTAATTTTGGGACACCATAGTTTTATTAATGCTTTATAGAAATTCAAGTCAAAGTTATAGTGGCCGAATGAAGCCACAATCCCGCTCACCAACTCTATTTCAGATAATTCCTTGGAGTAGTTATTGACCATGTACTTGGCCCACTTTGTATAATACAGAAGATCAATTAAACTATTTTGGATAGGCTCCCTACCCTTCCATTCCGGATGGTGATTGGTGATTCTAGATTCGAGGGTTTCAAACATCTTCAAATCCTTTATTTCTCTTTCAGGCTTCAGACAAATTGCGTCGGTCAAGCCGTCCTCAAACCAGCGGTTCGTGGATAATTTGGTAATAGCCATACGATTTAGATAGCGCTTCAGCCACTCTGATTGCTCTTCTCCTTCGTATATGATTGCGGGTTTGGCTTCAGAATCAAAAATAGGAGTGTGGCACATGAATACTTGACCTTGGGGGACCTCATTGCAATTTTGGGCCATATCCTAAAAAGGTTTAGAGGTATTGGCCATGACAAAAGAAACGGTTCAGATTCCTACTTCTCTCACTCAATCGTACCAAAGAGAATTTCGTGAGAAAAAGTAGGAAGGGGCAATTTGTTTATATACAAATAATATAACATGTGTCCTAATAGAATCCAAATCCCAATTTAATTAAAATTTAAATATATCTTAATAATGGATATATTTAGAATTAAAATTTAAATGTCCTAATAAATTATTTGGTTTTCTTGGAGTGGAATACAAATCCCGAGCAATTAAAAATACAAATTACAAGATTGCCCTTGAGAACACATATCTCGAGGCAATATGAAATTTTAGGATAGCCCAAATACACATTCCGAGACGATCCTAAATTTCATATAGCCTAAGAACAGATCTCGAGGCAACCTGAGAAAGTGCAAAGCCCAAAGTACCCAAACACATATCCCGAGGCAAATTGGGTTAATTAAATTTTAAAAAAAATTTAAAATTTAAAAATTGAAATTAATTAAAATTTTAAATTGGATCCTATCCTATCTGATTTGTTGTGATTCTAGGGGGGGTGGTGGGTTTGGAATATTGAGGATAAGAACAAAGTTAAACTTTTAAAAAGGAGGAGAAAAACGAACCAGAAAGGGGAGAGAGGATTCAGAGAGAAGGGAAAAAAAAGAAGAAGATGAAGGTACTGTTATCTCTTCCTCCATATTAAAAAAAAGGAAAAAAATCACTGTCGTCCTTGCTGCCACCGCCGTTAATCTGTCGCTTGTTGACTCACTGCTATTATCACCGCCGAGCTCACCAAAGTGAAGATCAAGATCGAGAAGGCCAGCAAGTAGAGGCACGAGAAGAAAATCAAGCTCGCGATCCGAGCCGCGGACCGCTACGCTAGTGATCTAGCCTATCAGTTCCTCCAGGACTACATCCTCGAGTTCTTAGCCAAGCTCTTGGCCTCCGATCTCGATCAGCTGAAGAAAAAGAAGGTCAATAGGATCGATCTCGCTGCCAAATGGTGCCCATTTCTCAGTTCATGCTTCGATTGCACAACCCTTTTCTGTGAGAGCATCGCTCACCGAGTCTTTCCCAAAGAGTCCAGCCCTGAGTACGCCGAGATCGAGAAGCACCACTATGCCTACTGTGTCCATGACCGACTCTGCCGTGAAGT
Source organism: Dioscorea cayenensis subsp. rotundata (assembly GCF_009730915.1). Classification (NCBI taxonomy): domain Eukaryota; kingdom Viridiplantae; phylum Streptophyta; class Magnoliopsida; order Dioscoreales; family Dioscoreaceae; genus Dioscorea; species Dioscorea cayenensis. The sequence continues at coordinate 18,376,969 of NC_052476.1, read as the reverse complement.
TCTCATCCCTCTCTAGAAAGTTCTCCAGCTACCAGAGATTTTCATGAGCTCAATGCAATGGAACACCCTGCCATACAATCGTGTGGCATCCATCGCCATAAACAACTACAAGGATACATTCAAGAAGCATGACAATGATCATTTCTCAAACTTCCCCTAAGGATGTGAAGAAAGGCAAGACCAAGATTACCGTTGATGCTCTACTCCCTCATGAGATCCTTGCAGTCATCTTTAAATACAAGGACGAAGATGGTGATGATGGTGATGATGATGGTGTAATAGAGCTACAATGGGCAAGGATGGTGCAGGATGTTTTGAAGCTTGGTAAGCTTAACAACTGCATTGCTGTTTGTGATGTCTTTGGGAGTATGATTAGGACTCCAATGGAGGATTGTGTGGCCATTGGGCTACTTATCTTAGAGCTCAGTAAGGAGGCAGAGCCATGGGGGGAGTGATCGCCGACGAGAGGAGCACGATGGTGGACATCAAGGACCTTAGCTTCACCTTCCCAGGGATCGATGACCACTCACCACTGGCGTCGTCCCAACTTATCGATGGGTTTTCGCTCACCCTTGGTGGTAGAAATCATTGTCTTCTCGTCGGGTCCAATGGTGCCTGGAAGATGATGATTTTGAAGACTTTGGGAGGGAATCATAGGGTTGGGCTGGAGATGGTTAGGGTTCTTGGGGGGTCTGCTTTTCATGACACTGCTCTCACTTCTTCTGGCGATCTCTCTTACCTTGGTGAAAAGTGGAGGAGAGATGTTGACTTTGCTAGTTTTGAGGTGTCCATATAGAAGGATGTCTCAGCATAGAAAATGATTTATGGAGTCACTGGCATCGACCTCCAAAGGAGAGATGGACTAATTAAAGTTTTAGACATTGATCTATCATGGAGAATGTATAAATCATCAGATGGTCAGCGGAGAAGGGTACAAATATGTATGGGCCTTCTTAAACCATTTGAGGTTCTTCTTCTTGATGAGATTACAGTCGATCTAGATGTGATGGTTGGAGCCAACATGTTGAAATATTTGTCAAAAGAATGCGAGGAACGAGGAGCTACAATAATATATACTGCACATATATTTGATGGCCTTGAGAATTGGCCCACTCATATAGTTTATGTTGTACACGGGAAGTTGCAGTTAGCATTGCCTCCCATTTCTTTGCTTTATAAGGCCAAAACCCTAGACTTGCATCCTTCTTCAAATCTCTTCTAATCTCTCGGCCTCGATTCTTGTTGCATTCCCTCTTCAAGGTTTGAGAGATGTCGGATGATGAAGCCAATAAGGAGAAGAAGGAGCTTGTTCTTTCTTCCCCTGATGTTTTCACCAAATACAAGAGCGCTGCAGATATTGTTAACAAGGCTCTTCAATTTGTAGTGTCACAGTGCAAGCTTGGAGTTAAGGCCGTCGACCTCTGCGAGAAAGGCAATGTCTTCATCAGAGACCAAGTTGGAAGTGTGTACAAGAATGTGAAGAAGAAGATTGAGAGGGGTGTTGCCTTCCCGATATGCATCTCTGTTAACAATATTGTCTTCCACTTCTTGCTGCTTGCTACTGATGAGACGATCTTGGTGGAGAATGATATTGTGAAAATTGACATGGGGTGTCATATTAGTGGGTTCATCACTGTGGTGGCTCACACTCATGTTATTTATGAAGGGCCAGTTACTGGGAGGGCTGCGGATGTGATTGTAGTTGCAAACACTACAACGAAAATCGCATTGAGGCTTGCCAGGCCTGACAAGCATAACAAGGATGTCACTGAAGCTATTCAGAAGGTTGCTGCTGCTTATGACTGTAAAATTGTTGAGGGGGTGCTCAGCCACCAACTCAAGCAGTTTGTTATTGATGGTAACAAAGTCGTACTTAGTGTAGCCAGTCCAGAGACTAGAGTTGATGATGCAAAATTCAAGGAAAATGAAGTTTATTCAATAGTCACCAGCACTGGTGAAGGAAAGCCAAGGCTTTTGGATGAGTGCCAAACTACTATTTAAAAAAGAGCAGTGGACTAAAATTATCACCTGAAAATGAAGTCCTCAAGATTTATTTTTAGTGAAACAAGCCAGAAATTTCCAATCATGCCATTTACCGCAATGGCATTGGAAGAGAAACGCACCCATCTTGGTCTAGTGGAATATGTGAATCATGATCTATTACAGCCATATCCAGTTTAACATGAAAAGCCAAGGGACCTCGTCGCACACATTAAGTTCACTGTTTTGTTGATGCCAAATGGATCAGACAAGATTACTTCTCATTCTTTACAACAGCTATAGTCTACTAAGACCATCGATGATGATGCTGAAATAAAGGCATGGTTAGCTTTGGGAACCAAGACAAAGAAGAAAGGGGGAGGGAAAAAGAAAAAGTGTAAGAAAGCTGATGCACAAGAGGATCAAGCTGAGGCAGTTCCAATGGATGAAGCATGATGAAATTTTGTGATCTGTGAAAGCTTGATCAATTTGCTTGTCTTTTGCTTAATTTGTTGCTAAATAACACAGTAAATATTTGTATATATATTTTTGTTTTTGTTATGTGAAAAGTTGTGTATTGAGAATGAGCAATGCCCTTTGACCAGTATGACATAACCTATTGTTTTTTTCTTCCAAAAAAAAAATGAGAAGCATGCAATGGTATATATGCATACGTACATGGTTCATTAGGAAAGAAGAATCCAAAAAAATGGGTCCCACTACACAAGAGATATATGTGGAGTTTTCAAAATGAGATGAATGTATGCATGCATGCTCACGTACCTAAAGGCTGGGACCACTATGCACATGGAAATGAATAAATATAATGAGATGCATGCATGTACATATACATACTTGTGCACTTCCATTTGCACATTGATTGTCATTTGGAAAGTATAATATATATATATATATATATATATATTTATAAATATAGCCATTTTGTAAAAGCATAATAGAACAGTGGACGGTGCTTATTTAGTAACATAGTAACAAGTAAGAAGTGGATCCTCTACAGAGTAATTTACAAGGCATAAATGTTGTGATTGATCAATGATAAATTGTCTTACACTATGATTATTTGTTATGGAAAGTCAAAACTTGCTCAGATATATCAGGCTTGGTATTCCTTAGCATTCGAGCAGCATTTCTTTCGATCCAAAGCAACACCATGGGTTAGTCAATGATTAAAATTCCCATTATGAAGAAATGACAAAAAACAAATAATCATTCCGAGGCACCAACAATACTGCTCATTCCAAAACAATGGCAAGAAGGCTCATTTTGAGGCAGCAGCGATTTCTAAAAAAAAAAAAAATTTAAGGCGGCAACAAGGCATGCAACATGGTGACAAGGCACAGGCAATGACAGTGATATATATTTATAAATTATATGTTCACATATAAAGGATGTAATGAATATATGTATATATATATGCTAAATAATAAGATTTATAATTTGCAAATTTTCTTGCCTTTTACTTGTACTTTTGCCCTTAATCGGAGGTTCCCAAGATACTGTCTGGGGTAATTAATAATAGAGGCTTGCCTCTATTAGGAATTGAAGAACCCACGAAACAAACATGATATTTGTGCTTCGATATATCGTCTGGTGTCTTTTTCACAGACATGATGCCAGATGCGTATTTTCGATCCCACATTCACCTAATTAGAGCATACAACTCCTCTATTATAGTAACTTAGATCGTGTCAGACTTCTTTTAGTTTTGTTCACTTTACTACTTGGAGCTAAATTGAAAATATTTTTGCAAATTTGAAAGAATTTGTTTTGAAAAATGAAAAGAAAAGAGAAAATTTAGAAACCAGAAAAAGCTACCCCTATTAGAAGTGTGAAGATACTCTTGATAAGTTGGATACTATGTATGCCTTAACAAGAGAAAGAACCTGTAGTTTCACTCCATACTTTAGCAACATCATAAGGAAAAACTTTGATCACTTTGAAAGGATCTAACCACTTGGACTTGAGCTTTTCTAGAAAAAGTTTCAACTTAAAATTGAAAATCATTACTATATCTCCTTCATGAAATTTTTTGTGATGAATTTTCATATCATGGCAACACTTGGTGTGCTCTTTGTAAATCTTGGCATTCTCATAAGAATTTAGTTTTAACTCATCAAGCCCATGAATTTTTAGTTTGGGAATTATTTTAATTGGGCTTACCCATCCACTAAGGCTTGAAATAAGAAATTCGTGTTTTACCTGTGAAGCTTTCTTTTCCTTAGAAATAATGGGCATGGAGTCTATCTTCAGCTTTTCAATATTAGCTTTTTCAAATGGATGGTAGGTTTGGCTTCTAATGATTTTTCATGTTCACCAACGTCATCACTAAAGCAATGCTTTGGCTTTTAATGGTTTGGCTTCTAATGATTCTGCAACATGAATTCTCAACAAAAGTTTTTTTTCACAACGTTAGACAAATCAAACTCAACTTTTTCATCACTAATAGTTATAGAAAGTTTACCATTCTTAACATCTATAATATCACCTGCTGTTGCTAAAAATGGCCTACCCAAAATGATGGGGATTTGAGAATCCTCCTCCATCTCTAACACAATAAAATCTGCTGAAATAAAAAACTTACCGAACTTAATAGGCACATCCTCAATAATACCTATCGGATACTTGATAGAGCAATCTGCCAATTGTAAAGTGATTTTAGTTGGCTTGAGTTCACCCATTTCTAGCTTCTTGCACACACAGAGAGGCATAAGACTTACACTAGCACCAAGATCGCATAGTGCTCATTCGAAACTTGTGGTGCCAATAACACATAGAATGGAGAAACTGCCTGGGTCTTTAAGTTTTGGAGGCAACTTGTTCTGAATGAAAGCACTACACTCCTCAATTAGTACTACAGTCTCGTATTCCTCTAGTCTTCTTTTGTTGGACAAGATGTCTTTGAGCAATTTGGCATAGGAAGGCATTTGTTGTAATTCCTCTGTAAATGGTATGTTGATGTGTGACTTCTTCAAAACCTCAAAAAATCTTCTGAATTACTTATCCATCTTAGCTTTAGCCAATCTCTGCAGAAAGGAAATTGGTGGCATGTAAGGCTTTGGTGCTATATACTTGGGTTCTTCATTTTCATTGTCCATAGACTTTTCTTTGTCTTCAATTTCAGCACATGGAGGCTTGGCTTTATCTGTTGTCTCTATTTCAATGCCTTGATTGATATCCTTCCTCATTTTTGGATCCTCCAAATGTGTGCCTTTCCTTAGAGTCATAGCATTGCATTGCTCATTCGGGTTAATCTCTGGTTTACCCAGGAACATTCCCTGAGGTCTTGATGAAGTGCTTTGCTTGCTGAGCAATCTTGTTCTCTAGCATCTTATTGTGAGTTGCCACAAAATCAACCTTTGATGTTAACTACTTGATTGATTCACTCATAATCTAAATTTGTTGCCTAAATTCTTCATTTTGCTTAGTCTGGGTCATCATAAAAGTTTCAAGCAATGATTCCAAATTTCATTTCTGGAATTGTTGAGGGTTAGGAGGCCTTGGTCCTACTTGACTTGATTATTCTTATAGGAAAGATTTGGATGATTGCGCTAGCCAGGATTATAAGTATTTGAGAAAGGATCATCCTGAACCCCCTAATTGAAATTGTTAATGAAGCTAACTTGTTTCACTGATATGCCTTTAGGGGTGAAATTTCCATGTTGACACTCTGTGGCTCTATGCCTAATACATCCACATATCTCACATGAAACATTAGAAACTCGAACTACATTCATGTTTATTCTATCAGATTTTTGAGTTAAGGCATCTACTTTTGCAGCGATGAGGTCCAAAGCATCCACATCATATTTCCCTAGAACCTTCTTTTGAGTACCTATTTCATTTAACCATTGATAACGGTTAAGAGATATGTTTTTAAATAGATCATAGGCCTCATCCACACTCTTGTTCATTAAGGCTCCTCCTAAAGCATCATATAATGTAGTGATGGTGTTATAATTCAGTCCATGATGGGGACACAACCTCAATAATTCTTTGAATATATCCCATGCATCACATAAAGATTCTCCTTCTTTTTGAGAAAAATTAGTAATCTGATTTCTAAGCTGAGTCGTCTTGCTTGGAGGGAAGTATCTGGCTAGGAAGGCTTGTGATAATTGATCCCATGTTGTGATGGATCCTACAGGAAGTGAATGCAACCATGCACTGGCTCTGTCTTTTAAGGAAAAGGGAAATAGCCTCAACCTTATTGCAATTGGAGAAACCACGTTGAGCTTCAGGGCGTCGCAGTATTCCAAAACGATTGAAAGATTCATATTGGGATCTTTTGTTGGTGAGCCTCCACACTGATTTTGTTGAACCTTGGAGAGTAGGGCTAGCTTTAATTCAAAATTATGTGCGTCAACTGTGGGTTTTGTAATGCTTGAGTGCAATCCTTAAACATTTGGTGAGGTAAAATCCCTCAAAATTCTATTATTGTCTTCCATGATTAAGAGTTGTGATTCTTGAGCTTTCTTCCTTCTCTGATATTGTCTTCTAATTCAAAAGCTTTGCTCGACTTTTGGATTGAACTCCACAAGATTATTAAGACCTCTCGATCTTTACATACAAAGAATAACCTCCTACAAAGAAAAAAAAAGTAAAATAAAATAAAAATAAAATGTATAATCTAACCAAATTGCAAATTTAATCAATATCAACAAACAAAATTCTCGGCAATGGTGCCAAAAACTTGATGTGTATTGCAAGAGCATAGATCGTTCAAGTAGCAAATTAAATATTGTTCCCACGAGGACTTTGTTGCTAATTACCAATTTTTTGCAATTAGGGTTATTTAGACGAATTGATAGATATGTGAATTATGGAAATAGTAACGAATGAAAACTAAAATGGTCAAAGTTAAGGCTACTAATTGCTTAGATGATTAATTCAGATTTCAAGGGCTTCTACGATTAAAGTTCACCACAATGATAACTAAAAAACTTAGTATTGAATTTTTTTTGATTTATTTTAATTGTTTTAAAGGTGGAATATCCTAGAATACTCATTATTTTCTTTTAGAATATAGTGAGGTATCTAACTTAGAACAAGTCCTACTTTCATGGCAATCGAATCTAATTAGATCCTTTATGTTCTATGACATCTAGTTATCCTTAAGAAATCATAATCTAGGATTTTAGGTTCAATTTTAAAGTTTCCAACACCTTAGTTCAACTTTTGGTCCTTCCTTTGGTATCTAATATCATGCAAATATGAGGAGCCCAACTCATTCACAAGCATTAACTACCATAAAATTGAATCAAAAGAAAATAAACATTAATAAAAAAATGAAAGTCAATACATCATCAATTATCTAAACATTGGGGTAATCCCAATCCTAGAATAAAAGATCTACTCGCTCATGTTCTATTTACAAGCTAAAAAGTTCATCACAATCATAGATCTGAACGCGGAATAAATCAAACTATAAGAAAGAAGAAATTCTTGGTCCTCCACGTGTGATGTTCTTGTAGATCGATGAATCTCTCCCTTGATCTTCGTCTTCTTTCTGCTTTAGATGGTCTCCAATCCTTAGAGAAATCGTCTCCCTGTTCTCCTAGCCAAAAAGATGATTTAAATTTTTTTTTTCTAACTTTATATAAATGAGGGTTAAATTAGGGTTGCGATGGCGGTAAAGATCCACGGCTATGTTAGCTAGCACATGAGAATTGTACTTCTTATAGGTTTTTAGTTTTTAAAATTTTTGCATCATGATCCATGGGTGTGGTAGCTACCACAGGTCACCCGCATTTCAAATAAGGGCCAAACTCCACTTATCTACATGCAAACTAATGAAGAGCAGTAACTTGAACTAAAAGGGTGAAATTGAAGTAGAAATATGGGGGAAGATGCATGATAAACTAAGAAATGAAACCTAAATCTAATAAAAATATACTATAATTTATTACTTATCATGGACCGACACTTTACACTTATGCACACTTTATTTCCCGATCAGCAAGTACACTTGCGTCCCTATCACTGGTGAAGTCAAGTCTGATCTAGCTGCAATTTGTGGATAGGAATCCTTGCAAGTTGTCCTACAAACCTATTGGTATGATCCCTTCTTGATCTCTTCTTTGGTGTTTGTTGTGATGCTCATGGTTGTGAGGTCTAGATCTTCTCTTTGATTTATCTCTTGTGAATCCATCTTGTGTTGATGATGCTCATCCTCTTGTGAACCTCTAGCTTGTGTCTAGAGAGGTATAGATTATAATCCTATAGTTGTATCTAGAGAGACCTCTTGTATCCCATTGTTAATATAGCTAAAGGTTTAATAGACTCTAAGGAGTCCTGTGGTTTTCCCCCTCAATTTGAATGAGTTTTCCATTCTAAAATCATGTTGTTAGCTCGTCTTGTTGCTTTGTATTCCATTCTAACACTTATGGGGTGTTTGAGGTGTTTTTGGAGCTTTGTTTAATGGTCTAGTGAAGCATACGGGCAAGCATACGGCCTCATGACAAAAGAGCATGTGGACTGGTGTGCACTCGTATAGGAAACCATATACATGAACAGTATTTTTGCTATAGTATATATGGTCAGGTGTGTGCCCGCACAGCATGTCCAAAAAGCCATCCGGACTCAGCATGCACCCGTATATGTGACCGTATACATGAACAAAGGGTGCTTATTATTAGTGTGATTCAATCCCCAACAAAGGGTACTTTTGGGGAAAAAATTCAAAGAAACCAATTAAAATTCCAATAATATTTTCTCTCCAATTTTCGGGGAGTTATATGTAATTATGAAAAAAATTTAGAAATATTTTTATAATTGAATTAAAAATTAGGGAGATATATGAAAAATAGTAAAATACCCTGATTTTTAATATTGAATATAAGATTTTTGTTTTTTTTAATAAATGTTGGCAAGCCAAGGCAGGTATGCACTAGGAGCACAAACACAAGCTTTAAAACACTTGTGCCCTCATTTTGCTTGAACAAAAGTTGGAACTCACCTCCTCAACAAGACATGAATACCCTACGTAGATAACCCAATGCCAATATCTAGACCAAACGGTCCTTGGCAAATAAAAGTTACTCACTTAAATGGGTGTCTAAGTTAATTGGATTTTAACCCATATTAAAAATATTAATCGCCATGTTTGTCCTTAGTCCATTGATAGCAACTTGAACACATATGATTATGTGCAATAACCCTTTGGTATACATTATTAGTTAGATTTAGGATTATAAATAGCTACTCTCAAGAACCATGAAACACATCTTCTTCTTCTTCTTCTTCTTCTTCTTCTCTCTCTCTCAAACACGCACAATGATTAAGATGGTGAAGTTGAGTAGTTTGAGTGCCATGGGGATTATTGTGGTGCTCTTAATGGCTTCACCTTCATTGAAAATCAGTGCTTCAAATCCAACAATGAGTGATACTAATACTAACCCAACAGCACATGCTTGTCAGGATGGCGATGGAGTTGGTGGGTATCAATTTTTCAACATTAACTAAACCCATCATCTTTCTCATGCTAAATGCTATCACTTGTTTATATAATTATATCATTTTGATATTTTTTTTAATAATATTTTTCTAATAAATGTTATTTATGTACATATAAGGAAATATTGCAGTATAATTAGATGATAACCAAATTTCCTTCATTTACTTTAGCGTTTTAATTAATGTGTTTTTAACCAAAAAAAACATGTTAGAAAAATAGATTAATAGTTGTAATAGAATAAACTTTTGTGTCCTATTTATTTATTTATTTATTAGTGAATAAAATCTTGTGCTTGTTTGTGTTTTGGAGGGTCCAAATGGAGAAGAAGAGAAGAAGAAGAAGAGTGAAAATGTAAAGTAACTTAACTTGTAAATGCTTGACTTTCACTTGCTAATACAAAGACAGACTACATACTTATAATAAGTTAAAGCTGCACACAAAACCAGACAACACACAAAACTATAATAAAAGCAACTCAAAAGTAACTAAGACAAGATAGTGTGATTTGCCATGCACGTGCATATCACTGTGTACAAATACTTGACATTCTTCTCATGCAAACACTGGTCGTTTGAACTTAGCCCACATAGCCGAACCTAGCCATTGATTTATCATATTCGGCATAGGTCTAATCCCTATTGTGTTCACTCAAGCTAGATGAAGGAGAATGATGGATAGAGGAGATTAGAGGATCAATTGATTTAGTGTAAGTTCAAGGCAAGTTTTGAGTTTAGCAGTTCAAGGCGCCAAATTTTTGACACGTTTTGGTGTGACTCATTAGTTGAGTTTTATATATTATTGTATTTTATTGTTTTTTATAATTAAGTTAGAATGAAAGAGTTTTTGTGATTTTTCACTCAACCTTTTGTAATTTTCTCTTCTAATACATGAAGTTTCAGAGTGTAATTTCTTCTGTAAAGTTTTTAGTTGTTTGATTAGGTGGTATCAGAGACGTAGAAGAGAGTGCTTTCAGTTCTATTGATAGGTTATGTTGTGTGGTGGTGATGTATGGAAGCAGTGTGGTTTTTTTATGTGAAATTGGTGAAAGTTGTTGCTGTGAAGATAGATTAAGTGTGGTGAAGAAGTTGAAGACTGGGTGATGTGAGAATTTGTAAAGGATTGTTCAATAAAAATAAATTAGTGAATTAATAGCTTCAAGCTCTTCATCCACTCCTGAGGTCTCTCACTCAAGTTTACCTGTGTTCAATTGTGAAGGGTATGAATATTGGAGTCATAGGATGAAGACTTTCTTTAGATCCCAGAACTCGTGGAAAATTATTGAAGAAGGTGTAGTTAAAGAAGGTCCAGAAGTCAAGATGATGGAGAGCGAAAAATATGATGCTAAAGCTTTGTTTTTACTCCAACAGGCTGTTGATGAGACAAATTTCCATAGGATTGTAAAGTTTAATACATCTAAAGAAGCATGAGAACTTATTAAGAATGAATATCAAGGTACATCAAAGATGATCTCTGTGAGAAAATAGACTTTAAGATAGAAATTTGAGCTATTGCAAATGAAAGAAGAAGAAGCAATTCACTAGTATATTATTAGAGTTTTGGCTATTGTAAATTAGATCAGAGGTACATGATATGATTTAACAGATGAAGGGGTAGTTTCAAAGGTTATGAGGAGTTTATCTTCAAGATTTGTGAATGTGATCACTTCAATTGAAGAAGTAAGGGATATTTTAAAATTATCTTTTGATGATTTGAGTAGTTCCTTGCAAGCACATGAGGCAAGGTTTAATCAATTTACTGAAAAACATATAGGTAAAGCCTTTCTCATGAGAGGTGCATCAAGTGTTGGTGGGAATTTCTTCATAGAAAGAGGAAGGAGTTGTAAAGGAAAAGGCAGAGTGTTTGATAGTCAAAGAGGTAGCAATGTTGCTAATTTATGCAGAATGAACCAAGACAGTAGTATGATACTAGAGTTAATTCTTAGTAGTAAAGCAGAGGAAGTACAAGACAATTTGGAAGGCAAGTAGCACTCAAAGGCAATTTGGTGGACTAAGATATGGAAGAGGTGAGTTACAAAATGCTTAGTGCTTCAAGTGTAAAAAATATTGTCATTATCAATCATATTGTTGGTCTCAAGGCAAGAATTTTGATGAAGGGCCCAACTCTTCTAATGATCAGAGTCCAAGTGACTATGGAAGTTTGTTTATGGTGCACAATGGAGAGGATGGTGACAATTCTTCAACCTGGTTACTGGATAGTGGTACTTCAAATCACATGATAGGGAAGAAGGAATTGTTTTATTAATTGGATGAGAATATGAAACATAAAGTAAGGTTGGGAGATGATAAAGAAGTGGATGTGCTTGGCAGAGGGTCTGTATTAACTCCTATTCATGGAGGAATGAAATTAATTCATGGCATTCAATTTGTTCCATTTTTGGCACATAATTTGATCAGTGTAGGGTAATTAATTGAGAGTGGGTATGATGTGAACTTCAGCAAATCTAGGTGCAAAATAGAGAATGCAGAAACAAGTGTTGTGTTGATGAATGTGCAGCAACACAACAATTTGTTTCCTGTAGAATTCTTAAGAAATGAGTAGACAAATGTAATTGTGAAGGGAGGCGATATAGCAAGTTTGTGGTACAGAAGATATGCACATCTAAATTTTCAAATCTTGTAATTAGTGATAGAAAGTTCATATTTTCTATATCATTTACACTGCATTTAGCATGGAGATTGATATGTTTAGCACCAAATGAATACGAAATTTAATTCTTTTGTTAACCATGACCTTGATTTCTATTTTAGGGAAAAAGAAGAGAATTTGGGGGATGTTCTGAAGCAAAAGATGCCCAGTTGCTAAATCAGAGCTTGAATAGTAGTGATGAGGTTATACAACGGCGGTGGTGAGATCTCACCATGGCCGTTTTATAACCTCATCACTGCTGTTATCAAGCTGTGGTCGTGTGGAATGACTAGAAGCAACATAGGAGCCACAACGGCCTCGCAACAGTCATTGTGGAAACCCATCACACCCATGATTTAGCCACATAATGCCTAGAGAGCCATGCCAAGATGCGACTTGAAGCCTAAGTAATAACTTACTCACTACGGGCATCACAATACCCATGGTGAGGCCATGGCGGACTCGATCCTATAAATACTCTAGGTTTAACTAAATTCGGGGAGATTCTTTTACTAAATAAGATAGGGTGGCCGAAGTTCTGGAGATCTGAGAGGATGGAGACAACTTTCAAGCATATTTTAGAAGATTTTGATGAGTTTCTCAAGGATAATCTAACGATCCTTGTTAAAGGAGGGCGCACGAAGGTTTCGGTGTCATCTTGCCAATCTTGGGATCCTCTCACCCTTAACCTTAGCAGACCTATTGGAGGGAGTTATTTTAGAAAATTTTTAAATACTTATCTATTCTCCTTCAATCTTAGGAAAATTATTGATTCATGATTGAAAAAAAGAAAGGAGGAGCTGAATGAAGATCAAATGAAGTTCTCAGGAATTGTGAGGTATCTATTTAGGTTTCTTTGAATGCTAAAGTGTTTTGTGAATAGAGGGTAGAATGGTAACTTCAAGTGTTTAAAAGCTGGTTAAGTTTATTGCTGGTCTGAGAGAAGAATAAATGAGTGGTGGAGATGAAGTTCATCTTCCGATGTGGATCAAGTTCGAGGCAAGCTAGATGAAAGAGAATGATAGACAGAGGAGATTAGAGGATCAATTGATTTAGTGTAAGTTCGAGGCAAGTTTTGAGTTAAGCAGTTCAAGGCGCCAGAGTTTGACATGTTTTGGTGTGACTCATCAGTTGAGTTTTATATATGTATTTCACTGTTTTCTGTAATTAGGTTAGAATGAAAGAGTTTTGTGGTTTTTTTCTCCAACTTTTGTACTTTTTCTCTAATATATGAAGATTCAGAGTGTGGTTTCTTCTGTAAAGTTGTTTATTGTTTGATCAGGGTTCCAACAAGTAATACCTGTGGGAATGAGAATTAACTCTTTTGATGTATACCCACATTTGATTATACATGTGTGGATCCCACACTCCTTGTCTTCATGTGTATATTTTGAAATTTCAAAGCCAAGATTCCAGGCACTTTGTTAAAAATCCTCCCATTCGATGCAACTCGCGAGCCTCATCTTGTAAGCCATGTTGTTTATCCTGCTCATCCTGTCAAATACCAACTCACCTTTAACTTGTGAACAATTAACGATCAAGCCTATCTCTTTTTATTGCTATCCACTAGTCATGGTTGTCACTCCATCTCGACTTCACTTGGAAGCTAGTAGTTTCTCTCCCTCTTTCCATTTGTCTGCCTTGGAGGTTGTTGCATGCGAATCCGAAGACCATAAGACTTGAAGCTCTAGACACACCTCATTTTTAGAGGTGCTCTTCCGATCTTTACTCCTCTAAGTACATTCCTTTGTTCTTCCTTGTATTTGATTTCCTCGGCCATTGTTATGTTTTAATTAGCAATAGTCACTTAAATTTCTTTAGTTTTGAGGGTAGATTTAAATCCCTTGCTTAATTGTGTGTGCGTGTGTATATATATAATTATTATTATTATTTTGTGCTAAAAGGAAAAGGATTTAAATGAAATGAAAGGCTTAATATTCTTGAATAAAATAAGCCTTGGTTATAAAAGTTTGGAAAAACATAAGAGAAGAGCTTAAGATTTAAGGCCTATGTTCAATTATCAATAGAGAATCAAGGAAGGAATCCTTACAACTAGAAACCAACAAAGCTTATGGGACCCATTCCAAAGAATCTAATGAATGTTTAAATTTAACAGCCCCCTCATACTTAAGTAGGAGAGGAGAGACCAAGTTAATTCTTTTTCATGCTCTTCTTGCTGTTTAGTAGGGTAGGAGAATGTCTGATGGCATTAAATAATGTTAGCATTGGCTTATCTGATTGGACTATTCCATTGATTAAGCAATTTGGTGGTAGTTTTGGTAATTCACTGTATCTGTTATTGTTCTTTTTGAGCAAATTTAATCAACTCATATGGATGCCAATCAAGATATCTTATAGGCTTTTAATACTCCTCCTCATTCCCTATAAGAACACCCCCCACAGAGAGAGTGCGAACTTGAGCGAAAGACATAGCGGGAGATAAAAGAGAGATAAAGAGAGATGATGTCAAGTAGAGGGCACAAGAAAACCGATCTACATGAGAATCTGCAGTTGCTGTGTTCAGTGACAAACTCTCATGCAGTAATCAATTTGCTTCAACTTCTAAAGCTCTTTCAATATTTCATTGGGTGTTTGATCTTTATTATCTTGAATAACCTTCTACATCAGTTTTGGATTCTTTTCTATTCTCAATTCTATTTTCTTCTTTTTCTTCTTAGATGGATGATATATAGTCTTTATCATATACATATTGTTTGTAGAAGAGATAATGAGAAAGTGGAACAAGTCTATCTTCTTGAACACATTACATGAGTGACCCTTTGGGTCTATATATAGAACATGATAAGTATACATATATGTCTATACATACATATATATGCATACATACAACAATACATCTAACAACCCCCCCCCCTCAAATTCAAGGTAGATCGTGCGTCTTGAGTTTGGATAACATGAATAGATGGTGATCACGTGTTTGCGCCTTGGTGAAGAAATCAGCCGCCTGGACCTCTGTAGGAATACAGTGAAGTGACACAGTCTGGGCATGTACATGGAATCATGTGAAGTGTGCATCCGCACCAATATGTTTGGTCAGCTCATGCTTGATCGGATCTGCAGCAATCTAAAGGGCTCCAATATTGTCACAGTGAATAGGAATAGGAGATGTGATGGGTACACCAAAGTCCTGCAAAATCGAACGCAGCCAAAGCACCTCCTTTATGGTAGAAGCCAATGCATGAACCTCAGCCTCAACACTAGACTTGGCAACAGTAGGTTGTTTCTTGGTCTTCCAAACAACAAGAGAAGAGGCCAAGAAAGATACAGTAACCAGTGATAGAGACCAGATCATCAGGACAACTGGCCCAGGTAGCATTAGAATAAGCCTGCAACTGAAGAGTGGACTTACGTGAGTAGAACAGACCACGAGATATAGTACTACGAAGATATCGCAGTACCCGAATAAGATGAGCATGATGAATAGAAGTGGGTGCTGCAACAAACTAACTGAGGATGTAAACTGCAAGGGAAATGTCTGGATCGGTGATGGCTAAGTAGACCAAACTGCCAACCAGATGTCGATAGTGGGAAGCATCAGATAAGGGAATCCCATCAGAGGCACGAAGCTGCAAATGCAACTCCATCGGTGTAGCAGCAAAATGGGTATCAGTCAAACCAGAGCAAGCAAGTAGGTCATGAGTATAACGCTGCTGAGAGAGACGGTAACCATTAGGATGAGAAGTAATCTCGATAACCATGAAGTAACGAAGCGGACCTAAATCAGTCATCAAGAAAGTCTCACATAACTTCTGCTTCATAAAGGTAATGCAAGCAGAGTTATCACCGGTAAGGATCATATCATCGACATATAGAAGAAGAATGGTCTGTCCATGAGAGGAAGAGTGAATGAAGACTGTCGGGTCATGTATGCTCGGAGTGAAACCATCAGCCTCAACTAATGTACTGAATCACTCAAACTAGGCCTATGGAGCCTATTTCAGACCATAAAGAGCACGACGAAGATGACAAACAGACCCCAGATGCACCCGAAGGTCGGGGGGAGGAGTCATGTAAACCTCCTCCTTCAAGTCCCCATGAAGAAACACGTTCTTCACATCAACCTGATAGAGAACCCAACCACGAACAACAGCAATAGTAACCAAAGTGCGCACAATATGCATGTGGGCTATTGGGGCAAAAGTCTCTTCATAGTTACGGTCATACTCCTACTGAAAGCCACGAGCAACCAAACACGCTTTATAGCGCTCGAGAGACCCGTCAGAATGAGTATTCACATAGTAGATCCAACGACAGGTGATGGGAACGGCATGAGGATGAAGGGGAACAAGATTCCACGTATGAGTCCAAGTTAAAGCATCAAGCTCCTCTGCCATGGCAGTCCACTACTCAGGTAATCGAACTGCTTCCTAGTAGGTACCTGGCTCAAAGACATTTGAAACACAGGTGCTAGCAGAAGCATAACGGATACGGGGATGTAAAGTAGAGTGTACCTCAGGAGCTGGATCAATAATAGGAGAGGTGTTAGAAATGACCGATTGAGATGGAGGCTCTGCGGGATCCCGATGGTGGTATGTGAAACGAACAGGTGGGTGAGCAAGAGAAAGCGAGGGAGGAGGGAAAGACACTGTAGGAGACTCAACAGATAAAGGAGGGGAAGACACTATAGGAGACTCAACAGATAAAGGAGGGGAAGACACTATAGGAGACTCAATAGATAAAGGAGGAGATGAGTCAAGAGAGGAGTGAGAAAGAAACTCAGTAGGAGAGTTGAATGATGGAGGAGAGGAAGACACAGGAGCAGTATTTTCAACCGAAGGGTTACGAAAAAGGAAGGACAGAAGGACAGAGGGAGATGGGGACTCAGTGGAAGAAAGAGAAGCATAGAAAGGTGTGGACTCATCAAACGTGACATCACGGGAGATACGAATACGATGAGTGATAGGATCATAACAACGATAACCTTTATGCTCAAGGCTATATCCTAGGAAAACACATGAAATAGACTGGGATGTTAGCTTTGTTTTTTCTCGAGGTGAAAGCAAAACAAAGCAGCAACATCCAAAAACATGAAGATGATCATAGTGGGGAGATGTCCCATGAAGATACTCATCTGGACTACGACCATTAAGGTGGGAGGATGGTTGTAGGTTAATGAGATAAATAATAGTGCTGACAGCTTCAACCCAAAAATGAGGGGGAAGAAAAGCATCTAGAAGAAGAGCATGTGTCGTCTCTAAGATGTAACGATGCTTACATTCAATGACCCCATTCTAAGGATGAGCCCCAGGGTAAGATAACTAAGGCAAGGTGCCTTCAGAAGACAAAAAGGCACCAAAGGCGTGAGAGGTGTACTCACCGCTAGAGTCAGACCGAAAGGTCTTAATAGAGGTAGAGAAATGGGTGTGGATCATATCAGAAAAAGAGCGATAAATAGACAATAACTAGCTACGGTGAGGCATAAGATAAAGCCAGGTGAATCGAGTGTAGTCATATATAAAAAGAACATAATAGCGATGACTACCTTTAGAGACAAAGGGAGCAGGACCCCAAACATCAAAGTGAATAAGTTCAAAAGAAGCAGTACTCTGAGATATACTCAAAAATTAAGGACGTTAGAGTTGCTTACCAAGTTTACATCCAAGATAGACTACATCAGAAGAAGGAGAGACTGCTCCTAAAATGCCATGACGAACAAGGGACGACATACGAGACGGACATAAGTGGCCAAGACAATGATGGCACTTATGATGAGACTGAACAACAGTATAACAGTGATGAACAGGTTCAAGTGAATATGGAAGACGAAGGGAATCCAATGCATAAACTCCATTTTGACAACGGCCAGTTCTAATCACCATCCCACTGCGATCCTACACACGACATGAGGTACGATCAAAGATAACTTAACAATCATGATCAGTACGCTGGCTAACTGATATAAGATTCATGGATAAACAAGGAACATGAGAGACTGAAGGAATTGAGAAATCACTAGAAGAGAAATGACAAATAGAGGAAACAGGGAAAAGTGTGCCATCAGTAGTGCAAACATGGGTGACTTGAGATGGTGAATGGGAATAGTGCAGATGAGTGGCATCAGGGGTCATGTGAAGAGAAGCACTAGAGTCAAGATCTGGTGATCTGAGTGGAACTTGCATGTCTAGTAGAGGATGTAGAGTCTGCTATATAGAACTGCTAGAACTGCCGAAACATAGCTAAAAACTGTTGATCTGTAGGAGACAATAAAGTAGGAGAAGCCCGTGTAAAGTGAGGTGTTGGAAGAAGAGGTGGTGAAGAAACAGCAGTATGAGTGACGTGCGGAAGCATAGAAGAAAATCAGGAGTCAACGAGAGTACTGACCCCTCCTGTGGAGGAATCCCGGATGTGGATTCCTTCAGTATGAGCAACAACAGATCCATAAACATCCATTTTTTTTTGTTTTTTTAAAATCACTATCAATGTTTTGTCATTTGAAGACAAAGCTTCACATGAGTACAGTAATGACCATAATAAATATATAATATAGTATAATGACCATGATTAAATATATATTATAAAGGAGATGATGGGTGGGGTTGGTAGAAGAATATTATATATATATATATATCAATCACGGCCAAGCACTATGCACCAAAAGAGAATTCTTGGGACTTGAATGGCCCTGTGATGATGCTGAGGTTTTTTTTTTTTAGTAGAATCAAGGGAAAAGAAGGGGAGATGTGGAGGTTTGGTGGTCTGTGAGGAAGAGAAAGTCGGTGAGTGACAGAAGGCTAAAATAATGCAAGTCAGGGATTTTATTTCATTTTTTTTTGAGTGGAATCAAAAGAAAAGAAGGTTGAGATGTGGAGACTTGGCGGTCTGTAAGGGGAGGAAGTCGGCGAGTGATAAAGGGCCGATAGGGAGAGGGAGCCGACAAAGAAAGAGAATGGGCGCGGATGGTGCTTAAGGAGACCAGCGTAGAGATCCGACATTTTTTTTTAAACAAGGAACAAAGAAGCAAGAGGAAAAGAAAGGGATAGGATTGGTGACGGTGGCCGGTGGCCGGTGGCGGTGGTTGGAGGAGGAAGAACAATATGGCAATATGTTGACAAGGGAAGCTCAGGGTGAGAAGGAGGCCAGTGAGAGAGAGAGAGAGAGAGAGAGAGAGAGAGAGAGAAGGGAGGTGGTGGCGGCGTGGCTGCTGGCAGTGGCTGGAGGAATCTAGGCATATGATACCATGTTAGAAGAAGAGAGAATGAGAAAGTGGAACAAGTCTATCTTCTTAAACACATTACATGATTAACCCTTTGGGTCTACATGTAGAACATGATAAGTATACATATATGTTTATACATACATATACATGCATACATACAACAATACATTTAACACATATATCATTCGTTTCTTTGTGTGATTCTTGTGTCTCAGTCTTCTTCATCCTTTGAATCTTGGTTTTCATAGTTTGAGAACAACTTTATCAACCAAGCTGATGATTCATTATTGTTTAGTACAAACCTAACATAATATTTATTTCATAATTTGAAATATCTTCTCAAGCTTTTTATTCATAGTCTAATTAGCCTTGTTATAAAATATCGCAATATAACTTGTTCGAGATTAAAAATGTATAAATTGATAATTATATTTAAATGGTTTCATGATATCATGTTCAAGTGATGTGCATGACTTGATCTTCAAAACTGTGCTTTTGTGAATTTTTGACGTTTGAATAATAATTTCCAATGAGTCGTGCCAAGGTATTTATTTATGTTTTATTGTTTGAATGATAATTTCCAATGGGCCATGCATTTTCTGTTATTATCACTGATTAAGTTTTAAGATCCGTTCAGTTTTTATATTTGATGCAAATTTATTGTGTTCAGGACTCATTCAAGCTTGATCACCTCATTGGTTATCTCATAAATATGGAGAACTTAGAAGGTGTTGTGCTGCTTGGGCATAGCACTGCTTGGCAGATAACTAAATGACATAAAATTTTTAAACACTTAGTTGACACCTATTGTGCTGTTATGCGCACATGATAAGGAAATATTAATTCACTCTCATGCTGACATTAATTCAAGATATAGTGCACCAGGTACAAACAAGTTTTCCATTTTCACGAGCAGTTCGTGAAGTTATTTTGCAGGTAATTTCCCTATTTTGAGTTATTTAAACCATCCAATCCTTAAGTTTATTGATGATTTTATAGATTTGAAACTGGTAAGCATTTTATGGATTTTGAAATATGAGAACCCATTTTGTATAAGTTAAATATTATGTTCAATGACATAACTTCTTGTTTCGAATGATTAGTTTTCATTCTCCTCTCATTTCAATACTTTATGTGATTTAGATGAACAATTAATGCTAGAATAAATTTTTAATATTAGACTACTTCTATACCTTTAATATTATTATTATTATTATTATTATTATTATTATTATTATTATTATTATTATTTTCCAAACTAATCTTTCACACTTTCATACAACACTCCAAGCCAATCTCATCCTTATCTCTTTCACATGCTAAAACCCATGCCCTACACACATGGCACCACACATCATACCATAACTGCTAAAACCAGCTTAACCAAAACACCCCCAGAAAAAACACCAATGTTTAAGGGTAGTTTCGTCATATACATCGCCTCATATATAAGGTAGATAGTTAGGCCCTCAACCCTATAAGAGCCGCCAGCGGCTAAGATGAAAGAGCTTATCTTGCTTGGTTCCAGAACCAGGGTATTCCCTAAATTTGACCTATCACAGCATGACACGTGTCCCCATGAAAATTAACAACATATGAGGACACATGTGAGGTTGTGATAGGTCATAACTAGGGAACACCCTGGTTTTATAACTAGGTAAGATGAAGTCAGAGGAAGAAAAGAAGGGCATGAGAGTGATGGTGGTCGTCGATGAGAGCGATGCAAGCTTGTATACACTTTCACGGACTCTGGATCATTTCGTGGTAGCTTCATCTGCTCTGGCTCGACTCTCTCATCGTTGTCCATGTTTAGCAACCTTCCCACCAGTACATCCTCCCTGCTGGAGGAGGTACATCAACATTAATTTTCCACATGCTTAATTAACTCTTCCAATACTTGATCTGTTCTTGTCCAAATTTTATCTATATATATATATCAATGATTTATATCTAATCAAATAAATTCATTAATTTTGGTATAAAATTATTAAAATTCCAACAAAGAATTTAACATAAAGAAATGTAATCAAGATGCTTGATTTTGATTTTTGTTTCTAAATTTGCATGTATTTTATATAATATATATTAAATAATATTATGATTTAGATTCTTTTTTCGAAATTTGTTATTTTGCAGTAACTGTTTATGCTCCCGTGGTGGTGACTGATTCTATGAGAAAAGCTCAAGAACAAAACACTGCTAATGTACTTTCTCGAGCCAAAAGAGTTTGTGTGGAGAGAAATGCAAGTATAACAGTTTCATTCACTTCAATTGTACATTTTGAGATATATTGATAAAAATACAAGATATATATATATATATATAGGTAACTGTGAAGACTTTAGTTATGGATGGTGAGCCAAAGGAGATTATGTGTCAAGCTGTTGAACTAAAGGATGTTGATCTTCTTGTTGTTGGGAGCCCTGGCTTTCGGATAATCAAGAGTTAATTTCATCAACCATTTTGAATTAATTTGAATGTATACAGTTGGGTCTTTTGTTTTTTTTTTTGTTTTCATTTTCTTATAAATTTTATGTTTAATTGAATTTGGATGATGTGTTGTTAATTAAGTTGGTACTACGGGGCGTTTTTGGGAAGCGTAAGTGATTATGTTGCACATCATGCAAAATGTCCTATTCTTATTGCGAAGCCACCTAAAGAGGATCATAAAGATTAGAATGAGTAGCTAGTTGTAAATTAATGATGTTGTGATCATGTTTTTGCTATTTTTTTTCCTTATAAACCATAATATGACACACAGTTCTTCGTGTCAAATTAAACATATAAAATAAAATTTTAAGCTAAAATACTCTTGTGTTTGGAGTAATTATTACTTCGATCCCAAAAATTTTATTTTATTTTATTTTTTCCTTTCTTGTAAGCAACTTTAAATGGAAGATAGGTTGTTCTAGTTGTGGGGTCCTTTATTCTTACCTGGCCTTTAATTAGGTTGACCAGTTAAAAATTGTGGATCACAAATCAAATTTTGATCATTTTTATACTTCAGATGATTGCAGGTTCATGACTTCTATAAGGGGCAAGCCCCTGATATTAATTATCCCATACTCTGTCATGGGAACCTCCGATTAAGAAAACAAGTGTGAATGGGAAATGACTGGGCAAACATAAAATTAATGTTCTATTGATTTCAAAGAGCATACGAGTACATAATCACGACCGAGAATACAAAAACTATTAAAAGAATTATTTTTTTCATGCTCTTCAAACTTGTTTTTTATTTGCATGACTTAGTTGATGCTCTTGACTCATTTGCTAAAATCATATTGAAAGACCTTTTTAGTTCGGTGATTTCGGCCTTCTTTGATTTTTTTTAATGTGTGTTTGCATCTTGACACATCTCATAATTCACAAGCTGCGACCACTCTATATTTATGAGTTGCCTACTTGATCATCTTTGTTTTTTTATATTGCTGAAGACTTTGGTGTTTTGTGCTTGTGAAATCTTTGACAAAGCCCCTTGCGTATGTCCCGCAAGTGTACGGGTTTGTCGAAGTAATAAAATCCCAGATGAGTGGGGTATCGTATCCACAAGGAGTAGGGAATAAAAACACTTAAATTGTTTCTTAACTAAGTAAAAGATGAATAGTGATATGTGTGACAAGATGTGAAATAACAAAAGTAAAAGAACAAGAAAGAGAGCACAGGTAAAAGAGAAGGTAAGACAATCGATATAAATGGGCTACCTAGATATTGTTCCGCCTAGGACAATCGTTTCAAGTGCAAGAACCCTCTATTATGCTTTCTAACTAATGCATTAATGAATTGTGGAGATCCTTAAATACATGGTCCCAAATCTAAGGTCAACCATGCTAATCTCTATACATATCCCGAAGGAGAGATTTAATAATCACTCAACCTCGCACTCATATAGAATCACAATGAGTTCTAGGGATTCCAAGTGATAAATCCTCTTCCTAGATGTAGACCTAACCCTTTGGTCCAGGTGGAAGGTTCCTAGCCACAATTAAGCCCTAGGTGCTAAAATCACTTCAACGCTTCACTCCATTGCCTCTGCAACTAAGCCCCAGCGGAAGGTCATCTCTTATCCCATTCACTCTACTATGACCATAAAGAGTTCAAGGAAATGGAGGTAGAATTAATCACACCGGAGGGGAAAGAGGACGCTCCGCTACGTCTCGACTCACCCTCTCAACCCTCTCCAATCTAGCTTTGTCTAACTCTCGTGGTGTGTCACTCACTCACAAGAGTTACCAACAAGAACTCTCAACCCTAGTGCCACTCTAAGGGAGTATTCACACAATCAAGCATACAGGATTGGAACTCAAATAAAACATCAATTAATTGAAAGCATAATAAAATGGTTCAATGAAACAAATACATCCTAGGGTTCACAAATATCCAAGTACCCACTAGAGGTTTAGCTCTGCATGGAGCTAATTACAATCAATGATATCAAATGTAAAAGCAAAGAATCCATAGAAAACCCCCTCGATAGTCATGGCGATGGTCTTGTGGAGAGTCCTCTACTCGTCCAAGGGTCCCTTTGTCCAGCCTAGGATACACCTCGCCGGATCGGTGTCAATGAAAGCTCTCCCACTAACCTTCTTCCAAATGGAGTGCGATGTCAAAGTTGTAGAACCTCTCCAAATCCCTAGCCAATACCTCTCAAAACCCTAGTCGCTGCTCTCCCTCAAGTTGGGGAAAAGATGGAGAAAAAAATTCTGAAATTGGGGCTGAAATTGGCCTTAAATAGGACTGGAATCGGGAATCCACACGCCCATGTGGGCGCCCCTGTGGGCGCCCCTGTGGATTTTTCGCACGGGCGTGTGGAATTTTCTGTTTTACTCCTTCTTCGGCCAGCTGTGAACAGTAACTGCTATAGTGTTTGCTATAGTACCCTGCTATGATATCGCCCCAAAACACTCCCAAATCCATGTTTTCATTGAGGTAACGTAAACGGGCACACGTTTACACCATAGATCATTTTGCTTCTTCAATAATGGACATGTCGGTGGAGATCTTGCTATACATGTACAAGCCGAAATGCTTGAATGTGACTGTCCTTGTGCCCCTCCAAATCGTTGTGCTAACATTAATACGAGGAGCTTGGCACACATTCCCGCATTTCGAACACGACTTATGTCTTCACGTTTGAACCTTCTCAAGATTTCCTCCAAATGGTGCATTTATGATCCACATTGGCTTCTTTCTCTAACCTTCGACCTCACAACCCTATCTGCACAAAAGTAACATAAATACACACATATTAGCGTTAAAACCCGATAAAAGTAATGCTCATCATAAGGAAAGAACACTTCGCATTCTTATCGCACAAGCACTTATCAATCTTCAAGTCTCTGGCTTGTGGAACTTCTTAGGTCTTTGACTTCTTCGCATCTTGAAACTTCAAAGTTGTAATTGTCATGTATATGAAATGTTTTGATCTTGGCTCTTCCATGCTTTTGAGCCTTGATCTATCATATCATCAAGGCGTGACCTTCCATACAGTCAGATCATTACTTTGACTAATTTTGACTTGCTTTTAGAATGGATCTCAGGCGGTAATGTTAACCTTGATTTCCATTGACTAAGCCATCAAAAAAAAAATTCTCCAATTCATCCTCATGAATGTCTAATATCTAACTTCATAGAAAATTTTCATAGATTTTTATCAAAAGTTCTCATCACCCGTGGAAGAGTCAAACATAGGACCTTAAAGTGGGTTAGATGAGAAAACTAAAATTTTAAAATAATATCAATTTTAAAACTAAAATTTA
This sequence comes from Dioscorea cayenensis subsp. rotundata, assembly GCF_009730915.1. NCBI lineage: Eukaryota > Viridiplantae > Streptophyta > Magnoliopsida > Dioscoreales > Dioscoreaceae > Dioscorea > Dioscorea cayenensis. Next base: position 18,351,933 of record NC_052476.1, on the reverse strand, counting down.
TTGATTGTTTTAAAATAAAATAAATTTTATGAAAATAATAAATGTATGGATTCCAAATGCATCCCGAATCCATTTAAAAATAATCAGAGATCGACACATTTTTTATGCGTCAAAAATAGGCCTTGGGATACTTGCCTCGATATGAAGAGTCACTAGATGCTATCCATAGCATGGAAGCTCAGTAAAGTGATGTGACTTGACAGACTCTCTGACCCCCTACATGCAAAGTGGAGCTGTAAATGACTTGGCCTACATTGCTGGGGATTGCCTTAAAATTAAGGAAAACCCAATATGTGTTCTATTATTTCAATCACTTGGAGAGCCAGTCACTTTTGTATATAGTTGTGAGAACCATGGCATCTAGACATCAACGAGGACCAGCTTCATTGAGGGCCAGAAGATAGAGAGTGGAGAGGTACCTCATAGAGGAGCAAAGAAGAAAGGAAGAAGAAGAAGCTCGAGCTGTTGCTACTGCTGCAGTTACTGTTGTTGCTCAGGAGGTATCACAAGGAACCCCGAGCTCCACACTAATGGACCAACCTAATCTTGAACCTATTGGATAGGAGTGAGTTGAAGCACATGTCTTAGTGCCGCATACTCACCTAGTGGTGAGCATGAACACTAGAGATTTCAGCACATTCGTTGCATGTGAACCTCAAGATATCTAATTGGAATGCTACCATATTGAACCATGACACAAACAATGACTACGTAGGTGGTATGGAGTACCTATAGATATGGCCACAAATTTTGATGATGCTGATGCAATTCTTCAATATGGTGTAGCCGTTGAGCAAAGGAACCATGATGGATGATGGCAAATGTGATAGGTTGAGTAGAGGTTTGATATGTGTTAATAGTTGTCCTGTTTGTGATCGTTGTTATTGTAGTAGAGTAGTGTGTGTTCTTTGTTTGAGTGTGTTTTCTAGCTTTCCTTGTTATTATTGTACTCATATGTTATTAGTTCAAAGCTAGTTATGATTGAGGACTGTGTGTTTTGATATATGTTTGTATATGTTAATGATATGGAATATAGTAAGTATTGTTTATTTA
>NC_052476.1:18325816-18349880 GCF_009730915.1 Dioscorea cayenensis subsp. rotundata | reverse complement strand
TAAATATATTGGTGAAAGTGCTCGTCTTATAAGGGAGATGTTCGGATATGCCCGGGATCATCAGATAATTATTTCTTTATTTTGGAAGCTTTATGTGCTGGTCTCATTTTTACATACATGGTGGAGTATTTGATGTGAACCCCTCTGTTATATGCTGTGTAACTTTATCTTTATGTAGAGGTTGTTAGTTGAGATTTTTTGCCAAAACCTTTTTAAAAAATATGCCACCTTATTCAGCCATGCATCCTATTCATGGATCATCATGACTTGTGCTGTTGACCATTCTGAATCCTTCTATCATAATTGTGTGGATTATTTTTTTCTCCTACCAGGTCAAGATCATGGCAACAAATTGACCAGATGTTCTGATCCTGCACTTCTTCGCCCAGGCAGATTAGATAAGGAAAATATAGATTCCACTGCCAAATGAACAATCAAGAATGAAAATTTCAAAAATTCACGCAGCTGGTATTGCTAAACATTGTGAGATCGACAATGAAGCAGTTGTTAAGAGTGCTGAAGTAAGTTTATTCTCTATTTATGAATTTGAATAACCTTATCTATGAATATGAATAACATTTTTCTTGACTTTAAATTTTATGCTTCCTTGTAGTGTTTTAACGGAGTAGACCTTCTCAATGTCTGCGACCGAAGCTTGGAATGTGTCACGAATCTATGTCGAGTGTGATTACATATTTATCCATGAGGATTTTATGAAGGTATGAACTTCATACTTGATTAAATAAATTAGCGCTTCCTTGATTTGTAGCGCCGTTTGGACTATAGTGTGTTGACGAAATTAACATCTGTTGTTGTGGTCTTCGCCATCGATCTTATGCGGTGATGTTTATTTTCTTATGTATCCGAGTGTTGCTTTGTTGTTTTTCTAGTTTGCACTTATAACATGGTTTGAATTTTTACATGCATGGACGATCGTGATAGATGTCCCACTGCTTTTGTGTTGTTATAGTGTGCTGGTGCAAAATTTTCCATCCCCGGCTAAATGTTAAGACCCCAACTATGGTGTGTAGATTTAGATGCGTTCTAATACAAGATCTTTCAATGTTATTGCTCCTTGCAGATGGATAATTGTAGCAAGTATCAAATTTATAAAGTATATTGTGGCATATATCAAATTTGTAAAGTATTTTGTAGCACATATAAAAAATTTGATTATAGCATGTATTAAATCATCAAAGCACTTTGCAGCAATTCCCATTAGATCTATTAAATTTCAGATGAGTTTTTGAAAGTATATAGTTCATACGAGAGGAAACCATTTCTACACTCGCGGAAGAGGGAGGCCCGACTCGCATAGTTACTTCTCTGCTTCCCGTAAAGGAGGACATTTGCACTTTTCCTCGGAGAACAAGTACTTTGAAAATTATATCTGAAGTTTATTATGGATCTATATAAAATTATTTGAAAAATATATCTTATCCGTAAAATAAAATTAACTTCGTAGAAGCTATTTTAGTGAAAGTGGAAACTATATTAATGAATTTAGATTATATTAAAAAAGTAACTGGAAAAGATAGAAAGTAATGATATAATGCGAATTACGTACGTACATGATTAAATTTTTAGGAAAAGAAAAATAAAATCGGAAAAGTCGGCTTTCTCAGGTATGTTGTATGCACAAAAGAAGAACTAAATAAACCTCCGGAATATAGAATGAAATTTCCCAAAGGATTTTGAAAAGGAAAAAGAAACAAAAGTATTCACTATTCACTTTAGTGTTAGGATTCTAGAACAGCAGAAAAGGTTAAAAAAATTCATCTAAGCCGGACAAGGATCCCGTAGTTTCATGTGAGTTTTCTTCGATCCTTAATTTTAGTATCTCTTTCTAGTTTTCTCTGAAAAGAAAAGTTCAAATTTTATCGTTTTGAATGTTTTAATGAGTTTTTTCCATAGAATTTTATAATTTAATTTCAAGTAGATAGTTAAATTTATACAATGCGCTAACGAGAAGAATTAGATGTAGTACGTAAAGATAGTCTTTTCAAAGAGTCGGCCTCTTTATTATGAATTATTAGAAAATAATATATTACTCTATCGACAAATGATGTATAAATTTCAAGTAGATAGTTAAGTTTATACAAAAACGAAGTATTTTTGTAGCACGATAAAAAAATTTGATTATAGCATGTATTCAATCATCAAAGCACTTTGCAGTAATTACCATTATAGATCTATCAAATTTCAGATGAGTTTTTGAAAGTATATAGTTCATACAGAGGAACCAGTCTTTACACTGTGAAGATGGAGGCCTGGCCTGGTCCAGTTACTTCTCTGCTTCCTGAAAGGGAGGACATTTGCATTTGTCCTCGTAGTACAAGTACTTTGAAAATTATATCTGAAGTTTATTATGGATCTATATAAAATTATTTGAAAAAAATATATCTTATCCATAAAATAAAATTAACTTCGGTAGAAGCTTATTTTGTGAAAGTGGAAACTATATTAGCAAATTTTGATTATAACAGAAGTAATACGGAAAAGATAGAGAAAGTAATGATATTATCGAATTACGCACGCACATGAAAAAAATTCATTTTAGGAAAAGAAAAATAAAATCAGAAAGTCAGTTTCTCCGTATGTTGTATGCACAAAAGAAGAACAAAATAAACCTCGGGAATATAGAATGAAATTTCCCAAAGGATTTTGGAAAGGAAAAAGAACAAAGTATTCACTATTCACTTAGCTATTAGGATTCTAGAACAACAGAAAAGGTTAAAAAAATTCATCTAAGACGGACAAGGATCCCGCAGTTTCATATGAGTTTTCTTCGATCCTTAATTTCAGTATTGCCCTTTAGTTTTCTCTGAAAAGAAAAGTTCAAATTTTATCGTTTTGAATGTTTTAATTAGTTTTTCCATAGAAATTTATAATTTAATTTCAAGTAGATAGTTAAATTTATACAATGCGTATCGAGAAGAATTAGATGTAGTACGTAAAGACAGTCTTTTCAGTAGCTGGCCTCTTTATTATGAATTACTAGAAATAATATATTACTCTATCGATAATGATGTATAAATTTCAAGTAGATATTTAAGTTTATACAAAAACGAAGTATTTTGTAGCACGTATAAAAAATTTGATTATAGCATGTATTCAATCATCAAAGCACTTTGCGGTAATTACCATTATAGATCTATCAAATTTCAGATGAGTTTTTGAATGTATATAGTTCATACATAGGAACCAGTCTTTACACTGTGAAGATGGAGGCCTGGCCTGGTCCAGTTACTTCTCTGCTTCCTGAAAGGGAGGACATTTGCATTTGTCCTCGTAGTACAAGTACTTTGAAAATTATATCTGAAGTTTATTATGGATCTATATAAAATTATTTGAAAAAAATATATCTTATCCATAAAATAAAATTAACTTCGGTAGAAGCTTATTTCGTGAAAGTGGAAACTATATTAGCAAATTTTGATTATAACAGAAGTAATACGGAAAAGATAGAGAAAGTAATGATATTATCGAATTACGCACGCACATGAAAAAAATTCATTTTAGGAAAAGAAAAATAAAATCAGAAAGTCAGTTTCTCCGTATGTTGTATGCACAAAAGAAGAACTAAATAAACCTCGGGAATATAGAATGAAATTTCCCAAAGGATTTTGGAAAGGAAAAAGAACAAAGTATTCACTATTCACTTAGCTGTTAGGATTCTAGAACAACAGAAAAGGTTAAAAAAATTCATCTAAGACGGACAAGGATCCCGCAGTTTCATATGAGTTTTCTTCGATCCTTAATTTCAGTATTGCCCTTTAGTTTTCCCTGAAAAGAAAAGTTCAAATTTTATCGTTTTGAATGTTTTAATGAGTTTTTCCATAGAATTTTATAATTTAATTTTAAGTAGATAGTTAAATTTATACAATGCGTATCGAGAAGAATTAGATGTAGTACGTAAAGACAGTCTTTTCAGTAGCTGGCCTCTTTATTATGAATTACTAGAAATAATATATTACTCTATCGATAATGATGTATAAATTTCAAGTAGATATTTAAGTTTATACAAAAACGAAGTATTTTGTAGCACGTATAAAAAATTTGATTATAGCATGTATTCAATCATCAAAGCACTTTGCGGTAATTACCATTATAGATCTATCAAATTTCAGATGAGTTTTTGAAAGTATATAGTTCATACAGAGGAACCAGTCTTTACACTGTGAAGATGGAGGCCTGGCCTGGTCCAGTTACTTCTCTGCTTCCTGAAAGGGAGGACATTTGCATTTGTCCTCGTAGTACAAGTACTTTGAAAATTATATCTGAAGTTTATTATGGATCTATATAAAATTATTTGAAAAAAATATATCTTATCCATAAAATAAAATTAACTTCGGTAGAAGCTTATTTTGTGAAAGTGGAAACTATATTAGCAAATTTTGATTATAACAGAAGTAATACGGAAAAGATAGAGAAAGTAATGATATTATCGAATTACGCACGCACATGAAAAAAATTCATTTTAGGAAAAGAAAAATAAAATCAGAAAGTCAGTTTCTCCGTATGTTGTATGCACAAAAGAAGAACTAAATAAACCTCGGGAATATAGAATGAAATTTCCCAAAGGATTTTGAAAAGGAAAAAGAACAAAGTATTCACTATTCACTTAATTGTTAGGATTCTAGAACAACAGAAAAGGTTAAAAAAATTCATCTAAGCCGGACAAGGATCCCGCAGTTTCATATGAGTTTTCTTCGATCCTTAATTTCAGTATTGCCCTTTAGTTTTCTCTGAAAAGAAAAGTTCAAATTTTATCGTTTTGAATGTTTTAATGAGTTTTTCCATAGAAATTTATAATTTAATTTCAAGTAGATAGTTAAATTTATACAATGCGTATCGAGAAGAATTAGATGTAGTACGTAAAGACAGTCTTTTCAATAGCTGGCCTCTTTATTATGAATTATTAGAAATAATATATTACTCTATCGATAATGATGTATAAATTTCAAGTAGATATTTAAGTTTATACAAAAACGAAGTATTTTGTAGCACGTATAAAAAATTTGATTATAGCATGTATTCAATCATCAAAGCACTTTGCGGTAATTACCATTATAGATCTATCAAATTTCAGATGAGTTTTTGAAAGTATATAGTTCATACAGAGGAACCAGTCTTTACACTGTGAAGATGGAGGCCTGGCCTGGTCCAGTTACTTCTCTGCTTCCTGAAAGGGAGGACATTTGCATTTGTCCTCGTAGTACAAGTACTTTGAAAATTATATCTGAAGTTTATTATGGATCTATATAAAATTATTTGAAAAAAATATATCTTATCCATAAAATAAAATTAACTTCTGTAGAAGCTTATTTTCGTGAAAGTGGAAACTATATTAGCAAATTTTGATTATAACTGAAGTAATACGGAAAAGATAGAGAAAGTAATGATATTATCGAATTACGCACGCACATGAAAAAAATTCATTTTAGGAAAAGAAAAATAAAAATCGGAAAGTCAGTTTCCTCGGATGTTGTATGCACAAAAGAAGAACTAAATAAACCTCGGGAATATAGAATGAAATTTCCCAAAGGATTTTGGAAAGGAAAAAGAACAAAGTATTCACTATTCACTTAGCTGTTAGGATTCTAGAACAACAGAAAAGGTTAAAAATTCATCTAAGCCGACAAGGATCCCGCAGTTTCATATGAGTTTTCTTCGATCCTTAATTTCAGTATTGCCCTTTAGTTTTCCCTGAAAAGAAAAGTTCAAATTTTATCGTTTTGAATGTTTTAATGAGTTTTTCCATAGAATTTTATAATTTAATTTTCAAGTAGATAGTTAAATTTATACAATGGCTAATCGAGAAGAATTAGATGTAGTAAGTAAAGATAGTCTTTTCAAAGATCGGGTCGCCTCTTTTATTATGAATTATTAGAAATAATATATTACTCTATCGATAATGATGTATAAAATTTCAAGTAGATATTTAAAGTTTATACAAAAACGAAAGTATTTTGTAGCACGATAAAAATTTGATTATAGCATGTATTCAATCATCAAAGTACTTTTGACAGCGTAATTACCATTATAGATCTATCTAAATTTTCGATGAGTTTTTCGAAAGGTATATAGTTCATACAGAGGAACCAGCCTTTACACTGTGAAGATGGAGGCCTGCTCGGTCCCAAGCACTCTCTACTCCCGAAAGTGAGGACATTTGCACTTTTGTCCTCGAGATACAAGTACTTTGAAAAGTTATATCTGAAATTTATTATGGATCTATATAAAATTATTTGGAAAAAAATAGATCTTATCCATAAAAAAAAATTTAACTGTTGTAGAAGCCTATTTAGTTAAAGTGGGAACTATATTAGCGAATTAAGATTGTAATAAAAATAGTACGGAAAAGATAGGGAAAGTAATGATATAATGGAATTATGCACTTCTATGTAAAAAAATTTGGAAAAGAAAAATAAAATTAGAAAATCAGTTTCTCAGTATGTTGTATGCACAAAAGAAGAACTAAATAAACCTCCGGAATATAGAATGAAATTTCCCAACGGATTTTGAAAAGGAAAAAAACGAAGTATTCACTTAAGTGTTAGGATTCTAGAACAACACAAAGGTAAAAAAATTCATCTTGAGCCAGAGAAGGATCCCGCAGTTTCATATGAGTTTTCTTTGATCCTTGATTTAAGTATTTCTGTTCCGTTTTCTCTTGAAAAAAAGTACAAATTTTATCGGTTTGAATGTTTTAATGATTCGTTCAATAGAATTGTATAATTTAATTTCAAGTAGACAGTGAAATTTATACAATGGCTAACGAGAAGAATTAGATGTAGCAAGTAAAGATAGTCCTTTCAACTGCTGGCCTCTTTATTGTGAATTATTAGAAATAATGTATTACTCTATCGAAAAGGATGTAAAAATTTCAAGTAGATAGTTAAATTTATACAAAAACGAAGTATTTTGTAGCACGTATAAAAAATTTGATTATAGCATGTATTCAATCATCAAAGTACTTTGCAGCAATTACCATTGGATCTATTAAATTTCAGATGAGTTTTCAAAGGTATATAGTTCATACAGAGGAACCAGTCTTTACACTGTGAAGAGGGAGGCCTGGCCTGGTCCAGCAACTTCTCTACTTCCGGAAAGGGAGGACATTTGCACTTTTCCTCGGAGAACAAGTACTTCGAAAGTTATATCTGAAATTTATTATGGATCTATATAAAATTATTTGGAAAAATAGATCTTATCTGTTAAAAAAAATTAACTGTGGTAGAAGCCTATTTAGTTAAAGTGGGAACTATATTAGCGAATTAAGATTGTAATAAAAATAGTACGGAAAAGATAGGGAAAGTAATGATATAATGGAATTATGCACTTCTATGTAAAAAAAATTTGGAAAAGAAAAATAAAATTAGAAAATCAGTTTCTCAGTATGTTGTATGCACAAAAGAAGAACTAAATAAACCTCCGGAATATAGAATGAAATTTCCCAACGGATTTTGAAAAGGAAAAAAACAAAGTATTCACTTAAGTGTTAGGATTCTAGAACAACACAAACGTAAAAAAAATTCATCTTGAGCCAGAGAAGGATCCCGCAGTTTCATATGAGTTTTCTTTGATCCTTGATTTAAGTATTTCTGTTCCATTTTCTCTTGAAAAAAAGTACAAATTTTATCGGTTTGAATGTTTTAATGATTCGTTCAATAGAATTGTATAATTTAATTTCAAGTAGACAGTGAAATTTATACAATGGCTAACGAGAAGAATTAGATGTAGCAAGTAAAGATAGTCCTTTCAACTGCTGGCCTCTTTATTGTGAATTATTAGAAATAATGTATTACTCTATCGAAAAGGATGTAAAAATTTCAAGTAGATAGTTAAATTTATACAAAAACGAAGTATTTTGTAGCACGTATAAAAAATTTGATTATAGCATGTATTCAATCATCAAAGTACTTTGCAGTAATTGCCATCAGATCTATTATATTTCGGATGAGTTTTTCAAAGGTATATAGTTCATACAGAGGAACCAGCCTTTACACTCGTGAAGAGGGAGGCCCTGGCCTCGGTCCAAAGAACTTCTCTACTCCGGAAAGGGAGGACATTTGCACTTTTTCCTCGGAGAACAAGTACTTGAAAAGTTATATCTGAAATTTATTATGGATCTATATAAAAATTATTTGGAAAAAAATAGATCTTATCTCGTTAAAAAAATTTAAACTGTTGTAGAAGCCTATTTAGTTAAAAGTGGGAACTATATTAGCGAATTAAGATTGTAATAAAAAAATAGTACGGAAAAAGATAGGGAGAGTAATGATATAATGGAATTATGCACTTCTATGTATTTGGAAAAAGAAAAAAATAAAATTAGAAAATCAGTTTCTCAGTATGTTGTATGCACAAAAGAAGAACTAAATAAACCTCCGGAATATAGAATGAAATTTCCCAACGGATTTTGAAAAGGAAAAAAACAAAGTATTCACTTAAGTGTTAGGATTCTAGAACAACACAAAGGTAAAAAAATTCATCTTGAGCCAGAGAAGGATCCCGCAGTTTCATATGAGTTTTCTTTGATCCTTGATTTAAGTATTTCTGTTCCGTTTTCTCTTGAAAAAAAGTACAAATTTTATCGGTTTGAATGTTTTAATGATTCGTTCAATAGAATTGTATAATTTAATTTCAAGTAGACAGTGAAATTTATACAATGGCTAACGAGAAGAATTAGATGTAGCAAGTAAAGATAGTCCTTTCAACTGCTGGCCTCTTTATTGTGAATTATTAGAAATAATGTATTACTCTGTCGAAAAGGATGTAAAAATTTCAAGTAGATAGTTAAATTTATACAAAAACGAAGTATTTTGTAGCACGTATAAAAAATTTGATTATAGCATGTATTCAATCATCAAAGTACTTTGCAGCAATTACCATTGGATCTATTAAATTTCAGATGAGTTTTCAAAGGTATATAGTTCATACTGAGGAACCAGTCTTTACACTGTGAAGTAGGAGGCCTGGCCTGCTCCAGCAACTTCTCTACTTCCGAAAAGAGAGGACATTTGCACTTTTCCTCCGAGAACAAGTACTTCGAAAGTTATATCTGAAATTTATTATGGATCTATATAAAATTATTTGCAAAAATAGATCTTATCTGTTAAAAAAAATTAACTGTGGTGGAAGCCTATTTAGTTAAAGTGGGAAGTATATTAGCGAATTAAGATTGTAATAAAAATAGTACGGAAAAGATAGGGAAAGTAATGATATAATGGAATTATGCACTTCTATATAAAAAAATTTGGAAAAAGAAAAAAATAAAAATTAGAAAAATCGGGTTTCTCGAGTATGTTGTATGCACAAAAGAAGAACGAAATAAACCAACAGAATATAGAATGAAATTTCCCAACGGATTTTGAAAAGGAAAAAAATGAAGTATTCACTTAAGTGTTAGGATTCTAGAACAACAGAAAGGTAAAAAAATTCATCTTGAGCCGGAGAAGGATCCCGTGAGTTTCATATGAGTTTTTCTTTGATCCTTGATTTAAGTATTTACATTTCCGTTTTCTCTTGAAAAAAAGTGCAAATTTTATCGGTTTGAATGTTTTAATGATTCGTTCAATAGATTGTATAATTTAATTTCAAGTAGACAATGAAATTTATACAATGGCTAACGAGAAGAATTAGATGTAGCAAGTAAAGATAGTCCTTTCAACTGCTAACCTCTTTATTGTGAATTATTAGAAATAATGTATTACTCAGTCGAAAAGGATGTAACAATTTCAAGTAGATAGTTAAATTTATACAAAAACTAAGTATTTTGTAGCACGTATAAAAAATTTGATTATAGCATGTATTCAATCATCAAAGTACTTTGCAGGAATTACCATTAGATCTATTAAATTTCAGATGAGTTTTCAAAGGTATATAGTTCATACAGAGGAACCAGTCTTTACACTGTGAAGAGGGAGGGCTGGCCTAGTGCAGCAACTTCTCTACTTCCGGAAAGGGAGGACATTTGCACTTTTCCTCGGAGAACAAGTACTTCGAAAGTTATATCTAAAATTTATTATGGATCTATATAAAATTATTTGGAAAAATAGATCTTATCTGTTAAAAAAATTTAACTGTTTTAGAAGCCTATTTAGTTAAAGTGGGAACTATATTAGCGAATTAAGATTGTAATAAAAATAGTACGGAAAAGATAGGGAAAGTAATGATATAATGTAATTATGCACTTCTATGTAAAAAAAAAATTTGGAAAAGAAAAATAAAATTAGAAAATCAGTTTCTCAGTATGTTGTATGCTCAAAAGAAGAACTAAATAAACCACCGAATATAGAATGAAATTTCCCAACGGATTTTGAAAAGGAAAAAAAACGAAGTATTCACTTAAGTGTTAGGATTCTTGAACAACACAAAGGTAAAAAAATTCATCTTGAGCCAGAGAAGGATCCCGCAGTTTCATATGAGTTTTATTTGATCCTTGATTTAAGTATTTATGTTCCGTTTTCTCTTTAGAAAAAGTACAAATTTTATCGGTTTGAATGTTTTAATGATTCGTTCAATAGAATTGTATAATTTAATTTCAAGTAGACAGTGAAATTTATACAATGGCTAACGAGAAGAATTAGATGTAGCAAGTAAAGATAGTCCTTTCAACTGCTGGCCTCTTTATTGTGAATTATTAGAAATAATGTATTACTCTGTCGAAAAGGATGTAAAAATTTCAAGTAGATAGTTAAATTTATACAAAAAAATGAAGTATTTTTGTAGCACGTATAAAAAAATTTGATTATAGCATGTATTCAATCATCAAAAGTACTTTGCGAGCAATTACCATTGGATCTATTAAATTTCGGATGAGTTTTTCAAAGGTATATAGTTCATACGGAGGAACCAGTCTTTACACTGTGAAGAGGGAGGCCTGGCCTGGTCCGAGAACTTCTCTACTCCGGAAAGGGAGGACATTTTGCACTTTTTCCTCGGAGAACAAGTACTTGAAAGTTATATCTCGAAATTTATTATGGATCTATATAAAATTATTTGGAAAAAAATAGATCTTATCCGTTAAAAAAATTTAAACTGTGGTAGAAGCCTATTTAGTTAAAGTGGGAAGTATATTAGCGAATTAAGATTGTAATAAAAATAGTACGGAAAAGATAGGGAAAGTAATGATATAATGGAATTATGCACTTCTATATAAAAAAAATTTGGAAAAGAAAAATAAAATTAGAAAATCAGTTTCTCAGTATGTTGTATACACAAAAGAAGAACGAAATAAACCAACAGAATATAGAATGAAATTTCCCAACGGATTTTGAAAAGGAAAAAAATGAAGTATTCACTTAAGTGTTAGGATTCTAGAACAACAGAAAGGTAAAAAAATTCATCTTGAGCCAGAGAAGGATCCCGCAGTTTCATATGAGTTTTTCTTTGATCCTTGATTTAAGTATTTTATGTTCCGTTTTCTCTTGAAAAAAGTACAAATTTTATCGGTTTGAATGTTTTAATGATTCGTTCAATAGAATTGTATAATTTAATTTCAAGTAGACAGTGAAATTTATACAATGGCTAATGAGAAGAATTAGATGTAGCAAGTAAAGATAGTCCTTTCAACTGTGTGAATTATTAGAAATAATGTATTACTCTATCGAAAAGGATGTAAAAATTTAAAGTAGATAGTTAAATTTATACAAAAACGAAGTATTTTGTAGCACGTATAAAAAATTTGATTATAGCATGTATTCAATCATCAAAGTACTTTGCAGCAATTACCATTGGATCTATTAAATTTCAGATGAGTTTTCAAAGGTATATAGTTCATACAGAGGAACCAGTCTTTACACTGTAAAGAGGGAGGCCTGGCCTGGTCCAGCAACTTCTCTACTTCCGGAAAGGGAGGACATCTGCACTTTTCCTCGGAGAACAAGTACTTCGAAAGTTATATCTAAAATTTATTATGGATCTATATAAAATTATTTGGAAAAATAGATCTTATCTATTAAAAAAAATTAACTATGGTAGAAGCCTATTTAGTTAAAGTGGGAACTATATTTGCGAATTAAGATTGTAATAAAAATAGTACGGAAAAGATAGGGAAAGTATTGATATATATTTTTTTATTAATTTATAATTTTTTTCTTATGAGTTTTCCTCTCCCTTCGCAAATGCCACTTCACAAGTGCTCCACATGTTGGCAGTCGCGAGGCCACATAGAAGACAAGGGGATAGTTGTCCCCCTTCTTTACTTAAAAAATTATATGTGTTTAATAATATATATTTTTTTAATATAAAATAAATTTTGAATTTTATATATTAATATAAAAGAATGTATCTATATATATCTCATTTTTACAGGATTTAGTATGAAACTAAATATTTAATTTTTTAGACCTTAACAAGAAAAAAGAATTTAATTTTAGATATTTTAATTTGAAGATAAACTTCTAATTTTAATGTCCTACTAACAGTGGCGGAACTAGGAGGAAAATAAAGGGGGTGCTTGACTAAAAAAACTAAAAACATATTTTGAAAATTCTCTCTACAAATATATATATATATATATATATATATATATATATATATATATATATATATTGGTCGAATGACATGTTCTTACCATTTGATCCATCTAATTAAATAAAAATAATAATGACGGCTATAAAAACACAGGTATAATTTTTTTAGGAGCGATCAAATAAAACGTCAAAGAAGTAAACAATATTTTAAAAAAAATATTTTTATATATTATATCATAGTTTATAAAAGTCAGAGATAAAATAATAAATTTTAACAAAAAAATTTTGTAATAATATAATTTTTATACTATGTAAACTAATTTGTAAAAAACAAAGGTGCTAATTTGTATATTTTTGAAAAAAAAATATTTTTTAATACATAGACTATTTTGAAATATATCAATGGGTCAAATAATAAAATTTTTGTTAATATTTTTTTCAAAATATTATTTTTTTACTATAGTATTAATTTGAGAAAATGAGAGAGAAGTTAAAGGGATAGGGGTGCTTACCCCTATTCTCCTTCTTTAGCCTATATATATATATATATATATATATCATTACTTGGGCCAAGGGGGTGCTCAAGCACACCCTTGACCCCTCCATCCGCCACTGCCTACTAATATCATCTCCAAACCTTGTTTGATTTGTTGTAAAATTGTTAAGACTTATACAAGTACATTAATAAAAATATATTTAATTGTGTAGATATGAAACCAACGGTCACTTTCAATATATGAAAAAAAAAAAAAATCATTTATGAATTTGTTCTTCTTGATATTTTTAATACTTGTTTATGTAAAATTATTTTTTTATAGAAACTAGATATCATATTTAACTTGTGTTATAATATAATTTTAAATATATTTATTTTTTTTAATAAGTGTTATTTATGTCCCCCTTTTATTAATGATTTTTTGGCTTCGCAATTGCTCAGTTAGTGACATCCTCTGTCATGGTGTAGCAACGACCAGAGGTTGGTAATGTTGAAAATATATATATTCTAATTTTTTAAGGTGGTTTTATTTACCTCTTATCTCCAAAATATTAATATTTTTATGAATATAAATAAAGCAATAATACTCATCACTTGCTAGATGATAGTACATGTACTATCATTTTAGTTCTTACAAATTTTAGAAGCAATTTTTAAAATTTTTATCTAGATGATAGTACATGTAAGGAAAATTTTAAAAAATTTAAATAAGTTTCAATGGGTTTCGAAAAAAAAATTCTATTTCTTAAAAACAAATCAATTAAATAAATAAATGAAGCAACCAATCTATAGTAAAAAAATTAATATGCTTGTCTTAATACGGTTTTAAGTTAGAAATTCTTACGAGGTTTGCTTAGGTTGCAAGGAAGACAAAAATTACTCCCTCCGGTCCTTTCAAAATTTTATAAAATATTAGTTATCTTTTCAAAATTACCACTAATTTATATCTTTACAATTCTCTGTCATATTTAATTTTAAGAAGAGAATTGAATAAAATGTTAAGGGTAATTTTGGAGAAAAAAAACTAATAAATGCTTCTTGATTTTAAAAAATAACAGATAAAAAGAAACATGGATTTGTGACAAATAAAAAAGAACGGAGGGAGTACTTATATAACCTTATATTTTAAAATAATATTTATGATCATGTCCTTAAATTTTAAAAAAATTGAAATTAATGACATGGAAATATGAGCCAACATAATTGTGTGTGTGTGTTTTTTTTTTATTTTCGTGATTTTTTAAAATTAAATTTAGAAGTTGGCATATCAAAAGCAAATGAGATATTTTTTTAAAAAAATTTTAAAAAATATATATTTAAACATTTAAAAAACAGTTATTTTGAGAAAAAAAAAATTATCTATGCCGACCTGGCGTATTTTTGTTATTGCAAATTTTCTTTTAATTTTCATGATTTTTTTAAAAAAAAAGCTATATTTAAAAGTTGGCATATCTTTTCAACAAAAAAAAAGTTTGCCATATCAAAAGCCAAGTTACCATCTAATGGTATATTTATAAAAAATTTAACAATTATTTTAAAAAAATTAAAACTGTTATTTATATATATATATATATATATATATGCTCTACTCTCGATGCCATCTCAGTATATTTAAAAAATAAAATTAAAATATGATGACATGATAAATATTTTAAAAATTATTAATATTAATAAAAAAATTAAAAAAATTAATTTTTAAAAAAAATTAAAAATAAAAAAATATTTTTAAGATTTTTTTCCCATTGCACCCTTTAAATCCAATAAAATCACAAAACATCCATTTTTAAAAATTTTAAAAATAAAAATTCTTACCATTGAAATATGTGGTTGGAGATTAAGAAAATAAACATTTGATTTTAAGAACCCAGAAAAGTAAACAAGTGGTGCAGAAGCTCAAAATTCACAAAACCATTCTTCAAAAATTAATCCTAGTATAGTTGATAGAGAAATTAGGGAAAACAAAAATTTAATTGTCAAATTACAAAAATGTGCACCAAACTTGGTGACTTTCTGAATACAAGATTCAAAATTTTTCTAAATAAAAAAAAATCCCATTAGATTTCCTAGAGAAATTAACCATAAGAAAATATTATAAGGAAGAATATAAGAATTTAATTACATAAGAAATCATTGGTGATACAGAGAATGGAAGATGGTAATTCCTCATGAAATAGACTTTAGCACAAGCGGCTATGACAGTTTGGGCAAAATTTAGCAACTAAAGAGCCATATTTAGTGGAGCAGCCTTCTCCTGAAAACATTTTCAGAAAAAAATGAGAAGGAAGGATCACTTTAATGGTAGCAATAACCCTAATTTATCTCCAAATTTACAAGGAATTAACTTAAAAAAAATATATTACAAATTACCTTTTCTTGAAGTTAAAAAGAAGAAACATTTTATTCTTCAAATCCGGCAAGAAAACACTAATTATAAGAAACATTCAAGAGTCATCTGTGTCTGCCACCATTTACTTGTACCCAGTATACTCGGCAATAATAGCTCATAAGTAATGAGGGTCTTTTAGAAAGATAAGTTTTGAGATACCGATCATTGTTTGGGGTTTAATCAGATATGAGTAGTTCTGGAACAAATAACTTAGCACATTACTATCAGAGTTAGAATATGTAGATCCATAACAAGAGGGAGTTACAGAATATGACCTTAGAAACTGAATTGTATTTAAGCTTGCAGACAGCTTCACAAAATTTATCAGGGTCTGCTCCGCCATTGTTTGGATCAAACATACTTCGAACTTCCACTATTAGTAGCTAACCACTGCAGCACATGACAATAAATTCTCATAAACGTCATTAAGTCAAAATTAAGGATTGTAGAAATGAAAAACAGCTTGTAAAATGTGAACCATGGCTTGAGAACTCTGTTTGCTTCCTGCAGGTAGCTTGAGAAATTGGTTCCCATTAGTGAGAGACAAAAGACAGCAACATCAACAGATGATGAATCCAAGGGTGTCCGCAAAAAAGACACAAGTGATGTGAATGCACAAACTATATTAAATTCTTATATAACCTCCTATAATTTGATGTTAAATTGAAGGTCACAAAGAAAGCAGCAGCTCCTCTGACGTTAAATTCTTTTGCAACTTCCTAGACATGGCATTGATTGACTTGTCAGCCTGTCAGAATGAAAGAGAAATGTTAACAATCTTATTGCGAGGAAGCCATGCTTCATAATAGAGTATCTCTTTCTTACAGCAGATAAGCTGGATTTCAGTTTTTTTCCTAAGATCCATTCTCGACAATCCCAGTTGGAAAGGAATCTGTAAGCATAATCCTGTCAGTTATTACCAAAGTAAAATAGTATTTACCACAAGCTGTTAAATCACATTCCACATATATAGAACAGTGAAATAAATGTCTGAACATAAGAGCATATGGTGCACCAATAGTATGGACATACACACACGTGCACACATGCTTGTATATAAATGTATGCATGCACCAAGAAAACACAGCTATGTAGTATTTTGCCTTAGTTTTAAAAGCCTGCTGATTTCTTATTGTATCCTATAAAAGAGAAGGTTCAGTTCAATGTTACAAGGCATAATTATCACTAAATTAAACGCTTGCTCAATATATATGGTCATTTGTACAGCTAGTTTTTCCCCTTTCCATATGCCTAATGTTGTCCGGGCAATGGAAGTGACTTCTTTAGGTTATGATTGTGATAGCAAATATTCAAGACATGGGTTGGAGATAGATTTTAGAATTAGGGTGCACTACAATTCAAAGTTGACAACCAAGTTGGCTATGTTAAGGTACGAGTAATCAAACGCCAAATTGAGAATTTTTGACACAAGTGAGAGATTACATTATACTGCAAGTTAGGTGAAATAAATGACGACAGACTAGCTCACTTTGGTCACTAAGTGGTTTTTCCGATTCCGAGCTCTAAGCATATACTACGCTTTATTATGCTTTGTTTTGTATACTTCTTCGATGAGTGTAGTTTCAAAATTGGAGTTGTGAACTTACGAAAAGCACCACGTTTCGAGAACGTTTCGAGAACTAACAAGAATTCTTGGTAAACAACATAATGAAGGTGTTTCACAGTTAATTACCTCCTCGGGTGTGATTGTGTACATCAAATCTTCTATTTTTCCGAGCAAACTAGAATAATTTTTTTCAAATTGCTGCAAAAATATGATATTGTAAATGAATTAATATCTCTCAAATATAAATAAAAACTTAAAGATCCAGCAAAAGGGGAGGGTGCGGTAAAATTTAATATCACAACTTTTTCTTCAGGGTGATAGAACTTACAACATAAATGATCATGCTGATATGGCGCGTACAAGCTTGCTCGTATGATTCACTAGCACTGGTGATAGAACTTTTGCAAAGTGTTGGTACTACATTGGCCAAATCATAAAAGGCTGGAAGTCAAAGGAACTGCAGTTTATCGGAACATCTAATAGTGCTACGAGATATTAAAGGAGGTTAATCCCCGACATGACAGATTAAGAAAAGTAGAATGAAAGAATTTTTATCTACTGACTGTTTAGACAATGATGGAAACTGCTCATAACCTGTTCGAAAAAGTCGCATAATTCTCTAGAAGTAAAAATGTCGAGCATATTTTTGGGTCCGCTTGAGCAATCTTTTTCCAATGTCGTAAACATCATGCTTACTGTTCCAATATCATTACCATCCATTTCATCAACTTACAAAAAAAATTAATTAAAAAAACCTAGAGGAACTCTTCAGTTTGTCATTGGAAAGTTAGGAGTTCATAAATCAGGTTTGAAGAATTGCTGCCTGGCATACGTAACATAGTTTTAGCAAGGTTTCAATAAGCACAAGAGGTAAGTGGCTCCAAAACCCGATTTAGAACAGGCGGGGATAAGTAACAGTTTATTCTACAAGAATATTATAAAAAGAAGTTTAGTAGAATGATTCAACATATGGCGCTTTCAAGGTTTATGCAGGGATAATCGAAACTAGGATTGCGAGCAATTCCACCCTAGATGTGCATATATCCAATCAAACTTGTGATAAAATAATTTTAGAATTGAGTGAAAAATTTGAATTAATACTCTCACACTTACATAACCTTGTGAATTTGCAAAGCTACTAACTAATAGAGATACTAAAATTAGAGCATATATAGTTGTCTAGAATTCATAAATAAGAGCTAAACTTGAGTTGGGTCTGAAGAACAAATGATAGAACTCATTCATAGAAGATTCAGTTATTAAAATTTAAGCGTGTTGGTTCTGATGACAATAAGGTTAGTCGCTCATAAAAATCAATCAGAAGGCACATCATGCTTTCTTAGTCACAAATTGATACCAATAGTCTCCAGAATGATGGACACTGTGACAACATTCATGAGTATCACAGGCTAAAACACTATAAGAATATGTATGCACCAAGAGGAAACTTCCAAAAAATAATAAGCACCATATAATTGAATTCTCACGAAACTTCTTTATTCTAGCTGAATATGACAGCTTAGTTTCTTGAATTATACCGATTCAATATCCTCTCTCAAATGCCCCGAGCTTGCATTGAAAAATCCGAGGCCACTCATCCATATCATCAACACATACAGATGGGCGATTCTAGCCCCTGTAATACCCTGCATAATTAAATAAATGAAATGATTCAGAAACATATGCAGAGGGCGATTCTAGCCCCCAGTAAACTAGTTTCCTCAGGGTTGTTTATCCCGTGCAACCGGTGAAGTGGCACTACTTCCCTCACTGGAGGATTGCAATGGAGCACATCGCCGGAATGTCTCGCCTCCGTGAATTCAATCACCAAAAATCGAAGAGGGGCCTAACCATGGAAAAAGAGATGATCACCAATGGACACCAAATTAGCAATCCAGGCAGCATACAAGGTCTCAATTGGAATTAAAGATGAATACATTGCCTTGAAGATGTTGCCGTACCTCTGCAAGTGTTGAGGCCACACCGCAAATCCATATGTATTCCTATCCCAAGGCCACAAGCGAAGATAAACAAACAAGAATTAAGTTGTTTCTATAGAGTAATAAACAAACAAGAATTAAGTTGTTTTGTTTTTAATCTGGTATCAAAACTCAATTAAAAAGAAAAAAACTAAATTTGACCACTGATCGAATAAAACCGGAATTCAATCACCAAATCTCGATGAACTTCATACTAACATCAGTAACACACTTTATATACTATAATCTCCCTTGCCTTCCAATACCACCGAAGAACCTCGAATTCCCACTGCGACCGGATCTTGTAAAAAAGAATTGAGCTTTTGTTTAAGGATCATCTTTGATGCCTTGCTGTCTTTTTTTTTTATAGCGTAGATATATGAATATATTTCAAAGGGAGCTCCGGTCTTGGATATATAGTAATTAAGACTAGAGTACATTTCTTACTAGAAACCTAAAGTTCAAGAACAACATCAAAAAACGATCATTTACAGAACGCTTGCAGTACCACAAACAGTTACATATTCTCTTTATAAGAAGATCATCCTAATAACAATCCAAAAACAAGTGCAACTTCCCCATTGTTTGGCACATTTCACATTTGCTAAATGAAGCAAACATATCTACCAAACAAAGCAAATTTTCACCAATCATTAGCAAACTGAACATTAGATGAGGGAACTGAAAGACACAAGTGTCAATAAAGATGTTTTATCAGTTTTTCCTAACACTGAAACCTCTGCATTTCCAGATCAGCATACTAGACAAATCACTAGTCTGCAACCTACATGAACTACGTACACAACATCGCAAACCATCACAAAAGGGAAAATATGTCAAATACATAAACAGACAAAACAAATATCTCACTTCTTACATACACTCACAGTAGTATGGGACTCCCTTTCCATTTATAATCATCCACGAAGCAACACCCTCGAAAATGAAGCAAAAGGCAATTATTCAAACCATAGTCATCAACCCAAATATAACACCAACCAATGATTCTGGACTTATTAAAAAAAATTGTATCTATCTAGCCAAAGACTTGATTGAAAAAACTAATAAATGAACAAATGGTCAAAAACAAAAGGCAAAAGGAAAGTACTCCAACCCATCAACATCAACAATGACTTCCCACCAAAAACCATGGAGGTACTGAAGATTACTCCAACCATGAATGAACCCAACAAATAACAATATAAATACACCCTAGAAGAAGGCTAAAGAAAAGAGAAAAGAAATTAAAAACAATTGGCAACATCCAATATACAAGGCAACTTGTCAACAATCCTCATTTCCTAAAACAAGAAAATCTATGTTTTCGGATTAATTAAAACAATTAGCTACAAGATACTAGGTTATACAGATAAGAAAACAACCTGCTTTGGTAGATTCTTATTTCCAGAACACTAGAATTCCAAAAAGTACAAGTTCCACAAACAGACCTCTGCCGCATAGGTAGCTACACCTGAAGTTTAACAGTACCAACAATAAATAGATTAAAATACAAAAACAACTTTCTACGCTCAAATCTAGCTTTGTAGTAATGACTAAAAACTTGAAGTTCAAAAATACAACAAAAGATGGTGAAATAATTTTGCCCAGTGACATGAAACCTTTATATAAGAAATAACCAAGCGCCAAACATATAATGAATATACCATTTTCCTAATCCAACCGGTTGATAATTTTATCCTACAAAACTGAACCACAACACACACATATATTCAACAAGAGCAATATATCAAACAACAATCAGAATGCTTTCAAATATGAAGTGATTCAGAAACCCCTTTTGAAAAGATCAAGTCCTCACTCAGATCTTCTGGGCACCAAATGGAATTCACTAGAATCCAGCCTACCTGATGTACCTTACATAAGACAACTAATCAGTTTAGCACACTTGGTCAAATATGAGCATTGATCAAACCAAATACGAGAACAAGATACTATCAAAGTAAGCATCCTTCAATGGTTACTGCCAATGTGTTCCTCATTGTTAAATCAAACCAACAGCTATTTCAAAATAAATATTTTAATAAAACAAGCACTTTTCAGATGTTTATATAAATACTATATTACTATAAATCATATTGGTTTTAGAAAAATATAACTTCGATTTAAATCATATTAGAACTTAAATTATAGTAACATAGAAATTTTAAAATCATGAAATCGCTATTTCAAAATAAAAAATATTATAAAAAATAGAAAAACATATATTAAAAAAACATAAGCAATTTAAAAAAAGATAAAGAAGATAAAAAAAATCTAGAAGAATTAGACTGTAAATTAAAAAGAAAGAAAATATATATGATGGAGAATGAAATGAAAAAGAGATAAAGTCAACCCAAAACTCCCATTTTCAAATAAAAAAATGTGAAATAGCATCCCATAAGGAACAAATGATTTAAACATGTCCACTATGTAATACACCATATTTAAAGAAAAAAAATGCACATTCCTATATGGATATGTAAATTTTCTTTAGATATGCCACATCAAGTTAACACTGATCACATAACATTGATGTATCAATTTATACATCAATGTTGTTGGGGTTAGTATCAAAATGTCGTTGGGAGGAAATTCTAAGCCAGGATTAAAACCTTTATGGGCAATGAGTAATGTTAAAACCATATGACTAAAATTAAACACCTCTCCCAACAGCTTGAGCTGTACTTAAGTTCCAAAAAACGTGACATGGGAATTCAAGAACTAAATTGCATAAAGAGGAAGCATATTAAAAAAAATAGGATAACACCTACAAAATATATACAATTAAAAAAGTCCAAGAAAGAGCTTAACCTTCCAAAGAACTTGCAAAGCCATTCAAAGGCAAGACATTATTAGAGCTCAGAATAAGAATCAAAGCAGAGGGAAGGTTTCTAACCCCCAAGATCATAATAGGTTTCCCAACCCAATTATTAGGAGCATAGCAACAATTGATAAAATTTGCAAAAAATCTCTAGACCAAGACTTAAGAGTAAACAACTCTTGAATCAGAGTCAAATAACAAATGAGAATCTCAAAGCACCAAGGTACAAAAAATAAAAAGAAAAAGAAAAAGAAAAAGTGTTAGAAAATTAAATACTGTTAACCAAGAGTGGGTATAAAGAAGTTGCAGCATCAAAGAGCTATTTGGCATGACATAAAGAAAGTAAGTGATATTTGTCATGCAAAAATGGATTACTTCTTCATTCTGTGCAACCAAAAGAAAAGTGATGGATACTTGACCAGGAATAATTGGCATTTCAAACAAGGGGTAGCACACATACAGCTCGCATGTTAGAATGGCATGGATTCAGATTTGGCACTTGAAGGTTAGGAATTGCACCTGTTAATCATTCACATGCTTCAAAATTCTTAAGCATCCGCACTCCATCGAAGGAACCACAAATCAAAGATGCTGCATACTGCCATAAGTGTCACAAGGTAAACCAACCAACATCAATATTTAAAAATGAGAAACTTAGAATCACTTCCTCCAATACTATACAGATAATAAAAGTACCTCATAAGGAATACGGTGGCACTCAAGCAATTTATCATGCTCCTCAATGAGTGCTTGTTATTTACAGAATGCATTTCTAAATTGTTATTATGAGATTCTATCTGCAGTACATAACGAAGCAATATTAGGCAACTTTGCCACAATGATAAATCTGAAGGAACTGTCACCAGTGAACATTTTAGTGACGTCAAAGATTGGAAATCCTTCATTATTAACCAACTCCCATTTTCAATAGAGATTTTAGTCTAGAGTAAATGAGTTAAAAAGAAATGTCATTTGATAAAGGCAAACCATTGGGCAAAGAGTTACAAAGAGACATAATGTCATACAGTAAGGAAACAATGAAATAAAGAAATAATGGACAACAGAAAAACAGAAAGACTAGGAGTCCATATGCAAAAAAATGATAGTGTACTTTGGGCCCTCAAATCACCTAGAACACCTTCTAGCCCAAATCAATGTAAAGAATGGAAAAGAAAAGACAGAGAAGCAAAGCCCCAGAGAAATCTCATATGTTTGTAAGACAGGGCATACATTAATTACAATCAATACAGAATCCCAAGTAAACCTAAAAAGAATGACGACAATTTTAGAACTTATCAAAATTTGTCTGCATGCAGACCGGGAGTAACACGAAATAAAACATATTCTTGATAAACCATTTGATTACTTCAACAAACTTTAAGGGAGACCAAAAGAGAAACTCAACATTGTATGAAAGTTGGGTAATATGATGCAACATCATTATAGAGAAGCATGATTCATGTAATTCATATCACATCAGGAACACAAGGTTTGATTTCATTAATCCCCACATTCATACAAACTATAGAGCTCTAAACAACTGCCACTTAGCCAGAAATAAATGTCAAACCAAAATTGTATATGACAATGAGATGCAAGGAAAAAAAAAAGAAGAAGAAGAAAGTATGTACCTTAGCCCACAGAGCCATCTCAACAATGTCTATAACAACTTTGGGAAGGCGGCCTAACATCTCTTTACACATGTTTAGAATGCCATGAAGAAGCCGATTCCTACTCAAGAACAGCAAGACAACCAGAATTTATACTCATTGTAATATAAGTGATCTATTTATCATCCTAAATATCGCTGGTACTCTTGCCGATACTCACCTGTCATCTGTATTAAATCATTGGAGTAGTCAAAGCATGAAACCTCATCAAATTAAGTAGAGGTGCAGAACAAAAGACCCTTACCAGCATAAAAAAGGTGCAGCCAGTAGGATCATTTGCAATCACCTCCACTTTTGAAAGATGCTTCAGCTTGTAAAGTTTTGCAGGCTATGTATGCAAGAGATTTATGAACAATATTCAGCACTAAATTAAGGTCATACTATGATGATAAGAAAGTTACATTTAAAATTTCTAGGTGCAGCCAACAACTTACCATGAAGATCGTCCTTCCGTTTTCTTTTTGTTTTATTATAAAACATGATGTCAGTGAACTTTTAATTGTAAATATGACAAAGAAGGCCATTTTCATGATTACTTAACTTTTTTAAAAAAAACAAACACTACAGATCTTGAAAATTATTACAAAATTAGTTGGATTGCAGGCCACCAAAACATGGTACTAAACATAAGGTGACACAACAAAGCTGAAAGATCTAATGACA